>NC_086107.1:73798809-74154957 GCF_963921235.1 Mobula hypostoma | reverse complement strand
GTATCTTTTACAGTGAGAGGGAGTAGATAGGGGATATAGACAGGTGTAATCAGTATCTTTTACAGTAAGGGAGTAGATAGGGTGTAGAGACAGGTATAATCTGTATCTTTTACAGTGAGGGTGTAGATAGCGGATATAGACAGGTATAATCAGTATCATTTACAGTGAGAGCGAGTAGATAGGGGATATAGACAGGTATAATCAGTACCTTTTACAGTGAGACGGAGAAGGTAGGGGGTAGAGACAGTGTAATCAGCATCTTTTACAGTGAGAGGGAGTAGATAGGGGTTATAGACAGTTGTAATCAGTATCTTTTACAGTGAGGCAGTAGATAGGGATATAGACAGGTATAATCTGTATCTTTTACAGTGAGAGGGAGTAGCTAGGGGGTATAGACAGGTGTTATCAGTATCTTTTACAGTGAGGGTGTAGATAGGGGGTAGAGACAGGTATAATCTGTATCTTTTACAGTGAGGGTGTAGATAGCGGTTATAGGCAGGTATAATCAGTATCATTTACAGTGAGGCAGTAGATAGGGGATATAGACAGATATAATCTGTATCTTTTACAGTGAGAGGGAGTAGCTAGGGGGTATAGACAGGTGTTATCAGTAGCTTTTACAGTGAGGGTGTAGATAGGGGGTGGAGACAGGTATAATCTGTATCTTTTACAGTGAGGGTGTAGATAGCGGATATAGACAGGTATAATCAGTATCATTTACAGTGAGGGCGAGTAGATAGGGGATATAGACAGGTGTAATCAGTATCTTTTACAGTGAGGGAGTAGATAGGGGGTAGAGACAGGTATAATCTGTATCTTTTACAGTGAGGGAGTAAATAGGGAATATAGATAGGTGTAATCAGTATCTTTTACAGTGAAAGGGAGTAGCTAGGGGGTATAGACAGGGTGTTATCAGTAGCTTTTACAGTGAGGGTGTAGATAGGGGGTGGAGACAGGTATAATCTGTATCTTTTACAGTGAGGGTGTAGATAGCGGATATAGACAGGTATAATCAGTATCATTAACAGTGAGGGCGAGTAGATAGGGGATATAGACAGGTGTAATCAGTATCTTTTACAGTGAGACGGAGAAGATAGGGGATAGAGACAGGTGTAATCAGTATCTTTTACAGTGAGAGGGAGTTGATAGGCGGTATAGACAGGTATAATCAGTATCTTTTACAGAGAGGGTGTGGATAGGGGGTAGAGACAGGTATAATCAGTATCTTTTACAGTGAGGGAGTAGATAGGGGATATTGACAGGTATAATCAGGTTCTTTTACAGTGAGGGTGCAGATAGGGGATATAGACAGGTATAATGAGTATATTTTACAGTTAGGGAGCAGATAGGGGAAAAAGAAAGGTGTAATCAGTATCTTTGACAGTGAGATGGAGTAGATAGGAGATATAGACAGGTATAATCAGTATCTTTTACATTGAAGGAGTAGTAAGGGGATATAGACAGGTATATTCAGTATCTTTTACAGTGAAAGGGAGTAGATAGCGGGTATACACAGGTATAATCAGTATCTTTTACAGTGAGGGAGTAGATAGGGGCTATAGACAGGTATAATCAGTATCTTTTACAGTGAGGGAGTAGATAGGGGATATAAACAGGTATAATCAGTATCTTTTACAGTGAGAGGGAGAATATAGGGAAAATAGACAGGTGTAATCAGTATTTTTACTGTGAGAGGGAGAAGATAGGGGGTAGAGACAGGTATAATCAGTATCTTTTATAGTGAGATGGAGTAGATAGGGGATATGGACAGGTATAATTATTATCTTTTACAGTGAGCGTATGGATAGGGGGTAGAGAAAGGGGTAATCAGTATCTTTTAAGGTGAGGGAGCAGTTAGAGGATATAGGCAGGAGTAATCAGTATCTTTTACAGTGAGAATGTAGATAGGGGGTTGAGAAAGGTGTAATCAGTATCTTTGACAGTGAGATGGAGGAGATAGGGGATATAGACAGGTATAATCAGTATCTTTTACAGTGAGAGGGAGTACATAGGGGATATAGACAGGTGTAATCAGTAATTTTTAGAGTGAGGATGTGGATAGGGGGTAGAGAAAGGTGTAATCAGTATCTTTTACAGAAAGGGTGTGGATAGGGGGTAGAAACAGGTATAATCAGTATTGTTTACAGTGAGGGAGTAGATAGGGGATATAGACAGGTGTAATCAGTATCTTTGACAGTGAGGGAGTATGTAGCGGATATAGACAGGTATAATCAGTATCTTTTACATTGAGAGGGTGTGGATAGGGGGTAGAGACAGGTATAATCAGTATCTTTTACAGTGAGCGGGAGTAGCTAGGGGATACACACAGGTGTAATTAGTATATTTAAAAGTGAGGGAGTATATAGGGTATATAGACAGGTATAATCAGTATCTTTTACAGTAAGGGTGTAGATAGGGGGCATAGACAGGTGCAATCAGTATCTTTTACAGTGAGGGAGTAGATAGGGGGTAGAGACAGGTATAATCTTTATCTTTTACAGTGAGGGAGTAGATAGGGGATATAGACAGGTATAATCAGTATCTTTTACAGTGAGAGGGAGAAGATAGGGGGTAGAGACAGGTGTAATCAGTATCTTTTATAGTGAGGGAGTAGATAGGGGGTATAGACAGGTGCAATCAGTATCTTTTACAGTGAGAGGGAGTAGATAGGGGATATAGACAGGTATAATCTGTATCTTTTACAGTGAGGGAGTACATAGGGAATATAGACAGGTGTAATCAGTAACTTTTAGAGTGAAAGGGAGTAGCTAGGGAGTATAGACAGGTGTTATCAGTATCTTTTAAAGTGAGGGTGTAGATAGGGGGTAGAGACAGGTATAATCTGTATCTTTTACAGTGAGAGGGAGTAGCTAGGGGGTATAGACAGGTGTTATCATTATCTTTTACAGTGAGGGTGCAGATAGGTGGTAGAGACAGGTATAATCTGTATCTTTTACAGTGAGGGTGTAGATAGCGGATATAGACAGGTATAATCAGTATCATTTACAGTGAGGGCGAGTAGATGGGGATATAGACAGGTATAATCAGTACCTTTTACAGTGAGACGGAGAAGGTAGGGGGCAGAGACAGGTGTAATCAGCATCTTTTACAGTGAGAGGGAGTAGATAGGGGTTATAGACAGTTGTAATCAGTATCTTTTACACTGAGGCAGTAGATAGGGGATATAGACAGGTATATTTTGTATCTTTTACAGTGACGGAGTAGGTAGGGTGTATAGACAGGTGTTATCAGTATCTTTTACAGTGAGGGTGTAGATATGGGGTAGAGACAGGTATAATCTGTATCTTTTACAGTGAGGGTGTAGATAGCGGTTATAGGCAGGTATAATCAGTATCATTTACAGTGAGGGCGAGTAGATAGGGGATATAGACAGGTATAATCAGTATCTTTTACAGTGAGATGGAGTAGCTAGGGGGTATAGACAGGTGTTATCAGTAGCTTTTACAGTGAGGGTGTAGATAGGGGGTGGAGACAGGTATAATCTGTATCTTTTACAGTGAGGGTGTAGATAGCGGATATAGACAGGTATAATCAGTATCATTTACAGTGTGGGCGAGTAGATAGGGGATATAGACAGGTGTAATCAGTATCTTTTACAGTGAGGGAGTAGCTAGGGGGTAGAGACAGGTATAGTCTGTATCTTTTACAGTGAGGGAGTAAATAGGGAATATAGATAGGTGTAATCAGTATCTTTTACAGAGAGGGTGTGGATAGGGGGTAGAGACAGGTATAATCAGTATTGTTTACAGTGAGGGAGTAGATAGGGGATATCGACAGGTATAATCAATATCTTTTACAGTGAGAGGGAGTAGATAGGGGATATAGACAGGTGTAATCAGTATCTTTTACAGTAAGGGTGCAGATAGGGGGTATAGACAGGTGTAATCAGTATCTTTTACAGTGAGGGAGTAAATAGGGGATATAGACATGCATAATCAGTTTCTTTTACAGTGACAGGGAGTACATAGGGGATATAGACAGGTATAATCAGTACCTTTTACAGTGAGGGAGTAGATCGGGGATATAGACAGGTATAATCAGTATCTTTTACAGTGAGAGGGAGTAGATAGGGGATTTCGACAGGTATAATCAGTATCTTTTACAGTGAGGGAGTACATAGGGAATATAGACAGGTGTAATCAGTAATTTTTAGAGTGAGGATGTGGATAGGGGGTAGAGAAAGGTGTAATCAGTATCTTTTACAGTGAGGTAGCAGATAGGGGATATAGGCAGGTGTAATCAGTATCTTTTACAGTAAGAGGGTGTAGATAGGGGATATAGACAGGTATAATCTGTATCTTTTACAGTGAGGGAGTACATAGGGAATATAGACCGGTATAATCTGTATCTTTTACAGTGAGAGGGAGTAGCTGGGGGTATAGACTGGTGTTATCAGTATCTTTTACAGTGAGGGTGTAGATCGGGGGTAGAGACAGGTATAATCTGTATCTTTTACAGTGAGGGTGTAGATAGCGGATATAGACAGGTATAATCAGTATCATTTACGGTGAGGGCGAGTAGATAGGGGATATAGACAGGTATAATCAGTATCTTGTACAGTGAGAGGGAGTAGATAGGGGATACAGACAGGTGCAATCAGTATCTTTTACAGTGAGAGGGAGTAGATAGGGGATATAGACAGGTTTAATCAGTAACTTTTACAGTGAGGGTATGGATATGGGGTAGAGACAGGTATAATCAGTATTGTTTACAGTGAGGGGGTGGATAGGGGATATAGACAGGTATACTCAGTATCTTTTACACTGAGGGAGTATATAGGGGATATAGACAGGTATAATCAGTATCTTTTATAGTAAGAGTATAGATAGTGGGTAGAGACAGGTGTGGTCTGTATCTTTTACAGTGAGGGAGTAGATAGGGGGTAGAGACAGGTATAATCTGTATCTTTTACAGTGAGGGAGTAGATAGGGGATATAGACAGGTGTAATCAGTATCTATTACTGTGAGGGAGTATGCAGGGGATATAGACAGGTATAATAAGTATCTTTTACAGTAAGGGTTGATATAGGGGGTATAGACAGGTATAATCAGTATCTTTTACAGTGAGGGAGTTGATAGGGGGTAGAGACAGGTATAATCTGAATCTTTTACAGTGAGGGAGTACATAGGGAATATAGATGGGTTTAATCAGTATCTTTTACAGTGAAGGAGTACATAGGGAATATAGACAGGTGTAATCTGTAATTTTTAGAGTGAGGATGTAGATAGGGGGTAGAGAAAGGTGTAATCAGTATCTTTTACAGTGAGGTAGCAGATAGGGGATATAGGCAGGTGTAATCAGTATCTTTGACAGTGAGATGGAGTAGATAGGGGATATAGACAGGTATAATCAGTATCTTTTACAGTGAAGGAGTAGTAAGGGGATATAGACAGGTATACTCAGTATCTTTTACAGTGAGAGGGAGTAGATAGGGGCTAGAGACAGGTATAATCAGTATCTTTTACAGTGGGGGAGTAGATAGGGGATATAAACAGGTATAATAAGTATCTTTTCCAGTGAGAGGGAGAATATAGGGGGTCGAGACAGGTATAATTAGTATCTTTTACAGTGAAAGGAAGAAGATAGGGGGTAGAGACAGTTGTAATCAGTATCTTTTACAGTGAGAGGGAGTAGATAGGCGGTATAGACAGGTATAATTAGTATCTTCTACAGAGAGGGTGTGGATAGGGGGTAGAGACAGGTATAATCAGTATTGTTTGCAGTGAGGGAGTAGATAGGGGATATAGACAGGTATAATCAGTATCTTTTACAGTGAGCGGGAGTAGCTAGGGGATACACACAGGTGTAATTAGTATATTTAAAAGTGAGGGAGTATATAGGGTATATAGACAGGTATAATCAGTATCTTTTACAGTAAGGGTGTAGATAGGGGGCATAGACAGGTGCAATCAGTATCTTTTACAGTGAGGGAGTAGATAGGGGTTAGAGACAGGTATAATCTTTATCTTTTACAGTGAGGGAGTAGATAGGGGATATAGACAGGTATAATCAGTATCTTTTACAGTAAGGGAGTAGATAGGGAGTAGAGACAGGTGTAATCAGTATCTTTTATAGTGAGGGAGTAGATAGGGGGTATAGACAGGTGCAATCAGTATCTTTTACAGTGAGAGGGAGTAGATAGGGGATATAGACAGGTATAATCTGTATCTTTTACAGTGAGGGAGTACATAGGGAATATAGACAGGTGTAATCAGTAACTTTTAGAGTGAAAGGGAGTAGCTAGGGAGTATAGACAGGTGTTATCAGTATCTTTTAAAGTGAGGGTGTAGATAGGGGGTAGAGACAGGTATAATCTGTATCTTTTACAGTGAGAGGGAGTAGCTAGGGGGTATAGACAGGTGTTATCATTATCTTTTACACTGAGGGTGCAGATAGGTGGTAGAGACAGGTATAATCTGTATCTTTTACAGTAAGGTGTAGATAGCGGATATAGACAGGTATAATCAGTATCATTTACAGTGAGGGCGAGTAGATGGGGATATAGACAGGTATAATCAGTACCTTTTACAGTGAGACGGAGAAGGTAGGGGGCAGAGACAGGTGTAATCAGCATCTTTTACAGTGAGAGGGAGTAGATAGGGGTTATAGACAGTTGTAATCAGTATCTTTTACACTGAGGCAGCAGATAGGGGATATAGACAGGTATAATTTGTATCTTTTACAGTGACGGAGTAGGTAGGGGGTATAGACAGGTGTTATCAGTATCTTTTACAGTGAGGGTGTAGATAGGGGGTAGAGACAGGTATAATCTGTATCTTTTACAGTGAGGGTGTAGATAGCGGTTATAGGCAGGTATAATCAGTATCATTTACAGTGAGGGCGAGTAGATAGGGGATATAGACAGGTATAATCAGTATCTTTTACAGTGAGATGGAGTAGCTAGGGGGTATAGACAGGTGTTATCAGTAGCTTTTACAGTGAGGGTGTAGATAGGGGGTGGAGACAGGTATAATCTGTATCTTTTACAGTGAGGGTGTAGATAGCGGATATAGACAGGTATAATCAGTATCATTTACAGTGTGGGCGAGTAGATAGGGGATATAGACAGGTGTAATCAGTATCTTTTACAGTGAGGGAGTAGCTAGGGGGTAGAGACAGGTATAGTCTGTATCTTTTACAGTGAGGGAGTAAATAGGGAATATAGATAGGTGTAATCAGTATCTTTTACAGTGAGAGGGAGTAGCTAGGGGGTATAGACAGGGTGTTATCAGTAGCTTTTACAGTGAGGGTGTAGATAGGGGGTGGAGACAGGTATAATCTGTATCTTTTACAGTGAGGGTGTAGATAGCGGATATAGACAGGTATAATCAGTATCATTAACAGTGAGGGCGAGTAGATAGGGGATATAGACAGGTGTAATCAGTATCTTTTACAGTGAGGGAGTAGATAGGGGGTAGAGACAGGTATAATCAGTATCTTTTACAGTGAGAGGGAGTAGATAGGAGATATAGACAGGTGTAATCTGTATCTTTTACAGTGAGGGAGTACATAGGGAATATAGACAGGTGTAATCAGTAACTTTTCGAGTGAAAGGGAGTAGCTAGGGGGTATAGACAGGTGTTAACAGTATCTTTTAAAGTGAGGGTGTAGATAGGGGGTAGAGAAAGGTATAATCTGTATCTTTTACAGTGAGAGGGAGTAGCTAGGGGGTATAGACAGGTGTTATCAGTATTTTTTACAGTGAGGGTGTAGATAGGGGGTAGAGACAGGTATAATCTGTATCTTTTACAGTGAGGGTGTAGATAGTGGATAAAGACAGGTATAATCAATATCATTTACAGTGAGAGCGAGTAGATAGGGGATATAGACAGGTATAATCAGTATCTTTTACAGTGAGACGGAGAAGATAGGGTTAGAGACAGGTGTAATCAGCATCTTTTACAGTGGGAGGGAGTAGATAGGGGGTATAGACAGGTGTAATAAGTATCTTTTACAGTGAGGCAGTAGATAGGGGATATAGACAGGCATAATCAGTTTCTTTTACAGTGAGAGGGAGTAGATAGGGGATATAGACAGGGAAAATCAGTATCTTTTACAGTGAGGGAGTACATAGGGAATATAGACAGGTGTAATCAGTAACTTTTAGAGTGAGGATGTAGATAGGGGGTAGAGAAAGGTGTAATCAGTATCTTTTACAGTGAGGGAGCAGATAGGGGATATAGGCAGGTGCAATCAGTATCTTTGACAGTGAGATGGAGTAGATAGGGGATATAGACAGGTATAATCAGTATCTTCTACAGTGAAGGAGTAGTAAGGGGATATAGACAGGTATACTCAGTATCTTTTACACTGAGAGGGAGTAGATAGGCGGTATAGACAGTTATAATCAGTATCTTTTACAGAGAGGGTGTGGATAGCGGGTAGAGACAGGTATAATCAGTATTGTTTACAGTGAGGGAGTAGATAGGGGATATAGACAAGTATAATCAGTATCTTTTGCAGTGAGAGGGAGTAGATAGGGGATATAGACAGGTGTAATCAGTATCTTTTACAGTGAGGGTGTATGTAGGGGATATAGACAGGTATAATCAGTATCTTTTACAGTAAGGGTGTATATAGGGGGTATTGACAGGTATAATCTGTATCTTTTATGGTGAGGGAGTAGATAGGGGGTAGAGACAGGTTTAATCTGAATCTTTTACAGTGAGGGAGTACATAGGGAATATGGATAGGTTTAATCAGTTTCTTTTACAGTGAGGATGTCGATAAGGGGTAGAGACAGGTGTAATCAGTATCTTTGACAGTGAGGGAGTAGATAGGGGATATGGACAGGTATAATCAGTATCTTTTACAGTAAGGGAGTAGATAGGGGGTAGAGACAGGTGTAATCAGCATCTTTTACAGTGAGAGGCAGTAGATAGGGGTTATAGACAGTTGTAATCAGTATCTTTTACAGTGAGGGAGTAGATAGGCGATATAGACAGGTATAATCAGTATCTTTTACAGTGAGGGTGTAGATAGGGGATATAGACAGGTATAATGAGCATATTTTACAGTGAGGGAGAAGATAGGGGAAAAAGACAGGTGTAATCAGTATCTTTGACAGTGAGATGGAGTAGATAGGAGATATAGACAGGTATAATCAGTATCTTTTACAGTGAGGGAGTAAATAGGGGATATAGACAGGCATAATCAGTTTCTTTTACAGTGACAGGGAGTACATAGGGGATATAGACAGGTATAATCAGTACCTTTTACAGTGAGGGAGTAGATAGGGGATATAGACAGGTATAATCAGTATCTTTTACTGTGAGAGGGAGTAGATAGGGGATATAGACAGGTATAATTAGTATCTTTTACAGTGAGGGAGTACATAGGGAATATAGACAGGTGTAATCAGTAACTTTTAGAGTGAGGATGTCGATAGGGGATAGAGAAAGGTGTACTCAGTATCTTTTACAGTGAGGTAGCAGATAGGGGATATAGGCAGGTTTACTCAGTATCTTTGACAGTGAGATGGAGTAGATAGGGAATATAGACAAGCATAATCAGTATCTTTTACAGTGAGAGGGAGTAGATAGGGGATATAGACAGATATAATCAGTATCTTTTACACTGATGGAGTACATAGGGGATATAGACAGGTATAATCAGTATCTTTTACAGTAAGGGTATAGATAGCGGGTAGAGACAGGTGTAGTCAGTATCTTTTACAGTGAAGGAGTAGATAGGGGGTAGAGGCAGGTGTAATCAGTATCTTTTACAGTGAGAGGGAGTAGATAGGGGATATAGACAGGTTTAATCAGTATCTTTTACAGTAATGGTATAGATAGGGGGTAGAGACAGGTGTAGTCAGTATCTTTTACAGTGAAGGAGTAGATAGGGGGTAGAGGCAAGTGTAATCAGTATCTTTTACAGTGAGAGGGAGTAGATAGGGGATATAGACAGGTTTAATCAGTATCTTTTACAGTGAGGGTATGGATAGTGGGTAGAGACAGGTATAATCGGTATTGTTTACAGTGAGGGAGTAGATAGGGTATAGAGATGTAGAATCAGTATCTTTTACACTGAGGGAGTATATAGGGGATATAGACAGGTATAATCAGTATCTTTTACAGTAAGGGTATAGATAGGGGGTAGAGACAGGTGTAGTCAGTATCTTTTACAGTGAGGGAGTACGTAGGGGGTAGAGACAGGTATAATTTGTATCTTTTACAGTGAGAGTGTAGATAGGGGATATAGACAGGTATAATCAGTATCTTTTACAGTGAGGGAGTACAGACAGGTATAATCGGTACCTTTTACAGTACGGGAGTAGATAGGGGATATAGACAGGTATAATGAGTATCTTCTACAATGAGGGAGTAGATAGGGGATATAGACAGGTATAATGAGTATCTTTTACAGTGAGTATCTTGATAGGGGGTTGAGAAAGGTGTAATCAGTATCTTGTACAGTAAGGGAGTAGATAGGGGATATAGACAGGTATAATCAGTATCTTTTACAGTGAGAAGGAGTAGATAGGGGATATAGACAGGTATAATCAGTATCTTTTACAGTGAGGGAGTATATAAGGGGTAGAGACAGGTATAATCAGTATCTTTTACACTGAGGGAGTAGGTAGGGGATATAGACAGGTTTAATCAGTATCTTTTACAATGAGGGAGTATATAAGGGATATAGCCAGGTATAATCAGTATCTTTTACAGTGAGGGTGTAGTAATGGGATATAGACAGGTATACTCAGTATCTGTTACAGTGAGAGGGAGTAGCTAGGGGGTATAGACAGGTGTTATCAGTATCTTTTACAGTGAGGGTGTAGATAGGGGATATAGACAGGTATAATCAGTATCTTTTACAGTGAAGGCGAGCAGATAGGGGATATCGACTGGTATAATCAGTATCTTTTACAATGAGACGGAGAAGATAGGGGGTAAAGACAGGCGTAATCAGCATCTTTTACAGTGAGAGAGAGTAGTTAGGGGGTATAGACAGGTGTTATCAGTATCTTTTACAGTGAGGCAGTAGATTGTGGATATTGACAGGTATAATCAGTACCTTTTACAGTGAGAGGGAGTAGATTGGGGATATAGACAGGCATAATCAGTACCTTTTACAGTGAGGGAGTAGATAGGGGATATAGACAGGTATAATCAGTATCTTTTACAGTGAGGGAGTATGTAGGGGATATAGACAGGTATAATCAGTATCTTTTACAGTAAGGGTGTATATAGGGGGTATAGACAGGTATAATCAGTATCTTTTACGGTGAGGGAGTAGATAGGGGGTAGAGACAGGTTTAATCTGAATCTTTTACAGTGAGGGAGTTCATAGGGAATATGGATAGGTTTAATCAGTTTCTTTTACAGTGAGGATGTCGATAAGGGGTAGAGACAGGTGTAATCAGTATCTTTGACAGTGAGGGAGTAGATAGGGGATATGGACAGGTATAATCAGTATCTTTTACAGTAGGGGAGTAGATTGGGGGTAGAGACAGGTGTAATCAGCATCTTTTACAGTGAGAGGCAGTAGATAGGAGTTATAGACAGTTGTAATCAGTATCTTTTACAGTGAGGCAGTAGATAGGGGTTAGAGACAGGTATAATCTGTATCTTTTACAGTGAGGGAGTATGTTGGGGATATAGACAGGTGTAATCAGTATCTTTTACAGTAAGGGTGCAGATAGGGGGTATAGACAGGTGTAATCAGTATCTTTTACAGTGAGGGAGTAGATAGGCGATATAGACAGGTATAATCAGTATCTTTTACAGTGAGGGTGTAGATAGGGGATATAGACAGGTATAATGAGCATATTTTACAGTGAGGGAGAAGATAGGGGAAAAAGACAGGTGTAATCAGTATCTTTGACAGTGAGATGGAGTAGATAGGAGATATAGACAGGTATAATCAGTATCTTTTACAGTGAGGGAGTAAATAGGGGATATAGACAGGCATAATCAGTTTCTTTTACAGTGACAGGGAGTACATAGGGGATATAGACAGGTATAATCAGTACCTTTTACAGTGAGGGAGTAGATAGGGGATATAGACAGGTATAATCAGTATCTTTTACAGTGAGAGGGAGTAGATAGGGGATATAGACAGGTATAATTAGTATCTTTTACAGTGAGGGAGTACATAGGGAATATAGACAGGTGTAATCAGTAACTTTTAGAGTGAGGATGTCGATAGGGGATAGAGAAAGGTGTACTCAGTATCTTTTACAGTGAGGTAGCAGATAGGGGATATAGGCAGGTTTACTCAGTATCTTTGACAGTGAGATGGAGTAGATAGGGAATATAGACAAGCATAATCAGTATCTTTTACAGTGAGAGGGAGTAGATAGGGGATATAGACAGATATAATCAGTATCTTTTACACTGATGGAGTACATAGGGGATATAGACAGGTATAATCAGTATCTTTTACAGTAAGGGTATAGATAGCGGGTAGAGACAGGTGTAGTCAGTATCTTTTACAGTGAAGGAGTAGATAGGGGGTAGAGGCAGGTGTAATCAGTATCTTTTACAGTGAGAGGGAGTAGATAGGGGATATAGACAGGTTTAATCAGTATCTTTTACAGTAAGGGTATAGATAGGGGGTAGAGACAGGTGTAGTCAGTATCTTTTACAGTGAAGGAGTAGATAGGGGGTAGAGGCAGATGTAATCAGTATCTTTTACAGTGAGAGGGAGTAGATAGGGGATATAGACAGGTTTAATCAGTATCTTTTACAGTGAGGGTATGGATAGTGGGTAGAGACAGGTATAATCGGTATTGTTTACAGTGAGGGAGTAGATAGGGTATAGAGATGTAGAATCAGTATCTTTTACACTGAGGGAGTATATAGGGGATATAGACAGGTATAATCAGTATCTTTTACAGTAAGGGTATAGATAGGGGGTAGAGACAGGTGTAGTCAGTATCTTTTACAGTGAGGGAGTACGTAGGGGGTAGAGACAGGTATAATTTGTATCTTTTACAGTGAGAGTGTAGATAGGGGATATAGACAGGTATAATCAGTATCTTTTACAGTGAGGGAGTACAGACAGGTATAATCGGTACCTTTTACAGTACGGGAGTAGATAGGGGATATAGACAGGTATAATGAGTATCTTCTACAATGAGGGAGTAGATAGGGGATATAGACAGGTATAATGAGTATCTTTTACAGTGAGTATCTTGATAGGGGGTTGAGAAAGGTGTAATCAGTATCTTGTACAGTAAGGGAGTAGATAGGGGATATAGACAGGTATAATCAGTATCTTTTACAGTGAGAAGGAGTAGATAGGGGATATAGACAGGTATAATCAGTATCTTTTACAGTGAGGGAGTATATAAGGGGTAGAGACAGGTATAATCAGTATCTTTTACACTGAGGGAGTAGGTAGGGGATATAGACAGGTTTAATCAGTATCTTTTACAATGAGGGAGTATATAAGGGATATAGCCAGGTATAATCAGTATCTTTTACAGTGAGGGTGTAGTAATGGGATATAGACAGGTATACTCAGTATCTGTTACAGTGAGAGGGAGTAGCTAGGGGGTATAGACAGGTGTTATCAGTATCTTTTACAGTGAGGGTGTAGATAGGGGATATAGACAGGTATAATCAGTATCTTTTACAGTGAAGGCGAGCAGATAGGGGATATCGACTGGTATAATCAGTATCTTTTACAATGAGACGGAGAAGATAGGGGGTAAAGACAGGCGTAATCAGCATCTTTTACAGTGAGAGAGAGTAGTTAGGGGGTATAGACAGGTGTTATCAGTATCTTTTACAGTGAGGCAGTAGATTGTGGATATTGACAGGTATAATCAGTACCTTTTACAGTGAGAGGGAGTAGATTGGGGATATAGACAGGCATAATCAGTACCTTTTACAGTGAGGGAGTAGATAGGGGATATAGACAGGTATAATCAGTATCTTTTACAGTGAGGGAGTATGTAGGGGATATAGACAGGTATAATCAGTATCTTTTACAGTAAGGGTGTATATAGGGGGTATAGACAGGTATAATCAGTATCTTTTACGGTGAGGGAGTAGATAGGGGGTAGAGACAGGTTTAATCTGAATCTTTTACAGTGAGGGAGTTCATAGGGAATATGGATAGGTTTAATCAGTTTCTTTTACAGTGAGGATGTCGATAAGGGGTAGAGACAGGTGTAATCAGTATCTTTGACAGTGAGGGAGTAGATAGGGGATATGGACAGGTATAATCAGTATCTTTTACAGTAGGGGAGTAGATTGGGGGTAGAGACAGGTGTAATCAGCATCTTTTACAGTGAGAGGCAGTAGATAGGGGTTATAGACAGTTGTAATCAGTATCTTTTACAGTGAGGCAGTAGATAGGGGTTAGAGACAGGTATAATCTGTATCTTTTACAGTGAGGGAGTATGTTGGGGATATAGACAGGTGTAATCAGTATCTTTTACAGTAAGGGTGCAGATAGGGGGTATAGACAGGTGTAATCAGTATCTTTTACAGTGAGGGAGTAGATAGGCGATATAGACAGGTATAATCAGTATCTTTTACAGTGAGGGTGTAGATAGGGGATATAGACAGGTATAATGAGCATATTTTACAGTGAGGGAGAAGATAGGGGAAAAAGACAGGTGTAATCAGTATCTTTGACAGTGAGATGGAGTAGATAGGAGATATAGACAGGTATAATCAGTATCTTTTACAGTGAGGGAGTAAATAGGGGATATAGACAGGCATAATCAGTTTCTTTTACAGTGACAGGGAGTACATAGGGGATATAGACAGGTATAATCAGTACCTTTTACAGTGAGGGAGTAGATAGGGGATATAGACAGGTATAATCAGTATCTTTTACAGTGAGAGGGAGTAGATAGGGGATATAGACAGGTATAATCAGTATCTTTTACAGTGAGGGAGTACATAGGGAATATAGACAGGTGTAATCAGTAACTTTTAGAGTGAGGATGTCGATAGGGGATAGAGAAAGGTGTACTCAGTATCTTTTACAGTGAGGTAGCAGATAGGGGATATAGGCAGGTTTAATCAGTATCTTTGACAGTGAGATGGAGTAGATAGGGGATATAGACAAGCATAATCAGTATCTTTTACAGTGAGAGGGAGTAGATAGGGGATATAGACAGGTATAATCAGTATCTTTTACACTGATGGAGTACATAGGGGATATAGACAGGTATAATCAGTATCTTTTACAGTAAGGGTATAGATAGCGGGTAGAGACAGGTGTAGTCAGTATCTTTTACAGTGAAGGAGTAGATAGGGGGTAGAGGCAGGTGTAATCAGTATCTTTTACAGTGAGAGGGAGTAGATAGGGGATATAGACAGGTTTAATCAGTATCTTTTACAGTGAGGGTATGGATAGTGGGTAGAGACAGGTATAATCGGTATTGTTTACAGTGAGGGAGTAGATAGGGTATAGAGATGTAGAATCAGTATCTTTTACACTGAGGGAGTATATAGGGGATATAGACAGGTATAATCAGTATCTTTTACAGTAAGGGTATAGATAGGGGGTAGAGACAGGTGTAGTCAGTATCTTTTACAGTGAGGGAGTACGTAGGGGGTAGAGACAGGTATAATTTGTATCTTTTACAGTGAGAGTGTAGATAGGGGATATAGACAGGTATAATCAGTATCTTTTACAGTGAGGGAGTACAGACAGGTATAATCGGTACCTTTTACAGTACGGGAGTAGATAGGGGATATAGACAGATATAATGAGTATCTTCTACAATGAGGGAGTAGATAGGGGATATAGACAGGTATAATCAGTATCTTTTACAGTGAGAAGGAGTAGCTAGGGGGTATAGACAGGTATAATCAGTATCTTTTACAGTGAGGGAGTACATAGGGAATATAGACAGGTGTAATCAGTAACTTTTAGAGTGAGGATGTCGATAGGGGATAGAGAAAGGTGTACTCAGTATCTTTTACAGTGAGGTAGCAGATAGGGGATATAGGCAGGTTAATCAGTATCTTTGACAGTGAGATGGAGTAGATAGGGGATATAGACAAGCATAATCAGTATCTTTTACAGTGAGAGGGAGTAGATAGGGGATATAGACAGGTATAATCAGTATCTTTTACACTGATGGAGTACATAGGGGATATAGACAGGTATAATCAGTATCTTTTACAGTAAGGGTATAGATAGCGGGTAGAGACAGGTGTAGTCAGTATCTTTTACAGTGAAGGAGTAGATAGGGGGTAGAGGCAGGTGTAATCAGTATCTTTTACAGTGAGAGGGAGTAGATAGGGGATATAGACAGGTTTAATCAGTATCTTTTACAGTGAGGGTATGGATAGTGGGTAGAGACAGGTATAATCGGTATTGTTTACAGTGAGGGAGTAGATAGGGTATAGAGATGTAGAATCAGTATCTTTTACACTGAGGGAGTATATAGGGGATATAGACAGGTATAATCAGTATCTTTTACAGTAAGGGTATAGATAGGGGGTAGAGACAGGTGTAGTCAGTATCTTTTACAGTGAGGGAGTACGTAGGGGGTAGAGACAGGTATAATTTGTATCTTTTACAGTGAGAGTGTAGATAGGGGATATAGACAGGTATAATCAGTATCTTTTACAGTGAGGGAGTACAGACAGGTATAATCGGTACCTTTTACAGTACGGGAGTAGATAGGGGATATAGACAGATATAATGAGTATCTTTTACAATGAGGGAGTAGATAGGGGATATAGACAGGTATAATGAGTATCTTTTACAGTGAGTATCTTGATAGGGGGTTGAGAAAGGTGTAATCAGTATCTTTTACAGTAAGGGAGTTGATAGGGGATATAGACAGGTATAATCAGTATCTTTTACAGTGAGAAGGAGTAGATAGGGGATATAGACAGGTATAATCAGTATCTTTTACAGTGAGGGAGTATATAAGGGGTAGAGACAGGTATAATCAGTATCTTTTACACTGAGGGAGTAGGTAGGGGATATAGACAGGTTTAATCAGTATCTTTTACAATGAGGGAGTATATAAGGGATATAGCCAGGTATAATCAGTATCTTTTACAGTGAGGGTGTAGTAATGGGATATAGACAGGTATACTCAGTATCTGTTACAGTGAGAGGGAGTAGCTAGGGGGTATAGACAGGTGTTATCAGTATCTTTTAAAGTGAGGGTGGAGATAGGGGATAGAGACAGGTATAATCTGTATCTTTTACAGTGAGAGGGAGTAGCTAGGGGGTATCAGTATCTTTTACAGTGATGGTGCAGATAGGGGGTAGAGACAGGTATAATCTGTATCTTTTACAGTGAGGGTGTAGATAGCGGATATAGACAGGTATAATCAGTATCATTTACAGTGAGGGCGAGTAGATAGGGGATATAGACAGGTGTAATCAGCATCTTTTACAGTGAGAGGGAGTAGATAGGGGTTATAGACAGTTGTAATCAGTATCTTTTACAGTGAGGGTGTAGATAGCGGATATAGACAGGTATAATCTGAATCTTTTACAGTGAGGGAGTACATAGGGAATATGGATAGGTTTAATCAGTATCTTTTACAGTAAGGGTGCAGATAGGGGGTATAGACAGGTGTAATCAGTATCTTTTACAGTGAGGGAGTATGTAGGGGATATAGACAGGTATAATCAGTATCCTTTACAGTAAGGGTGCAGATAGGGGGTATAGACAGGTATAATCAGTATCTTTTAGAGTGAGGGAGTAGATAGGGGGTAGAGACAGGTATAATCTGTATCATTTACAGTGAGAGTGTAGATAGGGGATATAGACAGGTATAATCAGTATCTTTTACAGTGAGGGAGTACAGACAGGTATAATCGGTACCTTTTACAGTACGGGAGTAGATAGGGGATATAGACAGATATAATGAGTATCTTTTACAATGAGGGAGTAGATAGGGGATATAGACAGGTATAATGAGTATCTTTTACAGTGAGTATCTTGATAGGGGGTTGAGAAAGGTGTAATCAGTATCTTTTACAGTAAGGGAGTTGATAGGGGATATAGACAGGTATAATCAGTATCTTTTACAGTGAGAAGGAGTAGATAGGGGATATAGACAGGTATAATCAGTATCTTTTACAGTGAGGGAGTATATAAGGGGTAGAGACAGGTATAATCAGTATCTTTTACACTGAGGGAGTAGGTAGGGGATATAGACAGGTTTAATCAGTATCTTTTACAATGAGGGAGTATATAAGGGATATAGCCAGGTATAATCAGTATCTTTTACAGTGAGGGTGTAGTAATGGGATATAGACAGGTATACTCAGTATCTGTTACAGTGAGAGGGAGTAGCTAGGGGGTATAGACAGGTGTTATCAGTATCTTTTAAAGTAAGGGTGGAGATAGGGGGTAGAGACAGGTATAATCTGTATCTTTTACAGTGAGAGGGAGTAGCTAGGGGGTATAGACAGGTGTTATCAGTATCTTTTACAGTGATGGTGCAGATAGGGGGTAGAGACAGGTATAATCTGTATCTTTTACAGTGAGGGTGTAGATAGTGGATATAGACAGGTATAATCAGTATCATTTACAGTGAGGGCGAGTAGATAGGGGATATAGACAGGTGTAATCAGCATCTTTTACAGTGAGAGGGAGTAGATAGGGGTTATAGACAGTTGTAATCAGTATCTTTTACAGTGAGGGTGTAGATAGCGGATATAGACAGGTATAATCAGTATCATTTACAGTGAGGGCGAGTAGATAGGGGATATAGAGAGGTATAATCAGTATCTTTCACAGTGAGGGAGTGGATAGGGGATCTAGACAGGTATACTTAGTATCTTTTACACTGAGGGAGTATATAGGGGATATAGACAGGTATAATCAGTATCTTTTATAGGAAGAGTATAGATAGGGGGTAGAGACAGGTGTGGTCTGTATCTTTTACAGTGAGGGTGTAGATAGGGGGTAGAGACAGGTATAATCTGTATCTTTTACAGTGAGGGTGTAGATAGGGGATATAGACAGGTGTAATCAGTATCTTTTACAGTGAGGGAGTATGTAGGGGATATAGACAGGTATAATCAGTATATTTTACAGTAAGGGTGTATATAGGGGGTATAGACAGGTATAATCTGAATCTTTTACAGTGAGGGAGTACATAGGGAATATGGATAGGTTTAATCAGTATCTTTTACAGTAAGGGTGCAGATAGGGGGTATAGACAGGTGTAATCAGTATCTTTTACAGTGAGGGAGTATGTAGGGGATATAGACAGGTATAATCAGTATCCTTTACAGTAAGGGTGCAGATAGGGGGTATAGACAGGTATAATCAGTATCTTTTAGAGTGAGGGAGTAGATAGGGGGTAGAGACAGGTATAATCTGTATCATTTACAGTGAGGGAGTAGATAGGGGATCTAGACAGGTATAATCAGTATCTTTGACAGTGAGGTGGAGTAGATAGGAGATATAGACAGGTATAATCAGTATCGTTTACAGTGAGGGAGTAGATAGGGGACATAGACAGGTATAATCAGTATCTTTTACACTGATGGAGTACATAGGGGATATAGACAGGTATAATCAGTATCTTTTACAGTAAGGGTATAGATAGGGGGTAGAGACAGGTGTAGTCAGTATCTTTTACAGTGAAGGAGTAGATAGGGGGTAGAGGCAGGTGTAATCAGTATCTTTTACAGTGAGAGGGAGTAGATAGGGGATATAGACAGGTTTAATCAGTATCTTTTACAGTGAGAGTATGGATAGTGGGTAGAGACAGGTATAATCGGTATTGTTTACAGTGAGGGAGTAGATAGGGTATAGAGATGTAGAATCAGTATCTTTTACACTGAGGGAGTATATAGGGGATATAGACAGGTATAATCAGTATCTTTTACAGTAAGGGTATAGATAGGGGGTAGAGACAGGTGTAGTCAGTATCTTTTACAGTGAGGGAGTACGTAGGGGGTAGAGACAGGTATAATTTGTATCTTTTACAGTGAGAGTGTAGATAGGGGATATAGACAGGTATAATCAGTATCTTTTACAGTGAGGGAGTACAGACAGGTATAATCGGTACCTTTTACAGTACGGGAGTAGATAGGGGATATAGACAGGTATAATGAGTATCTTTTACAATGAGGGAGTAGATAGGGGATATAGACAGGTATAATGAGTATCTTTTACAGTGAGTATCTTGATAGGGGGTTGAGAAAGGTGTAATCAGTATCTTTTACAGTAAGGGAGTAGATAGGGGATATAGACAGGTATAATCAGTATCTTTTACAGTGAGAAGGAGTAGATAGGGGATATAGACAGGTATAATCAGTATCTTTTACAGTGAGGGAGTATATAAGGGGTAGAGACAGGTGTAATCAGTATCTTTTACACTGAGGGAGTAGGTAGGAGATATAGACAGGTTTAATCAGTATCTTTTACAATGAGGGAGTATATAAGGGATATAGCCAGGTATAATCAGTATCTTTTACAGTGAGGGTGTAGTAATGGGATATAGACAGGTATACTCAGTATCTGTTACAGTGAGAGGGAGTAGCTAGGGGGTATAGACAGGTGTTATCAGTATCTTTTACAGTGATGGTGCAGATAGGGGGTAGAGACAGGTATAATCAGTAGCATTTACAGTGAGGGCGAGTAGATAGGGGATATAGACAGGTGTAATCAGCATCTTTTACAGTGAGAGGGAGTAGATAGGTGTTATAGACAGTTGTAATCAGTATCTTTTACAGTGAGGGTGTAGATAGCGGATATAGACAGGTATAATCAGTATCATTTACAGTGAGGGCGAGTAGATAGGGGATATAGAGAGGTATAATCAGTATCTTTTACAGTGAGGGAGTGGATAGGGGATCTAGACAGGTATACTTAGTATCTTTTACACTGAGGGAGTATATAGGGGATATAGACAGGTATAATCAGTATCTTTTATAGGAAGAGTATAGATAGGGGGTAGAGACAGGTGTGGTCTGTATCTTTTACAGTGAGGGTGTAGATAGGGGGTAGAGACAGGTATAATCTGTATCTTTTACAGTGAGAGGGAGTAGCTAGGGGGTATAGACAGGTGTTATCAGTATCTTTTACAGTGAGGGTGTAGATAGGGGTTAGAGACAGGTATAATCTGTATCTTTTACGGTGAGGGTGTAGATAGTGGATAAAGACAGGTATAATCAATATCATTTACAGTGAGAGCGAGTAGATAGGGGATATAGACAGGTATAATCAGTATGTTTTACAGTGAGACGGAGAAGATAGGGGATAGAGACAGGTGTAATCAGCATCTTTTACAGTGGGAGGGAGTAGATAGGGGGTATAGACAGGTGTAATAAGTATCTTTTACAGTGAGGCAGTAGATAGGGGATATAGACAGATATAATCTGTATATTTTACCGTGAGAGGGAGTAGCTAGGGGGTATAGACAGGTGTTATCAGTATATTTTACAGTGACGGTGCAGATAGGGGGTAGAGACAGGTATAATCTGTATCTTTAACAGTGAGGGTGTAGATAGCGGATATAGACAGGTATAATCAGTATCATTTACGGTGAGGGCGAGTAGATAGGGGATATAGACAGGTATAATCAGTATATTTTACAGTGAGAGGGAGTAGATAGGGGATATACACAGGTGTAATCAGTATCTTTTACAGTGAGGGAGTATATAGGGGATATAGACAGGTATAATCAGTATCTTTTACAGTAAGGGTGTAGATAGGGGGTATAGACAGGTGCAATCAGTATCTTTTACAGTAAGGGAGTAGATAGGGGGTAGAGACAGGTATAATCAGTATCATTTACGGTGAGGGCGAGTAGATAGGGGATATAGACAGGTATAATCAGTATATTTTACAGTGAGAGGGAGTAGATAGGGGATATACACAGGTGTAACAGGTGTAATCAGTATCTTTTACAGTGAGGGAGTATATAGGGGATATAGACAGGTATAATCAGTATCTTTTACAGTAAGGGTGTAGATAGGGGGTATAGACAGGTGCAATCAGTATCTTTTACAGTAAGGGAGTAGATAGGGGGTCGAGACAGGTACAATCAGTATCTTTTACATTGAAAGGAAGAAGATAGGGGGTAGAGACAGTTGTAATCAGTATCTTTTACAGTGAGAGGGAGTAGATAGTCGGTATAGACAGGTATAATCAGTATCTTCTACAGAGAGGGTGTGGATAGGGGGTAGAGACAGGTATAATCAGTATCTTTTACAGTGAGGGAGTAGATAGGGGGTAGAGACAGGTATAATCTGTATCTTTTACAGTGAGGGAGTACATAGGGAATATGGATAGGTTTAATCATTATCTTTTAAATTGAGGGTGCCGATAAGGTGTAGAGACAGGTGTAATCAGTATCTTTGACAGTGAGGGTGTAGATAGGGGATATAGACCGGTGTAATCAGTATCTTTGACAGTGAGGGAGTAGATAGGGGATATAGACAGGTATAATCAGTATCTTTTACAGTGAGGGTGTAGATAGGGGATATAGACAGGTATAATCAGTATCTTTTACACTGAGGGAGCAGATAGTGGAAAAAGACAGGTGTAATCAGTATCTTCGACAGTGAGATGGAATAGATAGGAGATATAGACAGGTATAATCAGTATCTTTTACAGTGAGGGAGTAAATTGGGAATATAGACAGGCATAATCAGTTTCTTTTACAGTGAGAGGGAGTAGATAGGGGATATAGACAGGTATAATCAGTATCTTTTACAGTGACGGAGTACATAGGGAATATAGACAGGTGTAATCAGTAACTTTTAGAGTGAGGATGTAGATAGGGGGTAGAGAAAGGTGTAATCAGTATCTTTTACAGTGAGGGAGCAGATAGGGGATATAGGCAGGTGCAATCAGTATCTTTGACAGTGAGATGGAGTAGATAGGGGATATAGACAGGTATAATCAGTATCTTCTACAGTGAAGGAGTAGTAAGGGGATATAGACAGGTATACTCAGTATCTTTTACACTGAGAGGGAGTAGATAGGCGGTATAGACAGTTATAATCAGTATCTTTTACAGAGAGGTGTGGATAGCGGGTAGAGACAGGTATAATCAGTATTGTTTACAGTAAGGGTGTATATAGGGGGTATTGACAGGTATAATCTGTATCTTTTATGGTGAGGGAGTAGATAGGGGGTAGAGACAGGTTTAATCTGAATCTTTTACAGTGAGGGAGTACATAGGGAATATGGATAGGTTTAATCTGTTTCTTTTACAGTGAGGATGTCGATAAGGGGTAGAGACAGGTGTAATCAGTATCTTTGACAGTGAGGGAGTAGATAGGGGATATGGACAGGTATAATCAGTATCTTTTACAGTAAGGGAGTAGATAGGGGGTAGAGACAGGTGTAGTCAGTATCTTTTACAGTGAGGGAGTACGTAGGGGGTAGAGACAGGTATAATTTGTATCTTTTACAGTGAGAGTGTAGATAGGGGATATAGACAGGTATAATCAGTATCTTTTACAGTGAGGGAGTACAGACAGGTATAATCGGTACCTTTTACAGTACGGGAGTAGATAGGGGATATAGACAGGTATAATGAGTATCTTTTACAATGAGGGAGTAGATAGGGGATATAGACAGGTATAATGAGTATCTTTTACAGTGAGTATCTTGATAGGGGGTTGAGAAAGGTGTAATCAGTATCTTGTACAGTAAGGGAGTAGATAGGGGATATAGACAGGTATAATCAGTATCTTTTACAGTGAGAAGGAGTAGATAGGGGATATAGACAGGTATAATCAGTATCTTTTACAGTGAGGGAGTATATAAGGGGTAGAGACAGGTATAATCAGTATCTTTTACACTGAGGGAGTAGGTAGGGGATATAGACAGGTTTAATCAGTATCTTTTACAATGCGGGAGTATATAAGGGATATAGCCAGGTATAATCAGTATCTTTTACAGTGAGGGTGTAGTAATGGGATATAGACAGGTATACTCAGTATCTGTTACAGTGAGAGGGAGTAGCTAGGGGTTATAGACAGGTGTTATCAGTATCTTTTACAGTGAGTGTGTAGATTGGGGGTAGAGACTGGTATAATCTGTATCTTTTACAGTGAGGGTGTAGATAGGGGATATAGACAGGTATAATCAGTATCTTTTACAGTGAAGGCGAGCAGATAGGGGATATCGACTGGTATAATCAGTATCTTTTACAATGAGACGGAGAAGATAGGGGGTAAAGACAGGCGTAATCAGCATCTTTTACAGTGAGAGAGAGTAGATAGGGGGTATAGACAGGTGTTATCAGTATCTTTTACAGTGAGGCAGTGGATTGTGGATATTGACAGGTATAATCAGTACCTTTTACAGTGAGAGGGAGTAGATTGGGGATATAGACAGGCATAATCAGTACCTTTTACAGTGAGGGAGTAGATAGGGGATATAGACAGGTATAATCAGTATCTTTTACAGTGAGGGAGTATGTAGGGGATATAGACAGGTATAATCAGTATCTTTTACAGTAAGGGTGTATATAGGGGGTATAGACAGGTATAATCAGTATCTTTTACGGTGAGGGAGTAGATAGGGGGTAGAGACAGGTTTAATCTGAATCTTTTACAGTGAGGGTGTACATAGGGAATATGGATAGGTTTAATCAGTTTCTTTTACAGTGAGGATGTCGATAAGGGGTAGAGACAGGTGTAATCAGTATCTTTGACAGTGAGGGAGTAGATAGGGGATATGGACAGGTATAATCAGTATCTTTTACAGTAAGGGAGTAGATAGGGAGTAGAGACAGGTGTAATCAGCATCTTTTACAGTGAGAGGCAGTAGATAGGGGTTATAGAGAGTTGTAATCAGTATCTTTTACAGTGAGGCAGTAGATAGGGGTTAGAGACAGGTATAATCTGTATCTTTTACAGTGAGGGAGTATGTTGGGGATATAGACAGGTGTAATCAGTATCTTTTACAGTTAGGGTGCAGATAGGGGGTATAGACAGGTGTAATCAGTATCTTTTACAGTGAGGGAGTAGATAGGCGATATAGACAGGTATAATCAGTATCTTTTACAGTGAGGGTGTAGATAGGGGATATAGACAGGTATAATGAGCATATTTTACAGTGAGGGAGAAGATAGGGGAAAAAGACAGGTGTAATCAGTATCTTTGACAGTGAGATGGAGTAGATAGGAGATATAGACAGGTATAATCAGTATCTTTTACAGTGAGGGAGTAAATAGGGGATATAGACAGGCATAATCAGTTTCTTTTACAGTGACAGGGAGTACATAGGGGATATAGACAGGTATAATCAGTACCTTTTACAGTGAGGGAGTAGATAGGGGATATAGACAGGTATAATCAGTATCTTTTACAGTGAGAGGGAGTAGATAGGGGATATAGACAGGTATAATCAGTATCTTTTACAGTGAGGGAGTACATAGGGAATATAGACAGGTGTAATCAGTAACTTTTAGAGTGAGGATGTCGATAGGGGATAGAGAAAGGTGTACTCAGTATCTTTTACAGTGAGGTAGCAGATAGGGGATATAGGCAGGTTTAATCAGTATCTTTGACAGTGAGATGGAGTAGATAGGGGATATAGACAAGCATAATCAGTATCTTTTACAGTGAGAGGGAGTAGATGGGGGATATAGACAGGTATAATCAGTATCTTTTACACTGATGGAGTACATAGGGGATATAGACAGGTATAATCAGTATCTTTTACAGTAAGGGTATAGATAGGGGGTAGAGACAGGTGTAGTCAGTATCTTTTACAGTGAGGGAGTACGTAGGGGGTAGAGACAGGTATAATTTGTATCTTTTACAGTGAGAGTGTAGATAGGGGATATAGACAGGTATAATCAGTATCTTTTACAGTAAGGGAGTACAGACAGGTATAATCGGTACCTTTTACAGTACGGGAGTAGATAGGGGATATAGACAGATATAATGAGTATCTTTTACAATGAGGGAGTAGATAGGGGATATAGACAGGTATAATGATTATCTTTTACAGTGAGTATCTTGATAGGGGGTTGAGAAAGGTATAATCAGTATCTTTTACAGTGAGAAGGAGTAGATAGGGGATATAGACAGGTATAATCAGTATCTTTTACAGTGAGGGAGTATATAAGGGGTAGAGACAGGTATAATCAGTATCTTTTACACTGAGGGAGTAGGTAGGGGATATAGACAGGTTTAATCAGTATCTTTTACAATGAGGGAGTATATAAGGGATATAGCCAGGTATAATCAGTATCTTTTACAGTGAGGGTGTAGTAATGGGATATAGACAGGTATACTCAGTATCTGTTACAGTGAGAGGGAGTAGCTAGGGGGTATAGACAGGTGTTATCAGTATCTTTTAAAGTGAGGGTGGAGATAGGGGGTAGAGACAGGTATAATCTGTATCTTTTACAGTGAGAGGGAGTAGCTAGGGGGTATAGACAGGTGTTATCAGTATCATTTACAGTGAGGGCGAGTAGATAGGGGATATAGAGAGGTATAATCAGTATCTTTTACAGTGAGGGAGTGGATAGGGGATCTAGACAGGTATACTTAGTATCTTTTACACTGAGGGAGTATATAGGGGATATAGACAGGTATAATCAGTATCTTTTATAGGAAGAGTATAGATAGGGGGTAGAGACAGGTGTGGTCTGTATCTTTTACAGTGAGGGTGTAGATAGGGGGTAGAGACAGGTATAATCTGTATCTTTTACAGTGAGGGTGTAGATAGGGGATATAGACAGGTGTAATCAGTATCTTTTACAGTGAGGGAGTATGTAGGGGATATAGACAGGTATAATCAGTATATTTTACAGTAAGGGTGTATATAGGGGGTATAGACAGGTATAATCTGAATCTTTTACAGTGAGGGAGTACATAGGGAATATGGATAGGTTTAATCAGTATCTTTTACAGTAAGGGTGCAGATAGGGGGTATAGACAGGTGTAATCAGTATCTTTTACAGTGAGGGAGTATGTAGGGGATATAGACAGGTATAATCAGTATCCTTTACAGTAAGGGTGCAGATAGGGGGTATAGAGAGGTATAATCAGTATCTTTTAGAGTGAGGGAGTAGATAGGGGGTAGAGACTGGTATAATCTGTATCATTTACAGTGAGGGAGTAGATAGGGGATCTAGACAGGTATAATCAGTATCTTTGACAGTGAGGTGGAGTAGATAGGAGATATATAGACAGGTATAATCAGTATCGTTTACAGTGAGGGAGTAGATAGGGGACATAGACAGGTATAATCAGTACCTTTTACAGTGAGGGAGTAGATAGGGGATATAGACAGGTATAATCTGTATCTTTTACAGTGAGCGAGTAGCTAGGGGGTATAGACAGGTGTTATCAGTATCTTTTAAAGTGAGGGTGTACATAGGGGGTAGAGACAGGTATAATCTGTATCTTTTACAGTGAGAGGGAGTAGCTAGGGGGTATAGACAGGTGTTATCAGTATCTTTTACAGTGAGGGTGTAGATAGGGGTTAGAGACAGGTATAATCTGTATCTTTTACGGTGAGGGTGTAGATAGTGGATAAAGACAGGTATAATCAATATCATTTACAGTGTGAGCGAGTAGATAGGGGAGATGGACAAGTATAATCAGTATGTTTTACAGTGAGACGGAGAAGATAGGGGATAGAGACAGGTGTAATCAGCATCTTTTACAGTGGGAGGGAGTAGATAGGGGATATAGACAGGTGTAATAAGTATCTTTTACAGTGAGGCAGTAGATAGGGGATATAGACAGATATAATCTGTATATTTTACCGTGAGAGGGAGTAGCTAGGGGGTATAGACAGGTGTTATCAGTATATTTTACAGTGATGGTGTAGATAGGGGGTAGAGACAGGTATAATCTGTATCTTTTACAGTGAGGGTGTAGATAGCGGATATAGACAGGTATAATCAGTATCATTTACGGTGAGGGCGAGTAGATAGGGGATATAGACAGGTATAATCAGTATATTTTACAGTGAGAGGGAGTAGATAGGGGATATACACAGGTGTAATCAGTATCTTTTACAGTGAGGGAGTATATAGGGGATATAGGCAGGTATAATCAGTATCTTTTACAGTAAGGAAGTAGATAGGGGGCAGAGACAGGTGTAATCAGTATCTTTTACACTGAGGGAGTAGGTAGGAGATATAGACAGTTTTAATCAGTATCTTTTACAATGAGGGTGCAGATAGGGGATGTAGACAGGTATAATCAGTATCTTTTACAGTGAGGGAGTACTAATGGGACATAGACAGGTATACTCAGTATCTTTTACAGTGAGAGGGAGTAGCTGGGGGTATAGACAGGTGTTATCAGTATCTTTTACAGTGAAGGAGTAGATAGTGGGTAGATACAGGTGTAATCAGTATCTCTTATAGTGAGGGAGTAGATAGGGGATATAGACAGGTGTAATCAGTATCTTTTACAGTAAGGGTGCAGATCGGGGGTATAGACAGGTGTAATCAGTATCTTTTACAGTGAGGGAGTAGATAGGCGATATAGACAGGTATAATCAGTATCTTTTACAGTGAGGGTGTAGATAGGGGATAAGACAGGTATAATGAATATATTTTACAGTGAGGGAGTAGATAGGGTATGGACACGTATAATCAGTATCTTTTGCACTGAGGGAGTATATAGGGGATATAGACAGGTATAATCAGTATCTTTTGCTGTGAGAGGGAGTAGATAGGGGATATAGACAGGTACAATCAGTATCTTTTACAGTGAGGGAGTACATAATGAATATAGACAGGTGTAATCAGTAATTTTTAGAGTGAGGATGTGGATAGGGGGTAGAGAAAGGTGTAATCAGTATCTTTTACAGTGAGGTAGCAGATAGGGGATATAGGCATGTGTAATCAGTATCTTTTACAGTGAGAGGGAGTAGATAGGGGATATAGACAGGTATAATCTGTATCTTTTACAGTGAGGGAGTACATAGGGAATATAGACAGGTGTAATCAGTAACTTTTAGAGTGAAAGGGAGTAGCTAGGGAGTATAGACAGGTGTTATCAGTATCTTTTAATGTGAGGGTGGAGATAGGGGGTAGAGACAGGTATAATCTGTATCTTTTACAGTGAGAGGGAGTAGCTAGGGGGTATAGACAGGTGTTATCAGTATCTTTTACAGTAAGGGTGCAGATAGGGGGTATAGACAGGTGTAATCAGTATCTTTTACAGTGAGGGAGTAGATAGGCGATATAGACAGGTATAATCAGTATCTTTTACAGTGATGGTGTAGATAGGGGATATAGACAGGTATAATCAGTATCATTTACGGTGAGGGCAAGTAGATAGGGGATATAGACAGGTATAATCAGTATATTTTACAGTGAGAGGGAGTAGAGAGGGGATATGCACAGGTGTAATCAGTATCTTTTACAGTGAGGGAGTAAATAGGGGATATAGACAGGCATAATCAGTTTCTTTTACAGTGACAGGGAGTACATAGGGGATTTCGACAGGTATAATCAGTACCTTTTACAGTTCGGGAGTGGATATGGGATATAGACAGGTATAATCAGTATCTTTTACAGTGAGAGGGAGTAGATAGGGGATATAGACAGGTATAATCAGTATCTTTTACAGTGAGGGAGTACATAGGGAATATAGACAGGTGTAATCAGTAATTTTTAGAGTGAGGATGTGGATAGGGGGTAGAGAAAGGTGTAATCAGTATCTTTTACAGTGAGGTAGCAGATAGCGGATATAGGCAGGTGTAATCAGTATCTTTTACAGTGAGAGGGAGTAGATAGGGGATATAGACAGGTATAATCTGTATCTTTTACAGTGAGGGAGTACATAGGGAATATAGACAGGTGTAATCAATAACTTTTAGAGTGAAAGGGAGTAGCTAGGGAGTATAGACAGGTGTTATCAGTATCTTTTAAAGTGAGGGTGTAGATAGGGGGTAGAGACAGGTATAATCTGTATCTTTTACAGTGAGAGGGAGTAGCTAGGGGGTATAGACAGGTGTTATCAGTATCTTTTACAGTGAGGGTGCAGATAGGGGGTAGAGACAGGTATAATCTGTATTTTTTACAGTGAGGGTGTAGATAGCATATATAGACAGGTATAATCAGTATCATTTACAGTGAGGGCGAGTAGATAGGGGATATAGACAGATATAATCAGTACCTTTTACAGTGAGACGGAGAAGGTAGGGGGCAGAGACAGGTGTAATCAGCATCTTTTACAGTGAGAGGGAGTAGATAGGGGTTATAGACAGTTGTAATCAGCATCTTTTACAGTGAGGCAGTAGATAGGGGATATAGACAGGTATAATCAGTATCTTTTACAGTGAGGGAGTAGATAGGGGATATAGACAGGTATAATCAGTATCTTTTACAGTGAGGGAGTACATAGGGAATATAGACAGGTGTTATCAGTATCTTTTACAGTGAGGGTGTAGATAGGGGATCTAGACAGGTATAATCAGTATCTTTTACAGTGAGAGGGAGTAGATAGGGGATATAGACAGGTATAATCAGTATCTTCTACAGTGAGGGTATGGATAGGGGGTAGAGACAGGTATAATCAGTATTGTTTACAGTGAGGGAGTAGATAGGGGATATAGACAGGTATACCCAGTATCTTTTACACCGAGGGAGTATACAGGGGATATAGACAGGTATAATCAGTATCTTTTATAGTAAGAGTATAGATAGGGGGTAGAGACAGGTGTGGTCTGTATCTTTTACAGTGAGGGAGTAGATAGGGGATATAGACAGGTATAATCAGTATCTTTTACAGTGAGAGGGAGTAGATAGGGGATATAGACAGGTATAATCAGTATCTTTTACAGTGAGGGAGTACATAGGGAATATAGACAGGTGTAATCAGTAACTTTTAGAGTGAAAGGGAGTAGCTAGGGGGTATAGACAGGTGTTATCAGTATCTTTTAAAGTGAGGGTGTACATAGGGGGTAGAGACAGGTATAATCTGTATCTTTTACAGTGAGAGGGAGTAGCTAGGGGGTATAGACAGGTGTTATCAGTATCTTTTACAGTGAGGGTGTAGATAGGGGTTAGAGACAGGTATAATCTGTATCTTTTACGGTGAGGGTGTAGATAGTGGATAAAGACAGGTATAATCAATATCATTTACAGTGAGAGCGAGTAGATAGGGGATATAGACAGGTATAATCAGTATGTTTTACAGTGAGACGGAGAAGATAGGGGATAGAGACAGGTGTAATCAGCATCTTTTACAGTGGGAGGGAGTAGATAGGGGGTATAGACAGGTGTAATAAGTATCTTTTACAGTGAGGCAGTAGATAGGGGATATAGACAGATATAATCTGTATATTTTACCGTGAGAGGGAGTAGCTAGGGGGTATAGACAGGTGTTATCAGTATATTTTACAGTGACGGTGCAGATAGGGGGTAGAGACAGGTATAATCTGTATCTTTAACAGTGAGGGTGTAGATAGCGGATATAGACAGGTATAATCAGTATCATTTACGGTGAGGGCGAGTAGATAGGGGATATAGACAGGTATAATCAGTATATTTTACAGTGAGAGGGACTAGATAGGGGATATACACAGGTGTAATCAGTATCTTTTACAGTGAGGGAGTATATAGGGGATATAGACAGGTATAATCAGTATCTTTTACAGTAAGGGTGTAGATAGGGGGTATAGACAGGTGCAATCAGTATCTTTTACAGTAAGGGAGTAGATAGGGGGTAGAGACAGGTATAATCAGTATCATTTACGGTGAGGGCGAGTAGATAGGGGATATAGACAGGTATAATCAGTATATTTTACAGTGAGAGGGAGTAGATAGGGGATATACACAGGTGTAATCAGTATCTTTTACAGTGAGGGAGTATATAGGGGATATAGACAGGTGTAATCAGTAACTTTTAGAGTGAAAGGGAGTAGCTAGGGAGTATAGACAGGTGTTATCAGTATCTTTTAATGTGAGGGTGGAGATAGGGGGTAGAGACAGGTATAATCTGTATCTTTTACAGTGAGAGGGAGTAGCTAGGGGGTATAGACAGGTGTTATCAGTATCTTTTACAGTGATGGTGCAGATAGCGGGTAGAGACAGGTATAATCTGTATCTTTTACAGTGAGGGTGTAGATAGCGGATATAGACAGGTATAATCAGTATCATTTATAGTGAGGGCGAGTAGATAGGGGATATAGACAGGTGTAATCAGCATCTTTTACAGTGAGAGGGAGTAGATAGGGGTTATAGACAGGTGCAATTAGTATCTTTTACAGGGAGGGAGTAGATAGGGGATATAGACAGGTATAATCAGTATCTTTTACAGTGAGAGGGAGTAGCTGGGGGCATAGACAGGTGTTATCAGTATCTTTTACAGTGAAGGAGCAGATAGGGGGTAGAGAGAGGTGTAATCAGTATCTCTTATAGTGAGGGAGTAGATAGGGGATATAGACAGGTGTAATCAGTATCTTTTACAGTAAGGGTGCAGATAGGGGGTATAGACAGGTGTAATCAGTATCTTTTACAGTGAGGGAGTACATAGGCGATATAGACAGGTATAATCAGTATCTTTTACAGTGATGGTGTAGATAGGGGATATAGACAGGTATAATCAGTATCATTTACGGTGAGGGCAAGTAGATAGGGGATATAGACAGGTATAATCAGTATATTTTACAGTGAGAGGGAGTAGAGAGGGGATATGCACAGGTGTAATCAGTATCTTTTACAGTGAGGGAGTAAATAGGGGATATAGACAGGCATAATCAGTTTCTTTTACAGTGACAGGGAGTACATAGGGGATATCGACAGGTATAATCAGTACCTTTTACAGTGAGGGAGTGGATATGGGATATAGACAGGTATAATCAGTATCTTTTACAGTGAGAGGGAGTAGATAGGGGATATAGACAGGTATAATCAGTATCTTTTACAGTGAGGGAGTACATAGGGAATATAGACAGGTGTAATCAGTAATTTTTAGAGTGAGGATGTGGATAGGGGGTAGAGAAAGGTGTAATCAGTATCTTTTACAGTGAGGTAGCAGATAGCGGATATAGGCAGGTGTAATCAGTATCTTTTACAGTGAGAGGGAGTAGATAGGGGATATAGACAGGTATAATCTGTATCTTTTACAGTGAGGGAGTACATAGGGAATATAGACAGGTGTAATCAATAACTTTTAGAGTGAAAGGGAGTAGCTAGGGAGTATAGACAGGTGTTATCAGTATCTTTTAAAGTGAGGGTGTAGATAGGGGGTAGAGACAGGTATAATCTGTATCTTTTACAGTGAGAGGGAGTAGCTAGGGGGTATAGACAGGTGTTATCAGTATCTTTTACAGTGAGGGTGCAGATAGGGGGTAGAGACAGGTATAATCTGTATTTTTTACAGTGAGGGTGTAGATAGCATATATAGACAGGTATAATCAGTATCATTTACAGTGAGGGCGAGTAGATAGGGGATATAGACAGATATAATCAGTACCTTTTACAGTGAGACGGAGAAGGTAGGGGGCAGAGACAGGTGTAATCAGCATCTTTTACAGTGAGAGGGAGTAGATAGGGGTTATAGACAGTTGTAATCAGCATCTTTTACAGTGAGGCAGTAGATAGGGGATATAGACAGGTATAATCAGTATCTTTTACAGTGAGGGAGTAGATAGGGGATATAGACAGGTATAATCAGTATCTTTTACAGTGAGGGAGTACATAGGGAATATAGACAGGTGTTATCAGTATCTTTTACAGTGAGGGTGTAGATAGGGGATCTAGACAGGTATAATCAGTATCTTTTACAGTGAGAGGGAGTAGATAGGGGATATAGACAGGTATAATCAGTATCTTCTACAGTGAGGGTATGGATAGGGGGTAGAGACAGGTATAATCAGTATTGTTTACAGTGAGGGAGTAGATAGGGGATATAGACAGGTATACCCAGTATCTTTTACACCGAGGGAGTATACAGGGGATATAGACAGGTATAATCAGTATCTTTTATAGTAAGAGTATAGATAGGGGGTAGAGACAGGTGTGGTCTGTATCTTTTACAGTGAGGGAGTAGATAGGGGATATAGACAGGTATAATCAGTATCTTTTACAGTGAGAGGGAGTAGATAGGGGATATAGACAGGTATAATCAGTATCTTTTACAGTGAGGGAGTACATAGGGAATATAGACAGGTGTAATCAGTAACTTTTAGAGTGAAAGGGAGTAGCTAGGGGGTATAGACAGGTGTTATCAGTATCTTTTAAAGTGAGGGTGTACATAGGGGGTAGAGACAGGTATAATCTGTATCTTTTACAGTGAGAGGGAGTAGCTAGGGGGTATAGACAGGTGTTATCAGTATCTTTTACAGTGAGGGTGTAGATAGGGGTTAGAGACAGGTATAATCTGTATCTTTTACGGTGAGGGTGTAGATAGTGGATAAAGACAGGTATAATCAATATCATTTACAGTGAGAGCGAGTAGATAGGGGATATAGACAGGTATAATCAGTATGTTTTACAGTGAGACGGAGAAGATAGGGGATAGAGACAGGTGTAATCAGCATCTTTTACAGTGGGAGGGAGTAGATAGGGGGTATAGACAGGTGTAATAAGTATCTTTTACAGTGAGGCAGTAGATAGGGGATATAGACAGATATAATCTGTATATTTTACCGTGAGAGGGAGTAGCTAGGGGGTATAGACAGGTGTTATCAGTATATTTTACAGTGACGGTGCAGATAGGGGGTAGAGACAGGTATAATCTGTATCTTTAACAGTGAGGGTGTAGATAGCGGATATAGACAGGTATAATCAGTATCATTTACGGTGAGGGCGAGTAGATAGGGGATATAGACAGGTATAATCAGTATATTTTACAGTGAGAGGGAGTAGATAGGGGATATATACAGGTGTAATCAGTATCTTTTACAGTGAGGGAGTATATAGGGGATATAGACAGGTATAATCAGTATCTTTTACAGTAAGGGTGTAGATAGGGGGTATAGACAGGTGCAATCAGTATCTTTTACAGTAAGGGAGTAGATAGGGGGTAGAGACAGGTATAATCAGTATCATTTACGGTGAGGGCGAGTAGATAGGGGATATAGACAGGTATAATCAGTATATTTTACAGTGAGAGGGAGTAGATAGGGGATATACACAGGTGTAATCAGTATCTTTTACAGTGAGGGAGTATATAGGGGATATAGACAGGTATAATCAGTATCTTTTACAGTAAGGGTGTAGATAGGGGGTATAGACAGGTGCAATCAGTATCTTTTACAGTAAGGGAGTAGATAGGGGGTAGAGACAGGTATAATCAGTATCATTTACGGTGAGGGCGAGTAGATAGGGGATATAGACAGGTATAATCAGTATATTTTACAGTGAGAGGGAGTAGATAGGGGATATACACAGGTGTAATCAGTATCTTTTACAGTGAGGGAGTATATAGGGGATATAGACAGGTATAATCAGTATCATTACAGTAAGGGTGTAGATAGGGGGTATAGACAGGTGCAATCAGTATCTTTTACAGTAAGGGAGTAGATAGGGGGTCGAGACAGGTATAATCAGTATCTTTTACAGTGAAAGGAAGAAGATAGGGGGTAGAGACAGTTGTAATCAGTATCTTTTACAGTGAGAGGGAGTAGATAGTCGGTATAGACAGGTATAATCAGTACCTTCTACAGAGAGGGTGTGGATAGGGGGTAGAGACAGGTATAATCAGTATCTTTTACAGTGAGGGAGTAGATAGGGGGTAGAGACAGGTATAATCTGTATCTTTTACAGTGAGGGAGTACATAGGGAATATGGATAGGTTTAATCATTATCTTTTAAAGTGAGGGTGCCGATAAGGTGTAGAGACAGGTGTAATCAGTATCTTTGTCAGTGAGCGTGTAGATAGGGGATATAGACCGGTGTAATCAGTATCTTTGACAGTGAGGGAGTAGATAGGGGATATAGACAGGTATAATCAGTATCTTTTACAGTGAGGGAGTAGATAGGGGATATGGACAGGTATAATCAGTATCTTTTACACTGAGGGAGCAGATAGGGGAAAAAGACAGGTGTAATCAGTATCTTTGACAGTGAGATGGAATAGATAGGAGATATAGACAGGTATAATCAGTAACTTTTAGAGTGAGGATGTAGATAGGGGGTAGAGAAAGGTGTAATCAGTATCTTTTACAGTGAGGGAGCAGATAGGGGATATAGGCAAGTGCAATCAGTATCTTTGACAGTGAGATGGAGTAGATAGGGGATATAGACAGGTATAATCAGTATCTTCTACAGTGAAGGAGTAGTAAGGGGATATAGACAGGTATACTCAGTATCTTTTACACTGAGAGGGAGTAGATAGGCGGTATAGACAGTTATAATCAGTATCTTTTACAGAGAGGGTGTGGATAGCGGGTAGAGACAGGTATAATCAGTATTGTTTACAGTGAGGGAGTAGATAGGGGATATAGACAGGTATAATCAGTATCTTTTGCAGTGAGAGGGAGTAGATAGGGGATATACACAGGTGTAATCAGTATCTTTTACAGTGAGGGAGTATATAGGGGATATAGACAGGTATAATCAGTATCTTTTACAGTAAGGGTGTAGATAGGGGGTATAGACAGGTGCAATCAGTATCTTTTACAGTAAGGGAGTAGATAGGGGGTAGAGACAGGTATAATCAGTATCATTTACGGTGAGGGCGAGTAGATAGGGGATATAGACAGGTATAATCAGTATATTTTACAGTGAGAGGGAGTAGATAGGGGATATACACAGGTGTAATCAGTATCTTTTACAGTGAGGGAGTATATAGGGGATATAGACAGGTATAATCAGTATCTTTTACAGTAAGGGTGTAGATAGGGGGTATAGACAGGTGCAATCAGTATCTTTTACAGTAAGGGAGTAGATAGGGGGTCGAGACAGGTATAATCAGTATCTTTTACAGTGAAAGGAAGAAGATAGGGGGTAGAGACAGTTGTAATCAGTATCTTTTACAGTGAGAGGGAGTAGATAGTCGGTATAGACAGGTATAATCAGTACCTTCTACAGAGAGGGTGTGGATAGGGGGTAGAGACAGGTATAATCAGTATCTTTTACAGTGAGGGAGTAGATAGGGGGTAGAGACAGGTATAATCTGTATCTTTTACAGTGAGGGAGTACATAGGGAATATGGATAGGTTTAATCATTATCTTTTAAAGTGAGGGTGCCGATAAGGTGTAGAGACAGGTGTAATCAGTATCTTTGTCAGTGAGGGTGTAGATAGGGGATATAGACCGGTGTAATCAGTATCTTTGACAGTGAGGGAGTAGATAGGGGATATAGACAGGTATAATCAGTATCTTTTACAGTGAGGGAGTAGATAGGGGATATGGACAGGTATAATCAGTATCTTTTACACTGAGGGAGCAGATAGGGGAAAAAGACAGGTGTAATCAGTATCTTTGACAGTGAGATGGAGTAGATAGGAGATATAGACAGGTATAATCAGTATCTTTTACAGTGAGGGAGTAGATAGGGGATATAGACAGGTATAATCAGTATCTTTTACAGTGAGGGAGTACATAGGGAATATAGACAGGTGTAATCAGTAACTTTTAGAGTGAGGATGTAGATAGGGGGTAGAGAAAGGTGTAATCAGTATCTTTTACAGTGAGGGAGCAGATAGGGGATATAGGCAGGTGCAATCAGTATCTTTGACAGTGAGATGGAGTAGATAGGGGATATAGACAGGTATAATCAGTATCTTCTACAGTGAAGGAGTAGTAAGGGGATATAGACAGGTATACTCAGTATCTTTTACACTGAGAGGGAGTAGATAGGCGGTATAGACAGTTATAATCAGTATCTTTTACAGAGAGGGTGTGGATAGCGGGTAGAGACAGGTATAATCAGTATTGTTTACAGTGAGGGAGTAGATAGGGGATATAGACAGGTATAATCAGTATCTTTTGCAGTGAGAGGGAGTAGATAGGGGATATAGACAGGTGTAATCAGTATCTTTTACAGTGAGGGTGTATGTAGGGGATATAGACAGGTATAATCAGTATCTTTTACAGTAAGGGTGTATATTGGGGGTATAGACAGGTATAATCAGTATCTTTTACGGTGAGGGAGTAGATAGGGCGTAGAGACAGGTTTAATCTGAATCTTTTACAGTGAGGGAGTACATAGGGAATATGGATAGGTTTAATCAGTTTCTTTTACAGTGAGGATGTCGATAAGGGGTAGAGACAGGTGTAATCAGTATCTTTGACAGTGAGGGAGTAGATAGGGGATATGGACAGGTATAATCAGTATCTTTTACAGTAAGGGAGTAGATAGGGGGTAGAGACAGGTGTAATCAGCATCTTTTACAGTGAGAGGCAGTAGATAGGGGTTATAGACAGTTGTAATCAGTATCTTTTACAGTGAGGCAGTAGATAGGGGTTAGAGACAGGTATAATCTGTATCTTTGACAGTGAGGGAGTATGTTGGGGATATAGACAGGTGTAATCAGTATCTTTTACAGTAAGGGTGCAGATAGGGGGTATAGACAGGTGTAATCAGTATCTTTTACAGTGAGGGAGTAGATAGGCGATATAGACAGGTATGATCAGTATCTTTTACAGTGAGGGAGTAAATAGGAGATATAGACAGGCATAATCAGTTTCTTTTACAGTGAAAGGGAGTAGATAGGGGATATACACAGGAATAATCAGTACCTTTTACAGTGAGGGAGTAGATAGGGGATATAGACAGGTATAATCAGTATCTTTTACAGTGACAGGGAATAGATAGGAGATAGGGACAGGTAGAATCAGTATCTTTTACAGTGAAGGAGAACATAGGGAATATAGACAGGTGTAATCAGTATCTTTTACAGTGAGGATGTAGATAGGGGGTAGAGAAAGGTATAATCATTATCTTTTACAGTGAGGGAGTAGATAGCGGGTAGAGACAGGTTTAATCAGTATCTTTTACAGTGAGGGTGTAGATATGGGATATAGTCAGATATAATCAGTATCTTTTACAGTGAGGGAGTAGATAGGGGATATAGACAGGTGTAATCAGTATCATTTACAGTGAGGATGTAGATATGGGGTAGAGAATGGTGTAATCAGTATCTTTTACCGTAAGAGGGAGTAGATAGGGGATACAGACAGGTGTAATCAGTATCATTTACAGTGAGGATGTAGATAGAGGGTAGAGAAAGGTGTAATCAGTATCTTTTACAGTGAAAGGGAGTAGATAGGGGATATAGACAGGTATAATCAGTATCTTTTACACTGACGGAGTAGGTAGGCGATATGGACAGTTTTAATCAGTATCTTTTATAGTGCGGGAGTAGATAGGGGATATAGACAGGTTTAATCAGTATCTTTTACAGTGAGGGAGTAGATAGGGGATATAGACATGTTTAATCAGTATCTTTTATAGTGAGGGAGTAGATATGGGATATAGTCAGATATAATCAGTATCTTTTACAGTGAGGGAGTAGATAGGGGATATAGACAGGTATAATCAGTATCTATTACAGTGAGAGGGAGTAGATAGGGGATATAGACAGGTATAGTCAGTATCTTTCACAGTGAGGGATTACATACGGAATATAGACAGGTGTAATCAGTATCTTTTACAATGAGGATGTAGATAGGGGGTTGAGAACGGTTTAATCAGTATCTTTTACAGTGAGGGTGTAGATAGGGGATATAGACAGGTATAATGAGTATTTTTTACAATGAGGGAGTAGATAGGGGATATAGACAGGTGTAATCAGTATCATTTACGGTGAGGATGTAGATAGGGGGTAGAGAAAGGTGTAATCAGTATCTTTTACCGTGAGAGGGAGCTGATAGGGGATATAGACAGGTGTAATCAGTATCATTTACATTGAGGATGTAGATAGAGGGTAGAGAAAGGTGTAATCAGTATCTTTTACAGTGAGAGGGAGTAGATAGGGGATATAGACAGGTATTATCAGTATCTTTTACACTGACGGAGTAGGTAGTCGATATAGACAGTTTTATTCAGTATCTTTTATAGTGCGGGAGTAGATATGGGATATAGACAGGTTTAATCAGTATCTTTTACAGTGAGTGAGTAGACATGGGATATAGTCAGATATAATCAGTTTCTTTTACAGTGAGGGAGTAGGTCGGGAATATAGACAGTTTTAATCAGTATCTTTTCCACAGAGGGAATAGATGGGGGATATTGACAGGTTTAATCAGTATCTTTTACAGTGAGGGAGTAGATATGGGATATAGTCAGATATAATCAGTATCTTTTACAGTGAGGGAGTAGATAGGGGATATAGACAGGTATAATCAGTATCTTTTACAGTGAGAGTGAGTAGACAGGGGATATAGACAGGTATAGTCAGTATCTTTCACAGTGAGGGATTACATACGGAATATAGACAGGTGTAATCAGTATCTTTTACATTGAGGATGTAGATAGGGGGTTGAGAAAGGTTTAATCAGTATCTTTTACAGTGAGGGTGTAGATAGGAGTTATAGACAGGTATAATGAGTATTTTTTACAGTGAGGGAGCAGATAGGGGATATAGACAGGTGTAATCAGTATCTTTTACAGTGAGGATGTAGATAGGGGATATAGCCAGGTATAATAAGTATCTTTTACAGTGAGGGAGCAGATGGGGATATAGACAGGTGTAATCAGTATCTTTGACAGTGAGATGGAGTAGATAGGGGATATAGACAGGTATATTCAGTATCTTTTACAGTGAGGGAGTAGATAGGGGGTAGAGACAGGTATAATCAGTATCTTTTATACTGAGGGAGTAGGTTGGGGATATACACAGGTTTAACCAGTATCTTTTACTGTGAGGGTGTAGATATGGGTTATAGTCAGATATAATCAGTATCATTTACAGTGAGGATGTAGATAGGGGGTAGAGAAAGGTGTAAGCAGTATCTTTTACCGTGAGAGGGAGTAGATAGGGGATATAGACAGGTGTTATCAGTATCATTTACATTGAGGATGTAGATAGAGGGTAGAGAAAGGTGTAATCAGTATCTTTTACAGTGAGAGGGAGTAGAATGGGGATATAGACAGGTATAATCAGTATCTTTTACACTGACGGAGTAGGTAGGCGATTAGACAGTTTTAATCAGTATCTTTTACAGTGAGGGAGTAGATATGGGATATAGTCAGATATAATCAGTTTCTTTTACAGTGAGGGAGTAGGTCGGGAATATAGACAGTTTTAATCAGTATCTTTTACAGTGAGGGAGTAGATAGGGGATATAGACAGGTTTAATCAGTATCTTTTACAGTGAGGGAGTAGATATGGGATATCGTCAGTTATAATCAGTATCTTTTACAGTGAGGGAGTAGATAGGGGATATAGACAGGTATAATCAGTATCTTTTACAGTGAGAGGGAGTAGATAGGGGATATAGACAGGTATAGTCAGTATCTTTCACAGTGAGGGATTACATACGGAATATAGACAGGTGTAATCAGTATCTTTTACAATGAGGATGTAGATAGGGGGTTGAGAAAGGTTTAATCAGTATCTTTTACAGTGAGGGTGTTGATAGGGGATATAGACAGGTATAATGAGTATTTTTTACAGTGAGGGAGCAGATAGGGGATATAGACAGGTGTAATCAGTATCTTTTACAGTGAGGATGTAGATAGGGGATATAGACAGGTATAATAAGTATCTTTTATAGTGAGGGAGCAGATGGGGATATAGACAGGTGTAATCAGTATCTTTGACAGTGAGATGGAGTAGATAGGGGATATAGACAGGTATATTCAGTATCTTTTACAGTGAGGGAGTAGATAGGGGGTAGAGACAGGTATAATCAGTATCTTTTATACTGAGGGAGTAGGTTGGGGATATACACAGGTTTAACCAGTATCTTTTACAGTGAGGGAGTAGATAGGGGATATAGACAGGTTTAATCAGTATCTTTTACAGTGAGGGAGTAGATATGGGATATAGTCAGTTATAATCAGTATCTTTTACAGTGAGGGAGTAGATAGGGGATATAGACAGGTATAGTCAGTATCTTTTACAGTGAGAGGGAGTAGATAGGGGATATAGACAGGTATAGTCAGTATCTTTCACAGTGAGGGATTACATACGGAATATAGACAGGTGTAATCAGTATCTTTTACAATGAGGATGTAGATAGGGGGTTGAGAAAGGTTTAATCAGTATCTTTTACAGTGAGGGTGTAGATAGGGGATATGGACAGGTATAATGAGTATTTTTTACAGTGAGGGAGCAGATAGGGGATATAGACAGGTGTAATCAGTATCTTTTACAATGAGGATGTAGATGGGGGTTGAGAAAGGTGTAATCAGTATCTTTTACAGTGAGTGTGTAGATAGGGGATATAGACAGGTATAATAAATATCTTTTACAGTGAGGGAGCAGATAGGGGATATCGACAGGTGTAGTCAGTATCTTTTACAGTGAGATGGAGTAGATAGTGGATATAGACAGGTATAATTAGTATGTTTTATACTGAGAGTGTAGATAGGGGATATTGACAGGTTCAATCAGTATCTTTTACAGTGAGGGAGTAGATAGGGAATATAGACAGGTGTAATCAGTCAAATTAACAGTGAGGATGTAGATAGGGGGTAGAGAAAGGTGTAATCAGTATCTTTTACCGTGAGAGGGAGTAGATAGGGGATATAGACAGGTGTAATCAGTATCATTTACAGTGAGGATGTAGATAGAGGGTAGAGAAAGGTGTATTCAGTATCTTTTACAGTGAGAGGGAGTAGATAGGGGATATAGACAGGTATAATCAGTATCTTTTACAGTGAGGATGTAGATAGGGGATATAGACAGCTATAATGAGTACCTTTCACAGTGAGGGAGCAGATAGCGGATATATACAGATGTAGTCAGTTTCTTTTACAGTGAGATGGAGTAGATAGGGGATATAGACAGGTATAATCAGTATCTTTTACACTGACGGAGTAGGTAGGCGATATAGAGAGTTTTAATCAGTATCTTTTTCAGTGAGGGTGTAGATAGGGGATATAGACAGGTATAATCAGTACCTTTTACAGTGAGGGAGTAGATAGGGGATATAGACAGGTATAGTCTGTATCTTTCACAGTGAGGGATTACATACGGAATATAGACAGGTGTAATTAGTATCTTTTACAATGAGGATGTAGATAGGGGGTTGAGAAAGGTTTAATCAGTATCTTTTACAGTGAGGGAGTAGATAGGGGATATAGACAGGCATAATCAGTATCTTTTACAGTGAGGGAGTACCGAGGGAATATAGACAGGTATAATCAGTATCTTTTACATTGAGGATGTAGATATGGCGTAGAGAAAGGTTTAATCAGTATCTTTTACAGTGAGGGTGTAGATAGGAGTTATAGACAGGTATAATGAGTATTTTTTACAGTGAGGGAGCAGATAGGGGATATAGACAGGTGTAATCAGTATCTTTTACAGTGAGGATGTAGATAGGGGATATAGCCAGGTATAATAAGTATCTTTTACAGTGAGGGAGCAGATGGGGATATAGACAGGTGTAATCAGTATCTTTGACAGTGAGATGGAGTAGATAGGGGATATAGACAGGTATATTCAGTATCTTTTACAGTGAGGGAGTAGATAGGGGGTAGAGACAGGTATAATCAGTATCTTTTATACTGAGGGAGTAGGTTGGGGATATACACAGGTTTAACCAGTATCTTTTACTGTGAGGGTGTAGATATGGGTTATAGTCAGATATAATCAGTATCATTTACAGTGAGGATGTAGATAGGGGGTAGAGAAAGGTGTAAGCAGTATCTTTTACCGTGAGAGGGAGTAGATAGGGGATATAGACAGGTGTTATCAGTATCATTTACATTGAGGATGTAGATAGAGGGTAGAGAAAGGTGTAATCAGTATCTTTTACAGTGAGAGGGAGTAGAATGGGGATATAGACAGGTATAATCAGTATCTTTTACACTGACGGAGTAGGTAGGCGATTAGACAGTTTTAATCAGTATCTTTTACAGTGAGGGAGTAGATATGGGATATAGTCAGATATAATCAGTTTCTTTTACAGTGAGGGAGTAGGTCGGGAATATAGACAGTTTTAATCAGTATCTTTTACAGTGAGGGAGTAGATAGGGGATATAGACAGGTTTAATCAGTATCTTTTACAGTGAGGGAGTAGATATGGGATATCGTCAGTTATAATCAGTATCTTTTACAGTGAGGGAGTAGATAGGGGATATAGACAGGTATAATCAGTATCTTTTACAGTGAGAGGGAGTAGATAGGGGATATAGACAGGTATAGTCAGTATCTTTCACAGTGAGGGATTACATACGGAATATAGACAGGTGTAATCAGTATCTTTTACAATGAGGATGTAGATAGGGGGTTGAGAAAGGTTTAATCAGTATCTTTTACAGTGAGGGTGTTGATAGGGGATATAGACAGGTATAATGAGTATTTTTTACAGTGAGGGAGCAGATAGGGGATATAGACAGGTGTAATCAGTATCTTTTACAGTGAGGATGTAGATAGGGGATATAGACAGGTATAATAAGTATCTTTTATAGTGAGGGAGCAGATGGGGATATAGACAGGTGTAATCAGTATCTTTGACAGTGAGATGGAGTAGATAGGGGATATAGACAGGTATATTCAGTATCTTTTACAGTGAGGGAGTAGATAGGGGGTAGAGACAGGTATAATCAGTATCTTTTATACTGAGGGAGTAGGTTGGGGATATACACAGGTTTAACCAGTATCTTTTACAGTGAGGGAGTAGATAGGGGATATAGACAGGTTTAATCAGTATCTTTTACAGTGAGGGAGTAGATATGGGATATAGTCAGTTATAATCAGTATCTTTTACAGTGAGGGAGTAGATAGGGGATATAGACAGGTATAGTCAGTATCTTTTACAGTGAGAGGGAGTAGATAGGGGATATAGACAGGTATAGTCAGTATCTTTCACAGTGAGGGATTACATACGGAATATAGACAGGTGTAATCAGTATCTTTTACAATGAGGATGTAGATAGGGGGTTGAGAAAGGTTTAATCAGTATCTTTTACAGTGAGGGTGTAGATAGGGGATATGGACAGGTATAATGAGTATTTTTTACAGTGAGGGAGCAGATAGGGGATATAGACAGGTGTAATCAGTATCTTTTACAATGAGGATGTAGATGGGGGTTGAGAAAGGTGTAATCAGTATCTTTTACAGTGAGTGTGTAGATAGGGGATATAGACAGGTATAATAAATATCTTTTACAGTGAGGGAGCAGATAGGGGATATCGACAGGTGTAGTCAGTATCTTTTACAGTGAGATGGAGTAGATAGTGGATATAGACAGGTATAATTAGTATGTTTTATACTGAGAGTGTAGATAGGGGATATTGACAGGTTCAATCAGTATCTTTTACAGTGAGGGAGTAGATAGGGAATATAGACAGGTGTAATCAGTCAAATTAACAGTGAGGATGTAGATAGGGGGTAGAGAAAGGTGTAATCAGTATCTTTTACCGTGAGAGGGAGTAGATAGGGGATATAGACAGGTGTAATCAGTATCATTTACAGTGAGGATGTAGATAGAGGGTAGAGAAAGGTGTATTCAGTATCTTTTACAGTGAGAGGGAGTAGATAGGGGATATAGACAGGTATAATCAGTATCTTTTACAGTGAGGATGTAGATAGGGGATATAGACAGCTATAATGAGTACCTTTCACAGTGAGGGAGCAGATAGCGGATATATACAGATGTAGTCAGTTTCTTTTACAGTGAGATGGAGTAGATAGGGGATATAGACAGGTATAATCAGTATCTTTTACACTGACGGAGTAGGTAGGCGATATAGAGAGTTTTAATCAGTATCTTTTTCAGTGAGGGTGTAGATAGGGGATATAGACAGGTATAATCAGTACCTTTTACAGTGAGGGAGTAGATAGGGGATATAGACAGGTATAGTCTGTATCTTTCACAGTGAGGGATTACATACGGAATATAGACAGGTGTAATTAGTATCTTTTACAATGAGGATGTAGATAGGGGGTTGAGAAAGGTTTAATCAGTATCTTTTACAGTGAGGGAGTAGATAGGGGATATAGACAGGCATAATCAGTATCTTTTACAGTGAGGGAGTACCGAGGGAATATAGACAGGTATAATCAGTATCTTTTACATTGAGGATGTAGATATGGCGTAGAGAAAGTTGTAATCAGTATCTTTTACAGTGAGGGGGTAGATAGGGGATATTGACATGTATAATGAGTATCTTCTACAGTGAGGGATCAGATAGGGGATATAGGCAGGTGTAATTAGTAGCTTTGACAGTGAGATGGAATAGGTAGCGGATATAGACAGGTATAATCAGTATCTTTACAGTGAGGGAGTAGATAGGGGATATAGACAGGTATAATCAGTATCTTTTACACTGAGGGAGTAGATAGGGGATATAGATAGGTTTAATCAGTATCTTTTACAGTGAGGGTGTGGATAGGGGGTAGAGACAGGTATAATCAGTATCTTTTACAGTGAGAGGGAGTAGATAGGGTATATTGACAGGTATAATCAGTATCTTTTACAGTGAGGGAGTGGATAGCGGGTAGGGAGAGGTATAATCCGTATCTTTTATACTGAGGGAGTAGGTAGGGGATATAGACAGGTTTAACCAGTACCTTTTACAGTGAGGGAGTAGACAGGGGATATATACAGGTTTAATCACTATCTTTTACAGTGAGGGAGTAGATATGGGATATAGTCAGATATAATCAGTATCTTTTACAGTGAGAGGCAGTAGATAGGGGATATAGACAGGTAGAATCAGTATCTTTTACACTGAGGGAGTACATAGGGAATATAGACAGGTGCAATCAGTATCTTTTACAGTGAGGATGTAGATAGGGGGTAGAGAAAGGTGTAATCAGTATCTTTTACAGTGAGGGTGTAGAGAAGGGTATAGACAAGTTCAATCAGTATCTTTTACAGTGAGGGAGTAGATAGGTGATATACAAGCAACACACATCAAAGTTGCTGGTGAACGCAGCAGGCCAGGCAGCATCTATAGGAACAGGCGCAGTCGACGTTTCAGGCCGAGACCCTTCGTCAGGACTTAATGATAGAAGACCAGAGCGGGGTGTCCATGAAGAAGAGGGGGGTTGAAGACGGGAGAAGGGGTCATCGGTGGGGGTGGAAGAGTCCTTGCCGAAGAAGTAGCCTCGGAGACGGTGACGGCGGAAGAAAAGTTCCGCATCATGGCGAACACGGAACTCGCTGAGGTGTGGGCGAAGGGGGACAAACGTGAGGCCCTTACTGAGAACAGAGCGTTCTGCCTCCGACAGTTGAAGGTCGGAGGGGATGGTAAAGACCCGGCACGGATGAGAGCTGGGATCAGAGGGGGGAGGGGGGAGGCTGGGGGTGTCAGTGGAGAGGGGAGGGTTGGGGTGAGAGGAAGATGGAGCCTCTGAGGGCCCAGGAGTTGACGGTGGGGTCTGAGGAAGACGGGGCTGCGGAGTGGTGGTGGTGGAAGGGGAGACGGGAGTCACAACAGCAGCACATAAAGACCCGGCCTGGAGTTCAAGGCTGGAGTCGCAGTTGGTGGTTGCGCGATCACTTTGAATGTCTCCATGGTCGTTGCTGGAGTCCGGGTTTTGAATATGTCCTGAGGTGTTGGAGCCGCCGAAATCAATGGCAGGAGCCGCAATTGAAAGTTCATGCCTGCTAGCGTCGGGGCCGGCAGGCTCTGGAGTCCGTAGATGTAAGATCTTGCGATCTTTGCCTAACATGACAAAGTCAAAGAAATGGCGATTGCAGGCGTGGATCCGACGGAGGATGAAATAGCGGGTAGGACCATTACAGATGGCGAAGAAAGTATCCCGAAGGTGTGGAAGGGTCTGGGATAGGGACACCAAGTACCTCCTCATGGCGGAGAGCGTCGCCTTCAGAGCTTGACGGGAGAAGCGGCGAGAGGCAGAGTCAATGAAATGTGAGTACCTGGGATCCTCAGAAGGTCCAAATTGAGAGGCTTGGAAACGAATCCTAAAGCCAACTGGAGTAAGTTGGCGACGGAGGCACGTTCCAAGAAAGGATACATGGCTGTGATAGCGAGTCTGAGTCAAAGTCTGGTCGAAAAGTTGAAGAGCCGAAGAAATCACAGATGGGGAGCAGTGAGAGATGGTTTCACTGAACTCCCGTCGAAGAGAGGATCTAAACTTCTTCGGTGTAGGCATCGCTGGAAGAGGCTTCGCAGTAGTGAATTTAAACGCAAACAACAGGAATTCTGCAGATGCTGGAAATTCAAGCAACACACATCAAAGTTGCTGGTGAACGCAGCAGGCCAGGCAGCATCTATAGGAACAGGCGCAGTCGACGTTTCAGGCCGAGACCCTTCGTCAGGACTAGGTGATATAGACAGGTTTGATCAGTATCTTTTACAGTAAGGGAGTAGATATGGGATATAGTCAGATATAATCAGTATCTTTTAGTGTGAGGGAGTAGATAGGGAATATAGACAGGTATAATTAGTATCTTTTAGAGTGAGAGGGAGTAGATAGGGGATATAGACAGGTATAATCAGTATCTTTTACAGTGAGTGTGTAGATAGGGGATATAGACAGGTATAATGAGTATCTTTTACAGTGAGGGAGCAGATAGGGGATGTAGACAAGTGTAATCAATATCTTTTACAGTGAGATGGAGAAGGTAAATGATATAGACAGGTTTAATCAGTGTCTTTTACAGTGAGGGAGTAAATAGGGGATATAGACAGGTTTAATCAGTATCTTTTACAGTGAGGGAGTAGATAGTGAATATAGACAGGTATAATCAGTATTGTTTACAGTGAGAGGGAGTGAGTTACAGGGTACAGACAGATATAATCCGTATCTTTTACAGTGAGAGGGAGTAGATAGGCGATATAGACAGATATAATCAGTATCTTTTACAGCGAGAAGGAGGTGTTTCGGGGTATCGACAGGTATAATCTGTATCATTTATAGTAAGAGGGAGGAGTTAAGTCGTGTAGATAGGTAGAGGGAGTAGATAGGTATAGATATGAGTTTTAAAGGTGATCTGAGGGCAAATTTTCTGACTTGGAGAATGGTTGATTTCTGGAAGTCAGTGTCAGAGAAGTGGTAGAGATATTTACTCAGGCCCCAGAATAAGTATGACATAGAAGGAAGCTTTTTTGTCCATTGTATCGAAAGGCAGAACAATTCAGATTACTCACACTTGTTAGCTCTGAATCTTTTGTTGCAGAGGCACTCAGGTCTGGGTTCAGGAAACAGATTTGTATGTGCCAAGAATATTTTTGCTCGCAACGATGGATTAGTTTACCTGGTCTGTGATTGATAAATCTGCTTTTTTGTAATTTATTTTCTTTTGAAGTTCATCATAGAAACATAGAAACATAGAAAATAGGTGCAGGAGTAGGCCATTCGGCCCTTCGAGCCTGCACCGCCATTTATTATGATCATGGCTGATCATCCAACTCAGATCCCAGCCTTCCCTCCATACCCCCTGACCCCTGTAGCCACAAGGGCCATATCTAACTTCCTTTTAAACATAGCTAATGAACTGGCCTCAACAGTTTGCTGTGGCAGAGAATTCCACAGATTCACCACTCTCTGTGTGAAGAAGTTTTTCCTAATCTCGGTCCTAAAAGGCTTCCCCTCTATCCTCAAACTGTGACCCCTCGTTCTGGAACATCAAACAAATATTTCCATAAGATGTATTTCAGATATTGTACATATTATATATCATATAATATTTGCCACCAATCTCCACATAATATTTATCTGAGGTATACATCTGTAGAAAAGAGAGGAAAGAAAGAACAAGCAAAAGGAGAAAACTATGTTCAAGTAGGGAGTGATTTTTTTTTTACAACATATTCTGTCATATGGTGGGTATTGAGGGTGGACCCAAATGCAAGACACAGACACTGAAGTACTGGGAACTGGCCTGGACTAGAGTTCGGGCTGTGACTGGACACAGACTAGGAGCTGGGACAGGAACACAGACTTGGGCTAGGAAAGCAGGACCAGGACAAGCAACTGGGAACTAGGAGCCTGGACTAGGGACATGGGACTCCGGAACTAGAGCCTGGACATGGACCCGGAACCTGGGTCTTTGTTGGACTAGGAACCTGGGTCTTGAGTTGGTACCGGAATCTGGGTTTAGGTTAGGACAAGATGTGCTCACAGGCCAGGACGTGTGACTTCGGTACAGGACGAGGGAACTCCAGCACAGGGCCGGATAAGGGACATAGACAGGACGAGACACATGGACAGGATGAAAACACGAAGCCTTGACTTGGTCTTGGGAGACAGGAACCTCGGAGCCTTGGACTTGGAACTCAGGAACCTTGGAGCCTTGGACTTGAGCACAGGAACATGGAACACAGAGCTGGGACCCCTCCTTGGGAGCAGGACGTAGGGCTGGGACTCGTACACAGCACACAGAGCCAGGACCCACTCCTTGGGAACAGGACCAAGGGCCGGAGCTCTTTCTATACAGTACACTGAACACAAAGAGACAGTTCTCCACTCAGGGTAGCGCCAGATGGCCGGACCTACCCAGCGGAGGTGAGGACACAAAGAGACGGTTCCTAACACAAGGTAGCTGCAAACGGCCGGACCTACCTAGCGAAGGCGAGGACGCAAAGAGACAATTCCCAACTCAAGGTAGGGACAAATGGCTGGACCTACCTAACGAAGGCGAGGACACAAAGAGACAATTCCAAACAATGACAGACTGTTCCTTATCTTGACACAGCAAGGCCCCGGTCTTGCTCCGGCAGTTGAACTTGACGGCATTACAGGCGAGGTTGCAGGCAAGGCTTCAGAAGGAAGGGGAAAGGAAGGGAACAGTCCAGCAAATGAAGCTGAACCCAGGAGCTATTTATGTAGCCAGCCCAGAATGAGAATCAGGTGCCTCAATTGAGGCACCCCAACAGAACAAGGGAAAACCGGAAAACCTGGAATAAGGATCGATGGACCGGACTGTGAACCGGAATGTGTACTTCATGGACTGGACCATGGCAGTACCACCTCTCCACCCGCATCCCCCATGGCAGTACCACCTCTCCACCCGCCCCCCCCATGGGAGCCTCCTGGTGACCCATAAGGCTTTCCCAGACTATGGACTACACGGGCAGGTGAAGGGGGCATTCAACAGAAGGGAACCCAGGATGATGAGACTAAAACAACAGTGTCTGTGTCGCAGGGTCCATGCTTGGCTGGACTGTTCTGTCATACGGTGGGTGTTGAAGGCGGACCCAAATGCCAGACACAGACACTGAAATACTGGAAACTAGACTGGACTAGAGTTCGGGACGGGACTGGACCCAGACTAGGAGCTGGGACAGGAACACAGGCTTGGGCTAGGACTTTGGCAATTTGGGTTATGCTTCCCCCTGGAACTTTGGAATATAGAGTTTTGTAAAACACTTCAAAAGCTTCTTGAATTTCGCTTAGCTTAGTTTTTATCATTTTTGTTCTTGGATCCCTAATTCTATGAATTGTATTTTTTGCTATCTTTTTCTTCAGTTTCCACGTCAATATTTTCATAGACTTAGATCTACTTTCATAATGTCTCTGTTTCAGAAACATTAAATTTTCCTGATTTCTTGCAAAGCCAAACTATTAATTTCATTCCTAATTTTTAAAATTTCCTCTAATGCATCCTGTGCCAAATTCAATTTGTATTTTTTTCTAGTTCGTTCAGCCTATTTTGTAATTCCTCTACTATTTTATTCCTTATTTTTTTCTTATATGAAGATATCGCTGTAATTTTCCCTCTTAAGACAGCCTTCAGAGTATTCTATAAAATGGGAGGTGAAACCTCTCCATTATCATTGAATTCTAAGTAAAGACCAATTTCTTTTTTAATTTGTTCCTTAAAATAGGAATCATTGAGTAGACTTGAATTTAGTTTCCAAATAGTATTCTTTGGTTGTAGGTCAAAATCAACAGATAAATATATAGGTGCATGGTCACTTACATCTATTGTCCCAATTCCACAGGTGATTATTTTGTCTCTCTCTTTTCCAAATGTTATGAAATAGTCTATTCTTGTATATATGGAATGGGGGGCAGAATAATGAGTGTAATCCCTTCTGTTGGGGAAAAGGTCCCTCCATATATCAATTAGACCAACATTCTCAAAAAGTGTATTAACTTGCTTATGTAAGGATTTTGTTTCATAAGTTTTTCTATTGGAAGAGTCTAACTTTGGTTGTAATTGTAAATATAAGACTCCTCCACATATCAGGAAACCTTCTGTTTCCGTTACCATAATGTTAGTAATTTTCTGAAAGAAGCTAGTATCACTTCCTGGGGCTGCGTATATATTCAATAGAGTAACTGAATTTCCATCTATATTCCCCCTTACCAGAATATATCTGCCCTCCTTATCTCCCATTTCGAATACTTTTTCAAAATTTAGCTTGCTTGAGATAAGAATAGCAACTCTTCTCCTATGTCCTGATTTATATGAAGAGAAAAACAAATTAGTGAAGCCCATTCTCTTGAATTTTCCATGCTCATTATCACTTAAGTGAGTTTCCTGTAAATATACTACATGGGCTTCTGCTTTTTTCAGTTTGGATGGAATTCTACTGCACTTGATTGGATTTAACAGCCCCTTGACATTAAAAGAAATGAATTTTACTTCGTCCTTAGCTATGTGTACTGTATTTATTTGTCAATATATCATTGAAATTAGCAGAATAAAACTTAGTCGATCTACTCCCTGAACAAATAAGAACCAAGAAACGTGAATAATAAAAAAAAAGGCAACAAAGGTGTGATGGCAAGGCTGAGGTCTCTAGTAGATGACCCTGGGCTGAGCTAGAGGAAACGTCGCTGTGGGGGTAGCCCCTCCTCCCTGTGAGTTGGAGGCCCCCATAAAAGTAAGTGAACAAGTCTATGTCCATTACACAGAAAAGATTTTCCTGTGTATTCCTCCCATATATATATTCTCATTTAGGTGGGGAAAAAGGAGTGAATGAATGAATAAAAAAATGAGTAATATAAAATCCACATTATATTAAGTATTTCTTGAAATAGGTATAGTACTGTCTATTTTTGTTTCCATTTATCTTATCAACACTTTTAAAGTTAGCCAAACCTTATGGCTCTTCAGGGAGGGGAGGTGAGGGCTGTCTTCGGAAAACTCACAGTCTCTTCCTGATATTCTCTTGCCCTCCTCCTGTCCCCTGCTTTCTCGGTTCTCTTACTATTTCCAAGCAGATTGGGATAACTGCTCAGCCAGGCTTTCCCTCGGTTTGATCACGCTGACGGGCAGCCCTCTGTTCCTTATGTCTATAGTCGCCTCTTCCGCTGTCTGATGCAGTTGCATACCATCTTCATAAAACACCTGCAGTTTAGCAGGGTACGGAGTTTGGAATCTAATCTTTCCTTGCTTTAATATTCACTTTACTGCAGAGTATTCTTTACGTTTCTGCAGGACCGCCGGGGGGTAATCTTGATCGAAATATATTAATTTCCCGTCCAAAAATACCCTCTTCTTACCCAGGCCCCTCATACAATCACCGCCTTGGTATTGTATCGAAGGAATCTAATTACTATTGAGTGTGGTTATCTTCTCTGTCTCCAGTAGGCCTTGGGATGAGCGCACGATGCGCCCTCTCAATTTCAAGCTCCATAATGGAGGGAATCTCCAGCGCATCTCGCAGCAACTTTCCTACAAACTCCATCATAGATAAACCTTCCGCTCCTTCGGGAACATTGTATATCCTGATATTTTTCCATTGTGATCTTCCCTCCTGGTCAATCAGTTTACTTTCTTGTTGATTTAATATTTTTATCATCTTACTTAGTATTTGTTCCACGTTTTGCATGCGATCTTCCACCTTCTCAATTTGAGTCTCTGCCATTGCTATTTTCTGATTGACGTTGGCAAACTCTGACTTTATATCATTGAGTCGCTGTTTTATATCTTTTTGGAATCCCCGTATCTCTTCCAGAATCTTTATCATATTTGCCCCTTCACCTGAACGAGGCCCCGCGTCAGCCTCGCCACCACGCGCACGTGTAGAAGAGCTGCTCGTTGTACCTCTCTGTTCTATAGGCTCCGCAGTGTTGCCTTTTTTATCACCATTCTTTTTCCCCATTCTTGCCCCCCTTATCAATTCAGATATTTTCAAAAGATCTTATACTTGATGGATTAACGGGGCAATATAAGCGTTTTTTCTGGAGAAGCTATTGATTTAAGCTGCCATTCTGGACGATAACGTCACCGGAACCTGATAAATCTGTTGGTGTAAATCATCAGGACTGTGTTTAATATTAAGCAAGTTGAGTTTCTCTTTGGTTCGATAACATTTCCATCGAGCTCTGAGACTGTTTAATAAACACAATGTACATGCTTTCAGGACTGTGTTTGATATTAAACAGGTCTCAGTTCTCTCCCTGGTTTGAGTTTGATAACATGTTGCTGCAGATGCCAGGGACTGTACTTACACAATGTGCATTTGTCCTCAGAACTGTGTTTGATGCACAGAATTTAGTTATTAAATTGCATTGACCTTCCAGATATTGAATTTCAATAAGCAATGTTGTTTTGTTCAAGACAACATATGGTAAGCATAAATACTTGGAATATTGTGTCCAGTTCTGGTCACCTCACTATAGGAAGGACGTGGAAGCATTGGAAAGGGTACAGAGGGGATTTACCAGGATGCTGCCTGGTTTAGAAAGTATGCATTATGATCAGAGATTAAGGGAGCTAGGGCTTTACTCTCTGGAGAGAAGGAGGATGAGAGGAGACATGATAGAGGTGTACAAGATAATAAGAGGAATAGATAGAGTGGATAGCCGGCACCTCTTCCCCAGGGCACCACTGCTCAATACAAGAGGACATGGCTTTAAGGTAAGGGGTGGGAACTTCAAGGGGGATATTAGAGGAAGGTTTTTTACTCAGAGAGTGGTTGGTGCGTGGAATGCACTGCCTGAGTCAGTGGTGGAGGCAGATACACTAGTGAAGTTTAAGAGACTACTAGACAGGTATATGGAGGAATCTAAGGTGGGGGCTTATATGGGAGGCAGAGTTTGAGGGTCGGCACAACATTGTGGGCCGAAGGGCCTGTCCTGTGCTGTACTATTCTATGTTCTATGTTCTATATTCTTAAACACAAGGAAATCTGCAGATGCTGGAAATCCAAACCGACACACACAAAATGCTGGAGGAACTCAGCAGGTCAGGCTGCATTTATGGAAAAGAATAAACAGACAATGTTTTGGGCTGGGACCCTTCATCAGGACTGTAAATGAACAGGGAAGATGCCCGAATAAAAAGGGAGGGGAAGGAAGATAGCTAGAAGGTGATAGGCGAGGCCAGGTGGGTGGGAAATGTCAAGGGCTGGAGATGAAGGAATCTGATAGAAGAGGAGAGTGGACCATAGGAGAAAGGGAAGGAGGAAAGGACCCAGGGGGAGATGATAAGCAGGTGACTAGAGGTTAGAGGCTAGAGTGGGGAAGAGAAGAGGAGAGGTGAAGAATTTTTTTTACTGGAAGGCAGAATTGATATGGTAAGTACATTGTTAAGGGCTCCTATGTTTATGTTGGAAGGCATATTCCTGTTTTCTGTAGAAACATATTCAGTAAACATGAATCATGATGATTTAGTAAACATTTGTTCTTCAAAAGTACTAAAGAGTTAGTTTCCCATTGCTAATATTGAACAAACAACATTGACGTTATCAGTCTATTTTCAATGGAAAAGCTGCTAATTGGTTCAATCCATAGTGAGTATGGTTTTGGACTCCTTAATTAAGGACAGATATACTTGAGTTGAAGGCAACTGAGGAAGGTTTATTTCCAAGATGAACTCCTGGAACAAAGATGTTGACTTAGGCAGAACGTTTGAACAGGCGAGCCTCTATTCATTGGAGTTTCAGAAAAAGAAGTAATGAGTTATTAAATGTACACGATTGTGAAGTTGCTTGGGAAGATATCAAGGAGGATTTCTAGGTGAAACCTAGAAATGGGGATATTGTTGCATTAAAAGGGTTTCCTATTAGGGGAGGAAGAATCTCTTCTTGGAGGATAGAGATTCTTTAAAATCCTAAACCTTTAGAGTTTCAAGAGGCGTGGCATCATGTGAATATGTAAAGCATAAATTCAAACAACACCCAGTCTTCAGTGAATAATGTAAATTGCATGCTGTAATTAGATTGAAGTAAAAAAAGACAGCTTTGTAGTCAAACAAGTGTCCCGAGAGCACAGTCTACTGGCCATGGTAAGGAGTTGGCTCCACAAGAGACATGGTTTGCAAAGTGATGTGACTGCAGGCTGGGTTTCAGAGTCAGAATCAGCTTATTATCACTGTCTTACATGACATGAAATCTGTTGTTTTGTGACAACAGAACAATGCAAAGACATAAAATTAGAAATGAGTAGTATAGAAAGGAAGAAATAATGAGGTAGTGTGTGGGTTCATGCACTGTTCAGCATCTGACGACAAAGTGGGAGAAGCTGTTCCTTAATCTCCTGTACCTCATCACAGATGGTAGCAATGAGAAACGGGCACGTTCCTGATAGTGGGGACTCTTAATGTGGGGACACACTTTCTTAGAATCAGCTGGGAGATTTGAGCACTCTGAGTACAGTCCTCAGAATATTGATTTTTGGTGACAGCCTTGTAAATTGCTTTAACCCAGCAAAGGTGTTTGAACACTCACAGGTGCATGAACCCACACACTACCTTATTATTTCTTCCTTTCTGCACTACTTATTTTTAATTTTATGTCTTTGCACTGTTCTGTTGTCACAAAACAACAGATTTCATGTCATGTAAGACAGTGATAATAAAGCTGATTCTGAGTCCGAGACCCGGCCTGCAGTCACATCACTCTGCAAAATCACTGTCAGACTTAAAATATTGAAGAAAATGATGTCAATGTAGATATTGAAATGGAATTGAATCACCTGGTGTTACTTTTGTTCTTAAGTAACTTAATGTTCTTTTTATTCAGAGAGCGCCTATTGAGAGGGTTTCCAAGAGAATGGCAGCTTCTTTTGATGAATAAAGACCATTGATATCAACTAGCTTCAGCGTGTCCCCAGTGATGCAGTACAATACCAACACAGAACATAAAACATATTAGAGTACAATACAGGTCCTTTCTAAGATCAATCTAGCCCTTCCTCCTAGGTAGCCCTTCCATTTCTCTGACATTGGTGTGCTTTTCTAAGCGTTCTGTATCTGTCTCCGCCATCATCTCTGGCAGGCTGTTCCACATACCCACCACTTTCTGTGTAAAAAACTTACCTCTGACATACCCCCATACTTTCTACCAATCACCTTAAAATTATGTACTCTGATATTATCCATTTTCACTCAGGAAATACTCTCTGTCTATCCACTTGACCTATGTCTCTTATATAAAGAGTAAAATGGAGGTGACGGTTGATACTGGATCACTGGAAAATGATGCTGGTGAGGTAGTAATGGGGAACATAGAAATGACAGATGAACTTAATGGGTACTTTGCATCAGTCTTCACTGTGGAAGACACTAACAGTGTGCCAGAGGTCTGTGAGTGTCAGGGAGCAGGAGTGAGTGCTGTTGCTATTACAAAGCAAAAGGTGTTGGGCAAACTGAAAGGTCTTGGGGTAGATAAGTCACTTGAACCAGGTAGACTCCATCCCAGAGTCCTGAGAGAGGTTGCTGAAGAGATAACAGATGCATTGGTCATGATCTTTCAAGGATCACTTGATTCTGGCATGGTCCTGGAGGACTGGAAAATTGCTAATGTCACTCTTCTCTTTAAGAAGGGAGAACGGCAAAAGAGAGGAAATTATAGGCCAGTATGGGGTGCCTAGGGAGGGGAAGCACCTCTGGTGGGGGGGGGGCCTGCTCAGCCATTTTTCAGGGCAGCTCGTCCACCTTTGGTCCCCACCTGGTGCTCAGCTCTCATCTGTGGCTCCAAGTAGCTGTAGCACGCGCAGTGGCCACACCCCGGTAAATCGTCTCGGCAGACGGACCAAACCAGGTGAGGGTAGCTGACGGGTCTTCGACCCTTGGTGGGGTAGGGGATCTGCCTGTCCCGGTATGTGAAGTCTGGCCATGCCAGATTGAGCGGAGGAGACCGATTAATGGGCCAACAGTCAAGAAGACAGGCCCAGCAGGCGTTGTGGAGCCCTGAGAGCACGACAAGACACTTAGACATCCTGGTCATCCACTGCAGCAGGAGAGGTCTCCAGCCCTAATGGTTGTCCGTGCCACTGGATCAAGGTCTCTTCTGCCGAGAGAGTGAGATTGCACCGTGCAACGACTGTTCCACTTAAAACTCCATCACGCACAGGTTTCTAGTGCCTTCTTCGAATCCAAAGGACTACCACTAAATCCTTATAAGATATGCTCTACAATCCAGGCAACATCCTGGTAAATCTCCTCTGCACCCTCTCCAAAGCTTTTACGTCCTTCCTATAATGAAGTGACCAAAATGAACACAATATTCCAAGTGTGGTCTAAGTAGAATTTTATAGAGCTGCAACATTACCTCATGGCTCTTGAACTCAGTCCCCAAACTAACGAAGGCTAACACACCACATACCTTCTTAACAACCCTTTTAGCTGCACAGCAGCTTTGAGGGATCTATGGACGTGGACCCCAAGTTTCCTCTGTTCCTCCACACTGCCAAGAATCCCACCATTCTACCTTCAAATTTAAAACTCCAAAATAAATCACTTCACACTTTTCTGAGTTGAATTCTGTCTGCCAATTCTCAGCTCAGCTCTGCATGCTATTAATGTCCCGCTGTAACCAATGGCATCCTTCTCCCTTATCCACAACTCCACCAAGTTATGCAAAATTACTAACCTACCCTTCCACTTCCTCATCCAAATAATTTACATAAATCACTGAGAGCAGGGATCCCAGAACAGAACCCTGCAGAACCCCAATGGTCACAGACCTCCAGGCAGAATACAAACCATCTACAACCACCCACTTCCTTTTAAGGGCAAGCCAATTGTGTATCCATATGGCCAAGCTTCCCAGGATCTCATGCCTCCCAGCTTCCTCAATGACCCTAATATGGGGAACTTTATCAAATGCCTTGAACTATAGAAAGCTCTGTAGACAATGAATATTTGGACTATGGATGTCAATAGTAAAACGGAATAGTCAGAAAAGTAGAGCAAGATTAGGTCAGGCATAATCTCACTGAAAGATAGAGCAGGTTCCAGAGGCCCACTTCTGCTATTTCCTATGAAAGTGCGTGTTGATACAATGACATTTTTTTCTCACAAAGTCTGCACTCTTGGCTTATTTCTCACTTTCCTGCTTTGTCTCAGTATCTCTCCTTCTTTCTATTCCTTCCCCTTCACCTTTTCTTTCACTCTCCTCCCCTCTCTTATTTCTGCGGCTTTCTCTTGCTCTTTCCAGCTTCTTCCTGTCTCAGCTGTGGCTCCATGCTTTCTGAGTTCTCAGTAGTAACTCAAGGCTGCTTTTGTTGCAGATTGAGGTACTGTGTTATGACCAGGTGTACTGAGGAAGATGTCTACACATAAAAATTATGGTAAGCCACTTTGTTCTCCACTTAGACACCAAAGAATTTTAACACCACCAAAATTATCTGAATATGATTTGTGTGTTGGCTTTCAAATTAACTTGTCATATCTCAATCAGTCAGCAAGTGGCACCTGATTAAGTTACAGAGAGAGTGTGTTTGCAGGGTTATAGGAAGAGGGAGTTGGTTTGATAGAGGTAGAGTGTGTGTGGAGGGTTATAGGAAGAGGGAGGTGGTTTGATAGAGGTAGAGTGGGTGTGGAGGGTTATAGGAAGAGGGAGGTGGTTTGATAGAGGTAGAGTGTGTGTGAAGGGTTATAGGAAATGTGATGTGGTGTGGTAGAGGTAGAGTGTGTGTGGATGGGTTATAGGAACAGGGAGGTGGTTTGGTAGAGGTAGTGCGTGTGTGGACGGTTATAGGAAGACGGAGGTGGTTTGGTAGAGGTGTTGTGTGTGTAGAGGGTTATAGGAAGAGGGTGGTGGTTTGATAGAGGTAGAGGTTGTGTGGAGCGTTATAAGAAGTGGGAGGTGGTTTGGTAGAGATAGTGTGTGTCTGGAGGGTTATAGGAAGAGGGAGGTGGTTTGATAGAGGTAGAGTGGTTGTGGAGGGTTATAGGAAGAGGGAGGTGGTTGATAGAGGTAGAGTATGTGTGGTGGGTTATAGGAAGAGGGAGTTGGTTTGACAGAGGTAGAGTGTGTGTGGAGGGTTATAGGAAGAGGGAGGTGGTTGATAGAGGTAGAGTATTTGTGGATGGTTATAGGAAGAGAGAGGTGGTTGATAGAGGTAGAGTGTGTGTGGATGGGTTATAGGAAGAGGAGGTTGTTTGGTAGAGGTAGCGTGTGCGTGGAGGTTTAAAGGAAGAGGGGGGTGGTTTGATAGGGGTAGATTGTGTGTGGAGGGTTATAGGAAAAGTGATGTGGTGTGGTAGAGGTAGAGTGTGTGTGAAGGGTTATTCGGAACAGGGAGGTGTTTAATACAGGTAGAGTGAGAGAGAAGGGTTACAGGAAGAGGAAGTGGTTTGGTAGAGTTAGAGTGTGTGTGGAGGTTTATAGGAAGAGAGTGGTGGTTTGGTAGATGTAGACTGTGTGTGGAGGGTTATAGGAAGAGGAGGTGCTTGAAAGAGGTAGATTGTGTGTGGAGTGTTATCGGAAGTGGGAGGTGGTTTGACAGAGGTAAAGTGTGTGTGGAGGGTTATAGAAAGGGGAGGTGGTTTGATAGAGGTAGAGTGTGTGTGGAGGGTTATAGGAAGAGGGAGGTGTTTGATAGAGGTAGAGTGTGTGTGGAGGGTTATCGGAAGAGGCAGGTGGTTGATAAAGGTAGAGTGTGAGTGGAGGTTTATAGGAAGAGGTGGTGGTTTGGTTGAGGTAGAGTGTGTGAGGAAGGTTATAGGAAGAGCGAGGTGGTTTGGTTAAGGTAGAGTGTGTGTGTAGGGTTATAGGAAGAGCAGCTGGTTTGGTAGAGGTAGAGTGTGTGTGGAGGGTTACAGGAAGAGGGAGGTGCTTTGGTAGAGGTAGATTGTGTGTGGCGGGTTATAGGAAGAGGGAGGTGGTTTGGTGCAGATAGAGTGTGTGTGGATGGTTATAGGAAGAGGGAGGTGGATTGATAGAGGTAGAGTGTGTGTGGAGGGTTATAGGAAGAGGAGGTGGTTTGGTAGAGGTAGTGTGTGTGTGGAGGGTTATAGTTGGAGTAGGTGTTTTGATAGAGGTAGAGTGTGTGTGGAGGATTATAGGAAGAGGGAGGTGGTTGATAGAGGTAGAGTGTGTGTGGTGGTTTATTGGAAGAGGAGGTGTATTGTAGAGGTAGAGTGTGTGTGGAGGGTTATAGGAAGAGGGAGGTGGTTTGGTAGAGGTGGAGTGTGTGTGGAGGGTTATAGGAAGAGGTAGGTGGTTTGGTAGAGGTAGAGTGTGTGTGGAGGGTTATAGGAAGAGGGAGGTGGTTTGATAGAGGTAGAGTGTGTGTGGAGGGTTATAGGAAGAGGGAGGTGGTGTGGTAGAGGTAGAGTGTGTGTGGATGGGTTATAGGAAGAGCGAGGTGGTTTCGTAGAGGTAGGATGTGGCTGGAGGTTTATAGGAAGACGGAGGTGGTTTAGTAGAGATAGTGTGTGTCTGGAGGGTTATAGGAAGAGGGAGGTGGTTTAGTAGAGAAAGAGTGTACCTGGAGGGTTATAGGACAAGGGAGGTGGTTTGATAGAGGTAGAGTGTGTGTGGAGGGTTATAGGAAGAGGGAGGTGGTTGATAGAGGTAGAGTGTGTGTGGTGGGTTATTGGAAGAGGAGGTGGATTGATAGAGGTAGAGTGTGTGTGGAGGGTTATAGGAAGAGGGAGGTGGTGTGGTAGAGGTAGAGTGTGTGTGGATGGGTTATAGGAAGAGCGAGGTGGTTTGATAGAGGTAGTGTGTGGCTGGAGGTTTATAGGAAGACGGAGGTGGTTTGGTAGAGATCGTGTGTGTCTGGAGGGTTATAGGAAGAGGGAGGTGGTTTAGTAGAGAAAGAGTGTACCTGGAGGGTTATAGGACAAGGGAGGTGGATTGATAGAGGTAGAGTGTGTGTGGAGGGTTATAGGACGAGGGAGGTATATTGATAGAGGTAGAGTATGTGTGGAAGGTTATCGGACGAGGAATGTGGATTGATAGAGGTAGAGTGTGTGCGGAGGGTCATAGGAAGAGGGAGGTGGTTTGATAGAGGTAGAGTGTGTGTGAAGGGTTATAGCAAGAGGATCTGGTTTGGGAGAGGTAGACTGTATGTGGAGGGTTATAGGAAGAGGGAGGTGGATTGATAGAGGTAGAGTGTGTGTGGATGGGTTATAGGAAGAGGGATGTGGTTTGGTAGAGGTAGAGTGTGTGTGGAGGGTTATAGGAAGAGGGAGGTGGTTTGGTAGAGGTAGTGTGTGTGTGGAGGGTTATAAGAAGAAGGTGGTGGTTTGGTCGAGGTAGAGTGTGTGTGGAGGGTTATAGGAAGAGGGAGGTGGTTTGGTAGAGGTAGAGTGTGTGTGGAGGGTTATAGGAAGAGGGAGGTGGTTTGATAGAGGTAGAGTGTTTGTGGAGGGTTATAGGAAGAGTAGGTGGTTTGATAGAGGTAGAGTGTGTGTGGAGGGTTATAGGAAGAGGGAGGTGGTTTGATAGAGGTAGAGTGTGTGTGGAGGGTTATAGGAAGAGGGAGGTGGTTTGGTGGAGATAGAGTGTGTCTGGATGGTTATAGGAAGAGGGAGTTGGTTGATAGAGGTAGAGTGGTTGTGGAGGGTTATAGGAAGAGGGAGGTGGTTTGATAGAGGTAGAGTATGTGTGGTGGGTTATAGGAAGAGGAGGTGGATTGATAGAGGTAGAGTGTGTGTGGAGGGGTTATAGGAAGAGAGAGGTGGTGTGGTAGAGGTAGTGCGTGTGTGGAGGGTTATAGGAAGAGGGAGGTGGTTTGATAGAGGTAGAGTGTGTGTGGAGGGTTATAGGAAGAGGGAGGTGGTTTAGTAGAGAAAGAGTGTACCTGGAGGGTTATAGGACAAGGGAGGTGGATTGATAGAGGTAGAGTGTGTGTGGAGGGTTATAGGAAGAGGGAGGTGGTTTGGTAGAGGTAGAGTGTGTGTGGAGGGTTATAGGAAGAGGGAGGTGGTTGATAGAGGTAGAGTGTGTGTGGAGGGTTATAGGAAGAGGAGGTGGTTTGGTAGAGGTAGAGTGTGTGTGGAGGGTTATAGGAAGAGCGAGGTGGTTTGGTAGAGGTAGAGTGTGTGTGGAGGGTTATAGGAAGAGCAGGTGGTTTGGTAGAGGTAGAGTGTGTGTGGAGGGTTATAGGAAGAGGGAGGTGGTTTGCAGAGGTAGAGTGTGTGTGGCGGGTTATAGGAAGAGGGAGGTGGTTTGGTGGAGATAGAGTGTGTCTGGAGGGTTATAGGACAAGGGAGGTGCATTGATAGAGGTAGAGTGTGTGTGGAGGGTTATAGGAAGAGGGTGGTGGTTTGGTAGAGGTGGAGTGTGTGTGGAGGGTTATAGGACAAGGGAGGTGGATTGATAGAGGTAGAGTGTGTGTGGAGGGTTATAGGAAGAGGGAGGTGGATTGATAGAGGTAGAGTGTGTGTGGAGGGTTATAGGAAGAGGGAGGTGGATTGATAGAGGTAGAGTGTGTGTGGAGGGTTATAGGAAGAGGAATGTGGATTGATAGAGGTAGAGTGTGTGTGGAGGGTTATAGGAAGAGGGAGGTGGTTTGATAGAGGTAGAGTGTGTGTGGACGGTTATAGCAAGAGGATCTGGTTTGGGAGAGGTAGACTGTATGTGGAGGTTTATAGGAAGAGGGAGGTGGATTGATAGAGGTCGAGTGTGTGTGGATGGGTTATAGGAAGAGGGATGTGGTTTGGTAGAGGTAGTGTGTGTGTGGAGGGTTATAGGAAGAGGGAGGTGGTTTGGTAGAGAAAGAGTGTACCTGGAGGGTTATAGGACGAGGGAGGTGGATTGATAGAGGTAGAGTGTATGTGGAGGGTTATAGGAAGAGGGAGGTGGATTGATAGAGGTCGAGTGTGTGTGGATGGGTTATAGGAAGAGGGATGTGGTTTGGTAGAGGTGGAGTGTGTGTGGCGAGTCAGAGGAAGAGGGAAGTGGTTTGGTAGAGGTAGAGTGTGTGCAGAGGGTTATAGGAAGGGGAGGTGGCTTGATAGAGGTAGAGTGTGTCTGGAGGGTTATAGGAAGAGTGAATGGGTTTGGTAGAGGTAGAGTGTGTGTGGAGTCTTATAGGAAGAGGGAGGTGGTTTGGTAGAGGTAGAGTGTGCCTGGATGTTATAGGAAGAGGAGGTTGTTTGATAGAGTTACAGTGTTTGTGGAGGGTTATTGGAAGAGGGAGGTGGTTTGATAAAGGTAGAGTGTTGGTGGAGGGTTATAGGAAGAGGAGATGGTTTGATAGAGGTAGAGTGTGTGTGGAGGGTTATAGGAAGAGGGAGGTGGTTTGATAGAGGTAGAGTGTGTGTGAAGGGTTATAGCAAGAGGATCTGGTTTGGGAGAGGTAGACTGTATGTGGAGGGTTATAGGAAGAGGGAGGTGGATTGATAGAGGTCGAGTGTGTGTGGATGGGTTATAGGAAGAGGGATGTGGTTTGGTAGAGGTAGTGTGTGTGTGGAGGGTTATAGGAAGAGGGTGGTGGTTTGAAAGAGGTGGAGTGTGTGTGGAGGGTTATAGGAAGAGGGAGGTGGTTTGGTAGAGGTGGAGTGTGTGTGGAGGGTTATAGGAAGGGGAGGTGGATTGATAGAGGTAGAGTGTGTGTGGAGGGTTATAGGAAGAGGGAGGAGGTGTGGTAGAGGTAGAGTGTGTGTGGATAGGTTATAGGAAGAGCGAGGTGGTTTGGTAGAGGTAGAGTGTGTGTGGAGGGTTATAGGAAGAGGGAGGTGGTTTGGTAGAGGTAGAGTGTGTGTGGAGGGTTATAGGAAGAGGGAGGTGGTTTAGTAGAGAAAGAGTGTACCTGGAGGGTTATAGGACAAGGGAGGTGGATTGATAGAGGTAGAGTGTGTGTGGAGGGTTATAGGAAGAGGGAGGTGGTTTGATAGAGGTAGAGTGTGTGTGGAGGGTTATCGGAAGAGGAGGTGGATTGATAGAGGTAGAGTGTGTGTGGAGGGTTATAGGAAGAGGGAGGTGGTGTGGCAGAGGTAGAGTGTGTGTGGATAGGTTATAGGAAGAGCGAGGTGGTTTGGTAGAGGTAGTATGTGGCTGGAGGTTTATAGGAAGACGGAGGTGGTTTGGTAGAGATAGTGTGTGTCTGGAGGGTTATAGGAAGAGGGAGGTGGTTTAGTAGAGAAAGAGTGTACCTGGAGGGTTATAGGACAAGGGAGGTGGATTGATAGAGGTAGAGTGTGTGTGGAGGGTTATAGGAAGAGGGAGGTGGTTTGGTAGAGGTAGAGTGTGTGTGGAGGGTTATAGGAAGAGGGAGGTGGTTGATAGAGGTAGAGTGTGTGTGGAGGGTTATAGGAAGAGGGAGGTGGTTTGATAGAGGTAGAGTGTGTGTGGAGGGTTATAGGAAGAGGCAGGTGGTTGATAGAGGTAGAGTGTGTGTGGAGGGTTATAGGAAGAGGCAGGTGGTTTGGTAGAGGTAGAGTGTGTGTGGAGGGTTATAGGAAGAGGGAGGTGGTTTGGTAGAGGTAGAGTGTGTGTGGAGGGTTATAGGAAGAGCAGGTGGTCTGGTAGAGGTGGAGTGTGTGTGGAGGGTTACAGGAAGAGGGAGGTGCTTCTGCAGAGGTAGATTGTGTGTGGCGGGTTATATAGGAAGAGGGAGGTGGTTTGGTGGAGATAGAGTGTACCTGGAGGGTTTTAGGACAAGGGAGGTGCATTGATAGAGGTAGAGTTTGTGTGGAGGGTTATAGGAAGAGGGTGGTGGTGTGGTAGACGTGGAGTGTGTGTGGAGGGTTATAGGACAAGGGAGGTGATTGATAGAGGTAGAGTGTGTGTGGAGGGTTATAGGATGAGGGAGGTGGATTGATAGAGGTAGAGTGTGTGTGGAGGGTTATAGGACGAGGAATGTGGATTGATAGAGGTAGAGTGTGTGCGGAGGGTCATAGGAAGAGGGAGGTGGTTTGATAGAGGTAGAGTGTGTGTGGACGGTTATAGCAAGAGGATCTGGTTTGGGAGAGGTAGACTGTATGTGGAGGTTTATAGGAAGAGGGAGGTGGATTGATAGAGGTCGAGTGTGTGTGGATGGGTTATAGGAAGAGGGATGTGGTTTGGTAGAGGTAGTGTGTGTGTGGAGGGTTATAGGAAGAGGGTGGTGGTTTGAAAGAGGTAGAGTGTGTGTGGAGGGTTATAGGAAGAGGGAGGTGGTTTAGTTGAGAAAGAGTGTACCTGGAGGGTTATAGGACGAAGGAGGTGGATTGATAGAGGTAGAGTGTGTGTGGAGGGTTATAGGACGAGAAAGGTGGATTGATAGAGGTAGAGTGTGTGCTGAGGGTCATCGGAAGAGGGAGTTTGTTTGGTCGAGGTGGAGTGTGTGCGGCGGGTCAGAGGAAGAGGGAAGTGGTTTGGTAGAGGTAGAGTGTGTGCAGAGGGTTATAGGAAGGGGAGGTGGCTTGATAGAGGTAGAGTGTGTCTGGAGGGTTATAGGAAGAGTGAATGGGTTTGGTAGAGGTAGAGTGTGTGTGGAGTCTTATAGGAAGAGGGAGGTGGTTTGGTAGAGGTAGAGTGTGCCTGGATGTTATAGGAAGAGGAGGTTGTTTGATAGAGTTACAGTGTTTGTGGAGGGTTATTGGAAGAGGGAGGTGGTTTGATAAAGGTAGAGTGTTGGTGGAGGGTTGTAGGAAGAGGAGATGGTTTGATAGAGGTAGAGTGTGTGTGGAGGGTTATAGGAAGAGGGAGGTGGTTTGATAGAGGTAGAGTGTGTGTGAAGGGTTATAGCAAGAGGATCTGGTTTGGGAGAGGTAGACTGTATGTGGAGGGTTATAGGAAGAGGGAGGTGGATTGATAGAGGTCGAGTGTGTGTGGATGGGTTATAGGAAGAGGGATGTGGTTTGGTAGAGGTAGTGTGTGTGTGGAGGGTTATAGGAAGAGGGTGGTGGTTTGAAAGAGGTGGAGTGTGTGTGGAGGGTTATAGGAAGAGGGAGGTGGTTTGGTAGAGGTGGAGTGTGTGTGGAGGGTTAGAGGAAGGGGAGGAGGATTGATAGAGGTAGAGTGCGTGTGGAGGGTTATAGGAAGAGGGAGGAGGTGTGGCAGCAGTAGAGTGTGTCTGGATAGGTCATAGGAAGAGCGAGGTGGTTTGGTAGAGGTAGAGTGTGTGTGGAGGTTTATAGGAAGAGGAGGTGGTTTGGTAGAGGTAGAGTGTGTGTGGAGGGTTATAGGAAGAGGGAGGTGGTTTAGTAGAGAAAGAGTGTACCTGGAGGGTTATAGGACAAGGGAGGTGGATTGATAGAGGTAGAGTGTGTGTGGAGGGTTATAGGAAGAGGGAGGTGGTTTGGTAGAGGTGGAGTGTGTGTGGAGGGTTATTGGAAGAGGAGGTGGATTGATAGAGGTAGAGTGTGTGTGGAGGGTTATAGGAAGAGGGAGGTGGTTTGGTAGAGGTAGAGTGTGTGTGGATAGGTTATAGGAAGAGCGAGGTGGTTTGGTAGAGGTAGAGTGTGTCTGGAGGTTTATAGGAAGACGGAGGTGGTTTGGTAGAGATAGTGTGTGTCTGGAGGGTTATAGGAAGAGGGAGGTGGTTTAGTAGAGAAAGAGTGTACCTGGAGGGTTATAGGACAAGGGAGGTGGATTGATAGAGGTAGAGTGTGTGTGGAGGGTTATAGGACGAGGGAGGTGGATTGATAGAGGTAGAGTGTGGGTGGAGGGTTATAGGAAGAGGGAGTTGGTTTGGTAGAGGTAGAGTGTGTCTGGAGGGTTATAGGAAGAGTGAATGGGTTTGGTAGAGGTAGAGTGTGTGTGGAGTCTTATAGGAAGAGGGAGGTGGTTTGGTAGAGGTAGAGTGTGCCTGGATGTTATAGGAAGAGGAGGTTGTTTGATAGAGTTACAGTGTTTGTGGAGGGTTATTGGAAGAGGGAGGTGGTTTGATAAAGGTAGAGTGTTGGTGGAGGGTTATAGGAAGAGGAGATGGTTTGATAGAGGTAGAGTGTGTGTGGAGGGTTATAGGAAGAGGGAGGTGGTTTGATAGAGGTAGAGTGTGTGTGAAGGGTTATAGCAAGAGGATCTGGTTTGGGAGAGGTAGACTGTATGTGGAGGGTTATAGGAAGAGGGAGGTGGATTGATAGAGGTCGAGTGTGTGTGGATGGGTTATAGGAAGAGGGATGTGGTTTGGTAGAGGTAGTGTGTGTGTGGAGGGTTATAGGAAGAGGGTGGTGGTTTGAAAGAGGTGGAGTGTGTGTGGAGGGTTATAGGAAGAGGGAGGTGGTTTGGTAGAGGTAGAGTGTGTGTGGAGGGTTAGAGGAAGGGGAGGTGGATTGATAGAGGTAGAGTGTGTGTGGAGGGTTATAGGAAGAGGGAGGTGGTTTGGTAGAGGTAGAGTGTGTGTGGAGGGTTATAGGAAGAGAGAGGTGGTGTGGTAGAGGTAGAGTGTGTGTGGAGGGTTATAGGAAGAGGGTGGTGGTTTAGTTGAGAAAGAGTGTACCTGGAGGGTTATAGGAAGAGGGAGGTGGTTTGGTAGAGAAAGAGTGTACCTGGAGGGTTATAGGACAAGGGAGGTGGATTGATAGAGGTAGAGTGTGTGTGGAGGGTTATAGGAAGAGGGAGGTGGTTTGGTAGAGGTGGAGTGTGTGTGGAGGGTTATAGGAAGAGGGAGGTGGTTTGGTAGAGGTAGAGTGTGTGTGGAGGGTTATAGGAAGGGGAGGTGGATTGATAGAGGTAGAGTGTGTGTGGAGGGTTATAGGAAGAGGGAGGAGGTGTGGCAGCAGTAGAGTGTGTGTGGATAGGTTATAGGAAGAGCGAGGTGGTTTGGTAGAGGTAGTATGTGGCTGGAGGTTTATAGGAAGACGGAGGTGGTTTGGTAGAGATAGTGTGTGTCTGGAGGGTTATAGGAAGAGGGAGGTGGTTTAGTAGAGAAAGAGTGTACCTGGAGGGTTATAGGACAAGGGAGGTGGATTGATAGAGGTAGAGTTTGTGTGGAGGGTTATAGGAAGAGGGAGGTGGTGTGGTAGACGTGGAGTGTGTGTGGAGGGTTATTGGAAGAGGAGGTGGATTGATAGAGGTAGAGTGTGTGTGGAGGGTTATAGGAAGAGGGAGGAGGTGTGGCAGCAGTAGAGTGTGTGTGGATAGGTCATAGGAAGAGCGAGGTGGTTTGGTAGAGGTAGTATGTGGCTGGAGGTTTATAGGAAGACGGAGGTGGTTTGGTAGAGATCGTGTGTGTCTGGAGGGTTATAGGAAGAGGGAGGTGGTTTAGTAGAGAAAGAGTGTACCTGGAGGGTTATAGGACAAGGGAGGTGGATTGATAGAGGTAGAGTGTGTGTGGAGGGTTATAGGACGAGGGAGGTGGATTGATAGAGGTAGAGTGTGTGTGGAGGGTTATAGGACGAGGAATGTGGATTGATAAAGGTAGAGTGTGTGCGGAGGGTCATAGGAAGAGGGAGATGGTTTGTAAGAGGTAGAGTGTGTGTGAAGGGTTATAGCAAGAGGATCTGGTTTGGGAGAGGTAGACTGTATGTGGAGGGTTATAGGAAAAGGGAGGTGGATTGATAGAGGTCGAGTGTGTGTGGATGGGTTATAGGAAGAGGGATGTGGTTTGGTAGAGGTCGAGTGTGTGTGGATGGGTTATGGGAAGAGGGATGTGGTTTGGTAGAGGTAGTGTGTGTGTGGAGGGTTATAGGAAGAGGGTGGTGGTTTGAAAGAGGTAGAGTGTGTGTGGAGGGTTATAGGAAGAGGAAGGTGGTTTGGTAGAGGTGGAGTGTGTGTGGAGGGTTAGAGGAAGGGGAGGTGGTTTGATAGAGGTAGAGTGTTTGTGAAGGGTTATAGGAAGAGAGAGGTGTTTGATAGAGGTAGAGTGTGTGTGGAGGGTTATTGGAAGAGGCAGGTGGTTTGAAAGAGGTAGAGTGTGTGTGAAGGGTTATTGGAAGAGGGAGGTGGTTTGGTGGAGATAGAGTGTGTCTGGATGGTTATAGGAAGAGGGAGTTGGTTTGGTAGAGGTAGAGTGTGTGTGGAGGGTTATAGGAAGAGGGAGTTGGTTGATAGAGGTAGAGTGTGTGTGGTGGGTTATTGGAAGAGGAGGTGGATTGATAGAGGTAGAGTGTGTGTGGATAGGTTATAGGAAGAGCGAGGTGGTTTGGTAGAGGTAGTGTGTGTCTGGAGGTTTATAGGAAGACGGAGGTGGTTTGGTAGAGATAGTGTGTGTCTGGAGGGTTATAGGAAGAGGGAGGTGGTTTAGTAGAGAAAGAGTGTACCTGGAGGGTTATAGGACAAGGGAGGTGGATTGATAGAGGTAGAGTGTGTGTGGAGGGTTATAGGAAGAGGGAGGTGGTTTGGTAGAGGTAGAGTGTGTGTGGAGGGTTATAGGAAGAGGCAGGTGGTTGATAGATGTAGAGTGTGTGTGGAGGGTTATTGGAAGAGGCAGGCGGTTTGGTAGAGGTAGAGTGTGTGTGGAGGGTTATAGGAAGAGCGAGGTGGTTTGGTAGAGGTAGAGTGTGTGTGGAAGGTTATAGGAAGAGGAGGTGGTTTGGTAGAGGTAGAGTGTGTGTGGAGGGTTACAGGAAGAGGGAGGTGCTTCTGTAGAGGTAGATTGTGTGTGGCGGGTTATAGGAAGAGGGAGGTGGTTTGGTGGAGATAGAGTGTGTCTGGAGGGTTATAGGACAAGGGAGGTGCATTGATAGAGGTAGAGTTTGTGTGGAGGGTTATAGGAAGAGGGTGGTGGTGTGGTAGACGTGGAGTGTGTGTGGAGGGTTATAGGACAAGGGAGGTGGATTGATAGAGGTAGAGTGTGTGTGGAGGGTTATAGGATGATGGAGGTGGATTGATAGAGGTAGAGTGTGTGTGGAGGGTTATAGGAAGAGGGAGGTGGATTGATAGAGGTAGAGTGTGTGTGGAGGGTTATAGGACGAGGAATGTGGATTGATAGAGGTAGAGTGTGTGGGGAGGGTCATAGGAAGAGGGAGGTGGTTTGATAGAGGTAGAGTGTGTGTGGAGTGTTATAGCAAGAGGATCTGGTTTGGGAGAGGTAGACTGTATGTGGAGGGTTATAGGAAGAGGGAGGTGGATTGATAGAGGTCGAGTGTGTGTGGATGGGTTATAGGAAGAGGGATGTGGTTTGGTAGAGGTAGTGTGTGTGTGGAGGGTTATAGGAAGAGGGTGGTGGTTTGAAAGAGGTAGAGTGTGTGTGGAGGGTTATAGGAAGAGGGAGGTGGTTTGGTAGAGGTGGAGTGTGTGTGGAGGGTTAGAGGAAGGGGAGGTGGATTGATAGAGGTAGAGTGTGTGTGGAGGGTTATAGGAAGAGGGAGGAGGTGTGGCAGCAGTAGAGTGTGTGTGGATAGGTCATAGGAAGAGCGAGGTGGTTTGGTAGAGGTAGGATGTGGCTGGAGGTTTATAGGAAGACGGAGGTGGTTTGGTAGAGATAGTGTGTGTCTGGAGGGTTATAGGAAGAGGGAGGTGGTTTAGTAGAGAAAGAGTGTACCTGGAGGGTTATAGGACAAGGGAGGTGGATTGATAGAGGTAGAGTTTGTGTGGAGGGTTATAGGAAGAGGGAGGTGGTGTGGTAGACGTGGAGTGTGTGTGGAGGGTTATTGGAAGAGGAGGTGGATTGATAGAGGTAGAGTGTGTGTGGAGGGTTATAGGAAGAGGGAGGAGGTGTGGCAGCAGTAGAGTGTGTGTGGATAGGTCATAGGAAGAGCGAGGTGATTTGGTAGAGATAGTGTGTGTCTGGAGGGTTATAGGAAGAGGGAGGTGGTTTAGTAGAGAAAGAGTGTACCTGGAGTGTTATAGGACAAGGGAGGTGGATTGATAGAGGTAGAGTGTGTGTGGAGGGTTATAGGAAGAGGGAGGTGGTTTGGTAGAGGTAGAGTGTGTGTGGAGGGTTATAGGAAGAGGGAGGTGGTTTGATAGAGGTAGAGTGTGTGTGAAGGGTTATAGGAAGAGAGAGGTGTTTGATAGAGGTAGAGTGTGTGTGGAGGGTTATAGGAAGAGGCAGGTGGTTAATAGATGTAGAGTGTGTGTGGAGGGTTATTGGAAGAAGCAGGCGGTTTGGTAGAGGTAGAGTGTGTGTGGAGTGTTATAGGAAGAGCGAGGTGGTTTAGTTAAGGTAGAGTGTGTGTGGAGGGTTATAGGAAGAGCGAGGTGGTTTGGTAGAGGTAGAGTGTGTGTGGAGGGTTACAGGAAGAGGGAGGTGCTTCTGTAGAGGTAGATTGTGTGTGGCGGGTTATAGGAAGAGGGAGGTGGTTTGGTGGAGATAGAGTGTACCTGGAGGGTTTTAGGACAAGGGAGGTGCATTGATAGAGGTAGAGTTTGTGTGGAGGGTTATAGGAAGAGGGTGGTGGTGTGGTAGACGTGGAGTGTGTGTGGAGGGTTATAGGACAAGGGAGGTGGATTGATAGAGGTAGAGTGTGTGTGGAGGGTTATAGGATGAGGGAGGTGGATTGATAGAGGTAGAGTGTGTGTGGAGGGTTATAGGACGAGGAATGTGGATTGATAGAGGTAGAGTGTGTGGGGAGGGTCATAGGAAGAGGGAGGTGGTTTGATAGAGGTAGAGTGTGTGTGGAGTGTTATAGCAAGAGGATCTGGTTTGGGAGAGGTAGACTGTATGTGGAGGGTTATAGGAAGAGGGAGGTGGATTGATAGAGGTCGAGTGTGTGTGGATGGGTTATAGGAAGAGGGATGTGGTTTGGTAGAGGTAGTGTGTGTGTGGAGGGTTATAGGAAGAGGGTGGTGGTTTGAAAGAGGTAGAGTTTGTGTGGAGCGTTATAGGAAGAGGGAGGTGGTTTAGTTGAGAAAGAGTGTACCTGGAGGGTTATAGGACGAAGGAGGTGGATTGATAGAGGTAGAGTGTGTGTGGAGGGTTATAGGACGAGAAAGGTGGATTGATAGAGGTAGAGTGTGTGCTGAGGGTCATCGGAAGAGGGAGTTTGTTTGGTCGAGGTGGAGAGTGTGTGGCGGGTCAGAGGAAGAGGGAAGTGGTTTGGTAGAGGTAGAGTGTGTGCAGAGGGTTATAGGAAGGGGAGGTGGCTTGATAGAGGTAGAGTGTGTCTGGAGGGTTATAGGAAGAGTGAATGGGTTTGGTAGAGGTAGAGTGTGTGTGGAGTCTTATAGGAAGAGGGAGGTGGTTTGGTAGAGGTAGAGTGTGCCTGGATGTTATAGGAAGAGGAGGTTGTTTGATAGAGTTACAGTGTTTGTGGAGGGTTATTGGAAGAGGGAGGTGGTTTGATAAAGGTAGAGTGTTGGTGGAGGGTTATAGGAAGAGGAGATGGTTTGATAGAGGTAGAGTGTGTGTGGAGGGTTATAGGAAGAGGGAGGTGGTTTGATAGAGGTAGAGTGTGTGTGAAGGGTTATAGCAAGAGGATCTGGTTTGGGAGAGGTAGACTGTATGTGGAGGGTTATAGGAAGAGGGAGGTGGATTGATAGAGGTCGAGTGTGTGTGGATGGGTTATGGGAAGAGGTATGTGGTTTGGTAGAGGTAGTGTGTGTGTGGAGGGTTATAGGAAGAGGGTGGTGGTTTGAAAGAGGTGGAGTGTGTGTGGAGGGTTATAGGAAGAGGGAGGTGGTTTGGTAGAGGTGGAGTGTGTGTGGAGGGTTAGAGGAAGGGGAGGTGGATTGATAGAGGTAGAGTGTGTGTGGAGGGTTATAGGAAGAGGGAGGAGGTGTGGCAGCAGTAGAGTGTCTGTGGATAGGTTATAGGAAGAGCGAGGTGGTTTGGTAGAGGTAGGATGTGGCTGGAGGATTATAGGAAGACGGAGGTGGTTTGGTAGAGATAGTGTGTGTCTGGAGGGTTATAGGAAGAGGGAGGTGGTTTAGTAGAGAAAGAGTGTACCTGGAGGGTTATAGGACAAGGGAGGTGGATTGATAGAGGTAGAGTGTGTGTGGAGGGTTATAGGAAGAGGGAGGTGGTGTGGTAGACGTGGAGTGTGTGTGGATGGTTATTGGAATAGGAGGTGGATTGATAGAGGTAGAGTGTGTGTGGAGGGTTATAGGAAGAGGGAGGAGGTGTGGCAGCAGTTGAGTGTGTGTGGATAGGTCATAGGAAGAGCGAGGTGGTTTGGTAGAGGTAGTATGTGGCTGGAGGTTTATAGGAAGACGGAGGTGGTTTGGTAGAGATAGTGTGTGTCTGGAGGGTTATAGGAAGAGGGAGGTGGTTTAGTAGAGAAAGAGTGTACCTGGAGGGTTATAGGACAAGGGAGGTGGATTGATAGAGGTAGAGTGTTTGTGAAGGGTTATAGGAAGAGAGAGGTGTTTGATAGAGGTAGAGTGTGTGTGGAGTGTTATAGCAAGAGGATCTGGTTTGGTAGAGGTGGAGTGTGTCTGGAGGGTTATAGGAAGAGTGAATGGGTTTGGTAGAGGTAGAGTGTCTGTGGAGTCTTATAGGAAGAGGGAGGTGGTTTGGTAGAGGTAGAGTGTGCCTGGATGTTGTAGGAAGAGGAGTTTGTTTGATAGAGTTACAGTGTTTGTGGAGGGTTATTGGAAGAGGGAGGTGGTTTGATAAAGGTAGAGTGTTGGTGGAGGGTTGTAGGAAGAGGAGATGGTTTGATAGAGGTAGAGTGTGTGTGGAGGGTTATAGGAAGAGGGAGGTGGTTTGATAGAGGTAGAGTGTGTGTGAAGGGTTATAGCAAGAGGATCTGGTTTGGGAGAGGTAGACTGTATGTGGAGGGTTATAGGAAGAGGGAGGTGGATTGATAGAGGTTGAGTGTGTGTGGATGGGTTATAGGAAGAGGGATGTGGTTTGGTAGAGGTAGTGTGTGTGTGGAGGGTTATTGGAAGAGGGTGGTGGTTTGAAAGAGGATGAGTGTGTGTGGAGGGTTATAGGAAGAGGGAGGTGGTTTGGTAGAGGTGGAGTGTGTGTGGAGGGTTAGAGGAAGGGGAGGTGGATTGATAGAGGTAGAGTGTGTGTGGAGGGTTATAGGAAGAGGGATGTGGTTTGGTAGAGGTAGTGTGTGCGTGGAGGGTTATAGGAAGAGGGTGGTGGTTTGAAAGAAGTAGAGTTTGTGTGGAGCGTTATAGGAAGAGGGAGGCGGTTTAGTTGAGAAAGAGTGTACCTGGACGGTTATAGGAAGAGGGAGGTGGTTTAGTAGAGAAAGAGTGTACCTGGAGGGTTATAGGACAAGGGAGGTGGATTGATAGAGGTAGAGTGTGTGTGGAGGGTTATAGGAAGAGGGAGGTGGTTTGGTAGAGGTGGAGTGTGTGTGGAGGGTTATATGAAGAGGGAGGTGGTTTGGTAGAGGTGGAGTGTGTGTGGAGGGTTAGAGGAAGGGGAGGTGGATTGATAGAGGTAGAGTGTGTGTGGAGGGTTATAGGAAGAGGGAGGAGGTGTGGCAGCAGTAGAGTGTGTGTGGATAGGTCATAGGAAGAGCGAGGTGGTTTCGTAGAGGTAGGATGTGGCTGGAGGTTTATAGGAAGACGGAGGTGGTTTAGTAGAGATAGTGTGTGTCTGGAGGGTTATAGGAAGAGGGAGGTGGTTTAGTAGAGAAAGAGTGTACCTGGAGGGTTATAGGACAAGGGAGGTGGATTGATAGAGGTAGAGTTTGTGTGGAGGGTTATAGGAAGAGGGAGGTGGTGTGGTAGACGTGGAGTGTGTGTGGAGGGTTATTGGAATAGGAGGTGGATTGATAGAGGTAGAGTGTGTGTGGAGGGTTATAGGAAGAGGGAGGAGGTGTGGCAGCAGTAGAGTGTCTGTGGATAGGTTATAGGAAGAGCAAGGTGGTTTGGTAGAGGTAGTGTGTGGCTGGAGGTTTATAGGAAGACGGAGGTGGTTTGGTAGAGATCGTGTGTGTCTGGAGGGTTATAGGAAGAGGGAGGTGGTTTAGTAGAGAAAGAGTGTACCTGGAGGGTTATAGGACAAGGGAGGTGGATTGATAGAGGTAGAGTGTATGTGGAGGGTTATAGGACGAGGGAGGTGGATTGATAGAGATAGAGTGTGTGGGGAGGGTTAAAGGACGAGGAATGTGGATTGATAAAGTTAGAGTGTGTGCGGAGGGTCATAGGAAGAGGGAGGTGGTTTGAAAGAGGTAGAGTGTGTGTGAAGGGTTATAGCAAGAGGAACTGGTTTGGGAGAGGTAGACTGTATGTGGAGGGTTATAGGAAAAGGGAGGTGGATTGATAGAGGTCGAGTGTGTGTGGATGGGTTATAGGAAGAGGGATGTGGTTTGGTAGAGGTCGAGTGTGTGTGGATGGGTTATAGGAAGAGGGATGTGGTTTGGTAGAGGTAGTGTGTGTGTGGAGGGTTATAGGAAGAGGGTGGTGGTTTGAAAGAGGTTGAGTGTGTGTGGAGGTTTATAGGAAGAGGGAGGTGGTTTGGTAGAGGTGGAGTGTGTGTGGAGGGTTAGAGGAAGGGGAGGTGCTTTGTTAGAGGTAGAGTGTTTGTGAAGGGTTATAGGAAGAGTGAGGCGTTTGATAGAGGTAGAGTGTGTGTGGAGGGTTATAGGAAGAGGCAGGTGGTTTATAGATGTAGAGTGTGTGTGGAGGGTTATTGGAAGAGGGAGGTGGTTTGGTGGAGATAGAGTGTGTCTGGATGGTTATAGGAAGAGGGAGTTGGTTTGGTAGAGGTAGAGTGTGTGTGGAGGTTTATAGGAAGAGGGAGTTGGTTGATAGAGGTAGAGTGTGTGTGGTGGGTTATTGGAAGAGGAGGTGGATTGATAGAGGTAGAGTGTGTGTGGATAGGTTACAGGAAGAGCGAGTTGGTTTGGTAGAGGTAGTGTGTGTCTGGAGGTTTATAGGAAGACGGAGGTGGTTTGGTAGAGATAGTGTGTGTCTGGAGGGTTATAGGAAGAGGGAGGTGGTTTAGTAGAGAAAGAGTGTACCTGGAGGGTTATAGGACAAGGGAGGTGGATTGATAGAGGTAGAGTGTGTGTGGAGGGTTATAGGAAGAGGGAGGTGGTTTGGTAGAGGTGGAGTGTGTGTGGAGGGTTAGAGGAAGAGGCAGGTGGTTAATAGATGTAGAGTGTGTGTGGAGGGTTATTGGAAGAAGCAGGCGGTTTGGTAGAGGTAGAGTGTGTGTGGAGTGTTATAGGAAGAGCGAGGTGGTTTAGTTAAGGTAGAGTGTGTGTGGAGGGTTATAGGAAGAGCAGGTGGTCTGGTAGAGGTAGAGTGTGTGTGGAGGGTTACAGGAAGAGGGAGGTGCTTCTGCAGAGGTAGATTCTGTGTGGCGGGTTATATAGGAAGAGGGAGGTGGTTTGGTGGAGATAGAGTGTGTCTGGAGGGTTATAGGACAAGGGAGGTGCATTGATAGAGGTAGAGTTTGTGTGGAGGGTTATAGGAAGAGGGTGGTGGTGTGGTAGACGTGGAGTGTGTGTGGAGGGTTATAGGACAAGGGAGGTGGATTGATAGAGGTAGAGTGTGTGTGGAGGGTTATAGGATGATGGAGGTGGATTGATAGAGGTAGAGTGTGTGTGGAGGGTTATAGGATGAGGGAGGTGGATTGATAGAGGTAGAGTGTGTGTGGAGGGTTATAGGACGAGGAATGTGGATTGATAGAGGTAGAGTGTGTGGGGAGGGTCATAGGAAGAGGGATGTGGTTTGATAGAGGTAGAGTGTGTGTGGAGTGTTATAGCAAGAGGATCTGGTTTGGGAGAGGTAGACTGTATGTGGCGGGTTATAGGAAGAAGGAGGTGGATTGATACAGGTTGAGTGTGTGTGGATGGGTTATAGGAAGAGGGATGTGGTTTGGTAGAGGTAGTGTGTGCGTGGATGGTTATAGGAAGAGGGAGGTGGTTTGGTAGAGAAAGAGTGTACCTGGAGGGTTATAGGACAAGGGAGGTGGATTGATAGAGGTAGAGTGTGTGTGGAGGGTTATAGGACGAGAAAGGTGGATTGATAGAGGTAGAGTGTGTGCTGAGGGTCATCGGAAGAGGGAGTTTGTTTGGTCGAGGTGGAGTGTGTGCGGCGGGTCAGAGGAAGAGGGAAGTGGTTTGGTAGAGGTAGAGTGTGTGCAGAGGGTTATAGGAAGGGGAGGTGGCTTGATAGAGGTAGAGTGTGTCTGGAGGGTTATAGGAAGAGTGAATGGGTTTGGTAGAGGTAGAGTGTGTGTGGAGTCTTATAGGAAGAGGGAGGTGGTTTGGTAGAGGTAGAGTGTGCCTGGATGTTTTAGGAAGAGGAGGTTGTTTGATAGAGTTACAGTGTTTGTGGAGGGTTATTGGAAGAGGGAGGTGGTTTGATAAAGGTAGAGTGTTGGTGGAGGGTTGTAGGAAGAGGAGATGGGTTGATAGAGGTAGAGTGTGTGTGGAGGGTTATAGGAAGAGGGAGGTGGTTTGATAGAGGTAGAGTGTGTGTGAAGGGTTATAGTAAGAGGATCTGGTTTGGGAGAGGTAGACTGTATGTGGAGGGTTATAGGAAGAGGGAGGTGGATTGATAGAGGTCGAGTGTGTGTGGATGGGTTATAGGAAGAGGGATGTGGTTTGGTAGAGGTAGTGTGTGTGTGGAGGGTTATAGGAAGAGGGTGGTGGTTTGAAAGAGGTGGAGTGTGTGTGGAGGGTTATAGGAAGAGGGAGGTGGTTTGGTAGAGGTGGAGTGTGTGTGGAGGGTTAGAGGAAGGGGAGGTGGATTGATAGAGGTAGAGTGTGTGTGGAGGGTAATAGGAAGAGGGAGGAGGTGTGGCAGCAGTAGAGTGTGTGTGGATAGGTCATAGGAAGAGCGAGGTGGTTTGGTAGAGGTAGGATGTGGCTGGAGGTTTATAGGAAGACGGAGGTGGTTTGGTAGAGATAGTGTGTGTCTGGAGGGTTATAGGAAGAGGGAGGTGGTTTAGTAGAGAAAGAGTGTACCTGGAGGGTTATAGGACAAGGGAGGTGGATTGATAGAGGTAGAGTTTGTGTGGAGGGTTATAGGAAGAGGGAGGTGGTGTGGTAGACGTGGAGTGTGTGTGGAGGGTTATTGGAAGAGGAGGTGGATTGATAGAGGTAGAGTGTGTGTGGAGGGTTATAGGAAGAGGGAGGAGGTGTGGCAGCAGTAGAGTGTGTGTGGATAGGTCATAGGAAGAGCGAGGTGGTTTGGTAGAGGTAGTATGTGGCTGGAGGTTTATAGGAAGACGGAGGTGGTTTGGTAGAGATAGTGTGTGTCTGGAGGGTTATAGGAAGAGGGACGTGGTTTAGTAGAGAAAGAGTGTACCTGGAGGGTATAGGACAAGGGAGGTGGATTGATAGAGGTAGAGTGTGTGTGGAGGGTTATAGGAAGAGGGAGGTGGTTTGGTAGAGGTGGAGTGTGTGTGGAGGGTTAGAGGAAGGGGAGGTGGGTTGATAGAGTTAGAGTGTTTGTGAAGGGTTATAGGAAGAGAGAGGTGTTTGATAGAGGTAGAGTGTGTGTGGAGGGTTATAGGAAGAGGCAGGTGGTTAATAGATGTAGACTGTGTGTGAAGGGTTATTGGAAGAAGCAGGCGGTTTGGTAGAGGTAGAGTGTGTGTGGAGTGTTATAGGAAGAGCGAGGTGGTTTAGTTAAGGTAGAGTGTGTGTGGAGGGTTATAGGAAGAGCAGGTGGTCTGGTAGAGGTGGAGTGTGTGTGGAGGGTTACAGGAAGAGGGAGGTGCTTCTGCAGAGGTAGATTGTGTGTGGCGGGTTATATAGGAAGAGGGAGGTGGTTTGGTGGAGATAGAGTGTACCTGGAGGGTTTTAGGACAAGGGAGGTGCATTGATAGAGGTAGAGTTTGTGTGGAGGGTTATAGGAAGAGGGTGGTGGTGTGGTAGACGTGGAGTGTGTGTGGAGGGTTATAGGACAAGGGAGGTGGATTGATAGAGGTAGAGTGTGTGTGGAGGGTTATAGGATGAGGGAGGTGGATTGATAGAGGTAGAGTGTGTGTGGAGGGTTATAGGACGAGGAATGTGGATTGATAGAGGTAGAGTGTGTGGGGAGGGTCATAGGAAGAGGGAGGTGGTTTGATAGAGGTAGAGTGTGTGTGGAGTGTTATAGCAAGAGGATCTGGTTTGGGAGAGCTAGACTGTATGTGGAGGGTTATAGGAAGAAGGAGGTGGATTGATACAGGTTGAGTGTGTGTGGATGGGTTATAGGAAGAGGGATGTGGTTTGGTAGAGATAGTGTGTGTCTGGAGGGTTATAGGAAGAGGGAGGTGGTTTAGTAGAGAAAGAGTGTACCTGGAGGGTTATAGGACAAGGGAGGTGGATTGATAGAGGTAGAGTTTGTGTGGAGGGTTATAGGAAGAGGGAGGTGGTGTGGTAGACGTGGAGTGTGTGTGGATGGTTATTGGAATAGGAGGTGGATTGATAGAGGTAGAGTGTGTGTGGAGGGTTATAGGAAGAGGGAGGAGGTGTGGCAGCAGTAGAGTGTGTGTGGATAGGTCATAGGAAGAGCGAGGTGGTTTGGTAGAGGTAGTATGTGGCTGGAGGTTTATAGGAAGACGGAGGTGGTTTGGTAGAGATAGTGTGTGTCTGGAGGGTTATAGGAAGAGGGAGGTGGTTTAGTAGAGAAAGAGTGTACCTGGAGGGTTATAGGACAAGGGAGGTGGATTGATAGAGGTAGAGTGTTTGTGAAGGGTTATAGGAAGAGAGAGGTGTTTGATAGAGGTAGAGTGTGTGTGGAGGGTTATAGGAAGAGGCAGGTGGTTGATAGATGTAGAGTGTGTGTGGAGGGTTATTGGAAGAGGCAGGCGGTTTGGTAGAGGTAGAGTGTGTGTGGAGGGTTATAGGAAGAGGGAGGTGGTTTGGTAGAGGTAGAGTGTGTGTGGAGGGTTATAGGAAGAGGGAGGTGGTTTGAAAGAGGTAGAGTGTGTGTGAAGGGTTATAGCAAGAGGATCTGGTTTGGGAGAGGTAGACTGTATGTGGAGGGTTATAGGAAAAGGGAGGTGGATTGATAGATGTCGAGTGTGTGTGGATGGGTTATAGGAAGAGGGATGTGGTTTGGTAGAGGTAGTGTGTGTGTGGAGGGTTATAGGAAGAGGCAGGTGGTTGATAGATGTAGAGTGTGTGTGGAGGGTTATTGGAAGAGGCAGGCGGTTTGGTAGAGGTAGAGTGTGTGTGGAGGGTTACAGGAAGAGGGAGGTGCTTCTGTAGAGGTAGATTGTGTGTGGCGGGTTATAGGAAGAGGGAGGTGGTTTGGTGGAGATAGAGTGTGTCTGGATGGTTATAGGAAGAGGGAGTTGGTTTGGTAGAGGTAGAGTGTGTGTGGTGGGTTATAGGAAGAGGGAGTTGGTTGATAGAGGTAGAGTGTGTGTGGTGGGTTATTGGAAGAGGAGGTGGATTGATAGAGGTAGAGTGTGTGTGGAGGGTTATAGGAAGAGGGAGTTGGTTGATAGAGGTAGAGTGTGTGTGGTGGGTTATTGGAAGAGGAGGTGGATTGATAGAGGTAGAGTGTGTGTGGATAGGTTATAGGAAGAGCGAGGTGGTTTGGTAGAGGTAGTGTGTGTCTGGAGGTTTATAGGAAGACGGAGGTGGTTTGGTAGAGATAGTGTGTGTCTGGAGGGTTATAGGAAGAGGGAGGTGGTTTAGTAGAGAAAGAGTGTACCTGGAGGGTTATAGGACAAGGGAGGTGGATTGATAGAGGTAGAGTGTGTGTGGAGCGTTATAGGACGAGGGAGGTGGATTGATAGAGGTAGAGTGTGTGTGGAGGGTTATAGGACGAGGAATGTGGATTGATAGAGGAAGAGTGTGTGCGGAGGGTCATAGGAAGAGGGAGGTGGTTTGATAGAGGTAGAGTGTGTGTGAAGGGTTATAGCAAGAGGATCTGGTTTGGGAGAGGTAGACTGTATGTGGAGGGTTATAGGAAGAGGGAGGTGGATTGATAGAGGTCGAGTGTGTGTGGATGGGTTATAGGAAGAGGGATGTGGTTTGGTAGAGGTAGTGTGTGTGTGGAGGGTTATAGGAAGAGGGTGGTGGTTTGAAAGAGGTGGAGTGTGTGTGGAGGGTTATAGGAAGAGGGAGGTGGTTTGGTAGAGGTGGAGTGTGTGTGGAGGGTTAGAGGAAGGGGAGGTGGGTTGATAGAGGTAGAGTGTTTGTGAAGGGTTATAGGAAGAGGCAGGTGGTTAATAGATGTAGAGTGTGTGTGGAGGGTTATTGGAAGAAGCAGGCGGTTTGGTAGAGGTAGAGTGTGTGTGGAGTGTTATAGGAAGAGCGAGGTGGTTTGGTTAAGGTAGAGTGTGTGTGGAGGGTTATAGGAAGAGCAGGTGGTCTGGTAGAGGTAGAGTGTGTGTGGAGGGTTACAGGAAGAGGGAGGTGCTTCTGCAGAGGTAGATTGTGTGTGGCGGGTTATAGGAAGAGGGAGGTGGTTTGGTGGAGATAGTGTGTACCTGGAGGGTTACAGGACAAGGGAGGTGCATTGACAGAGGTAGAGTTTGTGTGGAGGGTTATAGGAAGAGGGAGGTGGTGTGGTAGACGTGGAGTGTGTGTGGAGGGTTATAGGACAAGGGAGGTGGATTGATAGAGGTAGAGTGTGTGTGGAGGGTTATAGGATGAGGGAGGTGGATTGATAGAGGTAGAGTGTGTGTGGACGGTTATAGGACGAGGAATGTGGATTGATAGAGGTAGAGTGTGTGGGGAGGGTCATAGGAAGAGGGAGGTGGTTTGATAGAGGTAGAGTGTGTGTGGAGTGTTATAGCAAGAGGATCTGGTTTGGGAGAGGTAGACTGTATGTGGAGGGTTATAGGAAGAAGGAGGTGGATTGATACAGGTCGAGTGTGTGTGGATGGGTTATAGGAAGAGGGATGTGGTTTGGTAGAGGTAGTGTGTGCGTGGAGGGTTATAGGAAGAGGGTGGTGGTTTGAAAGAGGTAGAGTTTGTGTGGAGCGTTATAGGAAGAGGGAGGTGGTTTAGTTGAGAAAGAGTGTACCTGGAGGGTTATAGGACGAAGGAGGTGGATTGATAGAGGTAGAGTGTGTGTGGAGGGTTATAGGACTGGGGAGGTGTATTGATAGAGGTAGAGTGTGTGTGGAGGGTTATAGGACGAGAAAGGTGGATTGATAGAGGTAGAGTGTGTGCTGAGGGTCATCGGAAGAGGGAGTTTGTTTGGTCGAGGTGGAGTGTGTGTGGCGGGTCAGAGGAAGAGGGAAGTGGTTTGGTAGAGGTAGAGTGTGTGCAGAGGGTTATAGGAAGGGGAGGTGGCTTGATAGAGGTAGAGTGTGTCTGGAGGGTTATAGGAAGAGTGAATGAGTTTCGTAGAGGTAGAGTGTGTGTGGAATCTTATAGGAAGAGGGAGGTGGTTTGGTAGAGGTAGAGTGTGCCTGGATGTTGTAGGAAGAGGAGGTTGTTTGATAGAGTTACAGTGTTTGTGGAGGGTTATTGGAAGAGGGAGGTGGTTTGATAAAGGTAGAGTGTTGGTGGAGGGTTGTAGGAAGAGGAGATGGTTTGATAGAGGTAGAGTGTGTGTGGAGGGTTATAGGAAGAGGATCTGGTTTGGGAGAGGTAGACTGTATGTGGAGGGTTATAGGAAGAGGGATGCGGTTTGGTAGAGGTAGTGTGTGTGTGGAGGGTTATAGGAAGAGGGTGGTGGTTTGAAAGAGGTGGAGTGTGTGTGGAGGGTTATAGGAAGAGGGAGGTGGTTTGGTAGAGGTGGAGTGTGTGTAGAGGGTTAGAGGAAGGGGAGGTGGATTGATAGAGGTAGAGTGTGTGTGGAGGGTTATAGGAAGAGGGATGTGGTTTGGTAGAGTTAGTGTGTGCGTGGAGGGTTATAGGAAGAGGGTGGTGGTTTGAAAGAGGTAGAGTTTGTGTGGAGCGTTATAGGAAGAGGGAGGTGGTTTAGTTGAGAAAGAGTGTACCTGGAGGGTTATAGGACGAAGGAGGTGGATTGATAGAGGTAGAGTGTGTGTGGAGGGTTATAGGACTGGGGAGGTGTATTGATAGAGGTAGAGTGTGTGTGGAGGGTTATAGGACGAGAAAGGTGGATTGATAGAGGTAGAGTGTGTGTTGAGGGTCATCGGAAGAGGGAGTTTGTTTGGTCGAGGTGGAGTGTGTGCGGCGGGTCAGAGGAAGAGGGAAGTGGTTTGGTAGAGGTAGAGTGTGTGCAGAGGGTTATAGGAAGGGGAGGTGGCTTGATAGAGGTAGAGTGTGTCTGGAGGGTTATAGGAAGAGTGAATGGGTTTGGTAGAGGTAGAGTGTGTGTGGAGTCTTATAGGAAGAGGGAGGTGGTTTGGTAGAGGTAGAGTGTGCCTGGATGTTGTAGGAAGAGGAGGTTGTTTGATAGAGTTACAGTGTTTGTGGAGGGTTATTGGAAGAGGGAGGTGGTTTGATAAAGGTAGAGTGTTGGTGGAGGGTTGTAGGAAGAGGAGATGGTTTGATAGAGGTAGAGTGTGTGTGGAGGGTTATAGGAAGAGGGAGGTGGTTTGATAGAGGTAGAGTGTGTGTGAAGGGTTATAGGAAGAGGGAGGTGGATTGATAGAGGTAGAGTGTGTGTGGAGGGTTATAGGAAGAGGGAGGAGGTGTGGCAGCAGTAGAGTGTGTGTGGATAGGTCATAGGAAGAGCGAGGTGGTTTGGTAGAGGTAGGATGTGGCTGGAGGTTTATAGGAAGACGGAGGTGGTTTGGTAGAGATAGTGTGTGTCTGGAGGGTTATAGGAAGAGGGAGGTGGTTTAGTAGAGAAAGAGTGTACCTGGAGGGTTATAGGACAAGGGAGGTGGATTGATAGAGGTAGAGTTTGTGTGGAGGGTTATAGGAAGAGGGAGGTGGTGTGTTAGACGTGGAGTGTGTGTGGAGGGTTATTGGAATAAGAGGTGGATTGATAGAGGTAGAGTGTGTGTGGAGGGTTATAGGAAGAGGGAGTTGGATGATAGAGGTAGAGTGTGTGTGGTGGGTTATTGGAAGAGGAGGTGGATTGATAGAGGTAGAGTGTGTGTGGATAGGTTATAGGAAGAGCGAGGTGGTTTGGTAGAGGTAGTGTGTGTCTGGAGGTTTATAGGAAGACGGAGGTGGTTTGGTAGAGATAGTGTGTGTGTGGAGGGTTATAGGAAGAGGGTGGTGGTTTGAAAGAGGTGGAGTGTGTGTGGAGGGTTATAGGAAGAGGGAGGTGGTTTGGTAGAGGTGGAGTGTGTGTGGAGGGTTAGAGGAAGGGGAGGTGGGTTGATAGAGGTAGAGTGTTTGTGAAGGGTTATAGGAAGAGAGAGGTGTTTGATAGAGGTAGAGTGTGTGTGGAGGGTTATAGGAAGAGGCAGGTGGTTGATAGATGTAGAGTGTGTGTGGAGGGTTATTGGAAGAAGCAGGCGGTTTGGTAGAGGTAGAGTGTGTGTGGAGTGTTATAGGAAGAGCGAGGTGGTTTGGTTAAGGTAGAGTGTGTGTGGAGGGTTATAGGAAGAGCAGGTGGTCTGGTAGAGGTAGAGTGTGTGTGGAGGGTTACAGGAAGAGGGAGGTGCTTCTGCAGAGGTAGATTGTGTGTGGCGGGTTATAGGAAGAGGGAGGTGGTTTGATGGAGATAGAGTGTGTCTGGATGGTTATAGGAAGAGGAAGGTGGTTTAGTAGAGAAAGAGTGTACCTGGAGGGTTATAGGACAAGGGAGGTGCATTGATAGAGGTAGAGTTTGTGTGGAGGGTTATAGGAAGAGGCAGGTGGTGTGTTAGACGTGGAGTGTGTGTGGAGGGTTATAGGACAAGGGATGTGGATTGATAGAGGTAGAGTGTGTGTGGAGGGTTATAGGATGAGGGAGGTGGATTGATAGATGTAGAGTGTGTGTGGACGGTTATAGGACGAGGAATGTGGATTGATAGAGGTAGAGTGTGTGTGGAGGGTCATAGGAAGAGGGAGGTGGTTTGATAGAGGTAGAGTGTGTGTGGATGGGTTATACGAAGAGGGATGTGGTTTGGTAGAGGTAGTGTGTGCGTGGAGGGTTATAGGAAGAGGGTGGTGGTTTGAAAGTGGTAGAGTTTGTGTGGAGCGTTATAGGAAGAGGGAGGTGGTTTAGTTGAGAAAGAGTGTACCTGGAGGGTTATAGGACGAAGGAGGTGGATTGATAGAGGTAGAGTGTGTGTGGAGGGTTATAGGACTGGGGAGGTGTATTGATAGAGGTAGAGTGTGTGTGGAGTGTTATAGGACGCGAAAGGTGGATTGATAGAGGTAGAGTGTGTGCTGAGGGTCATCGGAAGAGGGAGTTTGTTTGGTCGAGGTGGAGTGCGAGTGGCGGGTCAGAGGAAGAGGGATGTGTTTTGGTAGATATAGTGTGTGTCTGGAGGGTTATAGGAAGAGGGAGGTGGTTTACTTGAGAAAGAGTGTACCTGGAGGGCTATAGGACGAAGGAGGTGTATTGATAGAGGTAGAGTGTGTGTGGAGGGTTATAGGACGAGAAAGGTGGATTGATAGAGGTAGAGTGTGTGCTGAGGGTCATCGGAAGAGGGAGTTTGTTTGGTCGAGGTGGAGTGTGTGTGGTGGGTCAGAGGAAGAGGGAAGTGGTTTGGTAGAGGTAGAGTGTGTGCAGAGTGTTTAGGAAGGGGAGGTGGCTTGATAGATGTAGAGTGTGTGTGGAGGGTTATAGGAAGAGGGAGTTGGTTGATAGAGGTAGAGTGTGTGTGGTGGGTTATTGGAAGAGGAGGTGGATTGATAGAGAAAGAGTGTATGTGGAGGGTTATAGGAAGAGGGAGGAGGTGTGGCAGAGGTAGAGTGTGGGTGGATGGGTTATAGGAAGAGCGAGGTGGTTTGGTAGAGGTGGAGTGTGTGTGGAGGGTTAGAGGAAGGGGAGGTGGGTTGATAGAGGTAGAGTGTTTGTGAAGGGTTATAGGAAGAGAGAGGTGTTTGATAGAGGTAGAGTGTGTGTGGAGGGTTATAGGAAGAGGCAGGTGGTTAATAGATGTAGAGTGTGTGTGGAGAGTTATTGGAAGAAGCAGGCGGTTTGGTAGAGGTAGAGTGTGTGTGGAGTGTTATAGGAAGGGGAGTTGGTTTGATAGAGGTAGAGTGTGTGTGGAGGGTTATAGGAAGAGGGAGGAGGTGTGGCAGAGGTAGAGTGTGGGTGGATGGGTTATAGGAAGAGCGAGGTGGTTTGGTAGAGGTAGTGTATGTGTGGAGGGTTATAGGAAGACGGAGGTGGTTTGGTAGGGATAGTGTGTGTCTGGAGGGTTATAGGAAGAGGGAGGTGGTTTAGTAGAGAAAGAGTGTACCTGGAGGGTTATAGGACAAGGGAGGTGGATTGATAGAGGTGGAGTGTGTGTGGAGGGTTAGAGGATGACGGAAGTGGATTGATAAAGGTAGAGTGTGTACTGAGGGTCATCGGAAGAGGGAGTTGGTTTGGTCGAGGTTGAGTGTGTGTGGAGGGTTAGAGGAAGAGGGAGGTGGTTTGGTAGAGGTAGAGTGTGTGTAGGGGGTTATAGGAAGGGGAGGTGGTTTGATAGAGGTAGAGTTTGTGTGGAGGGTTATAGGAAGAGGGGGGTGGTTTGATAGGGGTAGATTGTGTGTGGAGGGTTATAGGAAAAGTGATGTGGTGTGGTAGAGGTAGAGTGTGTGGGAAGGGTTATTCGGAACAGGGAGGTGTTTAATACAGGTAGAGTGAGAGAGGAGGGTTACAGGAAGAGGAAGTGGTTTGGTAGAGTTAGAGTGTGTGTGGAGGTTTATAGGAAGAGAGTGGTGGTTTGGTAGATGTAGAGTGTGTGTGGAGGGTTATAGGAAGAGGAGGTGCTTCATAGAGGTAGATTGTGTGTGGAGTGTTATCGGAAGGAGGAGGTGGTTTGACAGAGGTAAAGTGTATGTGTAGGATTATAGGAAAGGAGGTGGTTTGATAGAGGTAGAGTGTGTGTGGAGGGTTATAGGAAGAGTGAGTTGGTTTGGTAGAGGTAGAGTGTGTGTGGAAGGTTATAGGAAGAGGGATGTGGTTTGGTAGAGATGGATGTGTGTGGAGGGTGAGAGGAAGGGGAGGTTGTTTGATAGAAGTAGAGTGTGTGTGGAGGGTTATAGGAAGAGTGAGTTGGTTTGGTAGAGGTAGAGTGTGTGTGGAGGGTTATAGGAAGAGGGAGGTGGTTTGATAGAGGTAGAGTGTGTGTGGAGGATTATAGGAAGAGGAGGTTGTTTGGTAGAGGTAACGTGTTTGTGGAGGGTTATAGGAAGAGGTAGTTGGTTTGGTAGAGGTAGAGTGGGTGTGGAGGTTTATAGGATGAGGGAAGTGGTTTCATAGAGGTAGAGTGTGTGTGGAGGATTATAGGAAGAGGAGGTTGTTTGGTTGAGGTAACGTGTGTGTGGAGCGTTATAGGAAAAGGTAGGTGGTTTGGTAGAGGTAGAGTGTTTGTGGAAGGTTATTGGAAGAGGGATGTGGTTTGGTAGAGGTAGAGTGTGTGTGGAAGGTTATAGGAAGAGGGATGTGGTTTGGTAGAGGTGGAGTGTGTGTGGATGGGTTATAGGAAGAGGGAAGTGGTTTGAAAGAGGTAGAGTTTGTGTGGAGCGTTATAGGAAGAGGGAGGTGGATTAGTAGAGAAAGAGTGTACCTGGAGGGTTATAGGACGAAGGAGGTGGATTGATAGAGGTAGAGTGTATGTGGAGGGTTATAGGACTAGGCAGGTGTATTGATAGAGGTAGAGTGTGTGTGGAGGGTTAGAGGTCGAGGGAGGTGGATTTTTAGAGGTAGAGTGTGTTCTGAGGGTCATCGGAAGAGCGAGTTGGTTTGGTCGAGGTGGAGTGTGTGTGGAGGGTTAGAGGAAGAGGGAGGTGGTTTGGTAGATGTAAAGTGTGTGTCGAGGGTTATAGGAAGAGTGAGTGGGTTTGGTAGAGGTACAGTGGGTGTGGAGGGTTATAGGAAGAGGGAGGTGGTTTAGTAGAGATAGAGTGTACCTGGAGGGTTATAGGACGAAGGAGGTGGATTGATAGAGGTAGAGTGTGTGTGGAGGGTTATAGGACGAGGGAGGTGGATTGATAGAGGTAGAGTGTGTGCTGAGGGTCATAGGAAGCGGGAGTTGGTTTGGTAGAGGTTGAGTGTGTGTGGAGGGTGAGAGGAAGAGGGAGGTGGTTTGGTAGAGGTAGAGTGTGTGTGGAGGGTTATAGGAAGAGGAGGTGGTTTGGTAGAGGTAGTGTGTGTGTGGAGGGTTATAAGAAGAAGGTGGTGGTTTGGTCGAGGTAGAGTGTGTGTGGAGGGTTATAGGAAGAGGAGGTTGTTTGGTAGAGGTAGCGTGTGTGTGGAGCGTTATAGGAAGAGGTAGTTGGTTTGGTAGAGGTAGAGTGTGTGTGGAGTGTTATAGGAAGAGGGAGGTGGTTGATAGAGGTAGAGTGTGTGTGGAGCGTTATAGGAAGAGGTAGTTGGTTTGGTAGAGGTAGAGTGTGTGTGGAGGCTTATAGGTCGAGAGAGGTGGATTGATAAATGTAGAGTGTGTGCTGAGGGTCATATGAAGAGGGAGTTTGTTTGGTAGTGGCAGAATGTGTGTGGAGGGTTATAGGAAGAGGCAGGTGGTTGATAGAGGTAGAGTGTGAGTGGAGGTTTATAGGAAGAGGTGGTGGTTTGGTTGAGGTAGAGTGTGTGTGGAGGGTTATAGGAAGAGCGAGGTGGTTTGGTAGAGGTAGAGTGTGTGTGGAGGGTTATTGGAAGAGGAGCTGGATTTATAGAGTTAGAGTGTGTGTGGAGGGTTATAGGAAGAGGGAGGAGGTGTGGCAGCGGTAGAGTGTCTGTGGATGGGTTATAGGAAGAGCGAGGTGGTTTGGTAGAGGTAGTGTGTGTCTGGAGGTTTATAGGAAGACGGAAGTGGTTTGGTGGAGATAGTGTGTGTCTGGAGGGTTATAGGAAGAGGGAGGTGGTTTAGTAGAGAAAGAGTGTACCTGGAGGGTTATAGGACAAGGGAGGTGGATTGATAGAGGTCGAGTGTGTGTGGATGGGTTATAGGAAGAGGGATGTGTTTTGGTAGAGGTAGTGTGTGTGTGGAGGGTTATAGGAAGAGGGTGGTGGTTTGAAAGCGGTAGAGTTTGTGTGGAGCGTTATAGGAAGAGGGAGGTGGTTTAGTTGAGAAAGAGTGTACCTGGAGGGCTATAGGACGAAGGAGGTGGATTGATAGAGGTAGAGTGTGTGTGGAGGGTTATAGGACTGGGGTGGTGTATTGATAGAGGTAGAGTGTGTTTGGAGGGTTATAGGACGCGAAAGGTGGATTGATAGAGGTAGAGTGTGTGCTGAGGGTCATCGGAAGAGGGAGTTTGTTTGGTCGAGGTGGAGTGCGTGTGGCAGGTCAGAGGAAGAGGGATGTGTTTTGGTAGAGGTATTGTGTGTGTGGAGGGTTATAGGAAGAGGGTGGTGGTTTGAAAGCGGTAGAGTTTGTGTGGAGCGTTATAGGAAGAGGGAGGTGGTTTAGTTGAGAAAGAGTGTACCTGGAGGGCTATAGGACGAAGCAGGTGGATTGATAGAGGTAGAGTGTGTGTGGAGGGTTATAGGACTGGGGAGGTGTATTGATAGAGGTAGAGTGTGTGTGGAGGGTTATAGGACGAGAAAGGTGGATTGATAGAGGTATAGTGTGTGCTGAGGGTCATCGGAAGAGGGAGTTTGTTTGGTCGAGGTGGAGTGTGTGTGGCAGGTCAGAGGTCGAGGGAAGTGGTTTGGTAGAGGTAGAGTGTGTGCAGAGTTTTTAGGAAGGGGAGGTGGCTTGATAGAGGTAGAGTGTGTCTGGAGGGTAATAGGAAGAGGGAGTTGGTTGATTGAGGTAGAGTGTGTGTGTTGGGTTATTGGAAGAGGAGGTGGATTGATAGAGAAAGAGTGTATGTGGAGGGTTATAGGAAGAGGGAGGAGGTGTGGCAGAGGTAGAGTGTGGGTGGATGGGTTATAGGAAGAGCGAGGTGGTTTGGTAGAGGTAGTGTATGTGTGGAGGGTTATAGGAAGACGGAGGTGGTTTGGTAGGGATAGTGTGTGTCTGGCGGGTTATAGGAAGAGGGAGGTGGTTTAGTAGAGAAAGAGTGTACCTGGAGGGTTATAGGACAAGGGAGGTGGATTGATAGAGGTAGAGTGTGTGTGGAGGGTTAGAGGATGACGGAAGTGGATTGATAAAGGTAGAGTGTGTGCTGAGGGTCATCGGAAGAGGGAGTTGGTTTGGTAGAGGTTGAGTGTGTGTGGAGGGTTAGAGGAAGAGGGAGGTGGTTTGGTAGAGGTAGAGTGTGTGTAGAGGGTTATAGGAAGGGGAGGTGGTTTGATAGAGGTAGTGTTTGTGTGGAGGGTTATAGGAAGTGGAGGTGGTTTGATAGAGGTTGAGTGTGTGTGGAGGGTTATAAGAAGAGGGAGGTGGTTTGGTAGAGATAGTGTGTGTCTGGAGGGTTATAGGAAGAAGAGGTGGTTTGGTAGGGGTAGAGTGGGTGTGGAGGGTTATAGGATGAGGGAGGTGGTTTCATAGAGGTAGAGTGTGTGTGGAGGATTATAGGAAGAGGAGGTTGTTTAGTAGAGGTAGCGTGTGTGTGGAGGGTTATACGAAGAGTTAGTTGGTTTGGTAGAGGTAGAGTGTGTGTGGAGTGTTATTGGAACAGGGAGGTGATTGATAGAGGTAGAGTGTGTGTGGAGGGTTATAGGAAGAGGTGCTGGATTGATAGAGGTAGAGAGTGTATGGAGGGTTATAGGAAGCGAGAGGTGGTGTGGTAGAGGTAGAGTGTGTGTGGAGTGTTATTGGAACAGGGAGTGATTGATAGAGGTAGAGTGTGTGTAGAGGGTTATAGGACTAGGGAGGTGGATTGATAGAGGTGGAGTATGTGTGGAGGGTAATAGGAAGAGGGAGGTGGTTTGGTAGAGGTAGAATGTGTATGGAGGGTTATAGGAAGGGGAGTTGGTTTGATAGAGGTAGAGTGTGTGTGGAGGGTTATAGGAAGAGGGAGGTGGTTTGATAGAGGTAGATTGTGTGTGGAGGGTTATAGGACGAGGGAGGTGGATTGATAGAGGTAGAGTGTGTGCTGAGGGTCATAGGAAGAGGGAGTTGGTTTGGTAGAGGTGGAGTGTGTGTGGAGGGTTATAGGAAGAGGGAGGTGGTTTGGTAGATGTAGAGTGTGTGTGGAGGGTTATAGGAAGAGTGAGTTGGTTTGGTAGAGGTGGAGTGTGTGTGGAGGGTTATAGGAAGTGGAGGTGGTTTGATAGAGGTTGAGTGTGTGTGGAGGGTTATAGGAAGAGGGAGGTGGTTTGATAGAGGTAGAGTGTGTGTGGAGTCTTATAGGAAGAGGGAGGTGGTTTTGTAGAGATAGAGTGTGCCTGGAGTGTTATAGGAAGAGAGAGGTGGATTCATAGAGGTAGAGTGTGTGTGGAGGGTTAAAGGAAGAGGAGGTGGTTTGGTAGAGGTGTAGTGTGTGTGGAGGGTTATAGGAAGTGGAGGTTGTTTGATAGAGGTTGAGTGTGTGTGGAGGATTATAGGAAGAGGAGGTTGTTTGATAGAGGTAGCGTGTGTGTGGAGGGTTATAGGAAGAGGTAGTTGGTTTGGTAGAGGTAGAGTGTGTGTAGAATGTTATTGGAACAGGGAGGTGATTGATAGAGATAAAGTGTGTGTGGAGGGTTATAGGAAGCGAGAGGTGGTGTGGTAGAGGTAGAGTTTGTGTGGATGGGTTATAGGAAGAGGGAGGCGGTTTAGTAGAGAAAGAGTATACCTGGAGGGTTATAGAACGAAAGAGGTGGTTTGATAGAGATAGAGTGTGTGTAGAGGGTTATAGGACTAGGGAGTGGATTGATAGAGGTGGAGTGTGTGTGGAGGGTTATAGGACGAGGGAGGTGGATTGCTAGAGGTAGAGTCTGTGCTGAGGATCATAGGAAGAGGGAGTTGGTTTGGTAGAGGTAGAGTGTGTGTGGAGGGTTATAGGAAGAGGGAGGTGGTTTGGTAGAGGTAGAGTGTGTGTGGAGTGTTATAGGAAGGGGAGTTGATTTGATAGAGGTAGAGTGTGTGTGGAGGGTTATAGGAAGTGGAGGTGGTTTGATAGAGGTTGAGTGTGTGTGGAGGGTTATAGGAAGAGGAGGTGGTTTGGTAGAGGTAGAGTGGGTGTGGAGGGTAATAGGATGTGGGAGGTGGTTTCATAGAGGTAGAGTGTGTGTGGAGGATTATAGGAAGAGGAGGTTGTTTGGTGGAGGTAGCGTGTGTGTGGAGGGTTATAGGAAGAGTTAGTTGGTTTGGTAGAGGTAGAGTGTGTGTGGAGTGTTATTGGAACAGGGAGGTGATTGATATAGGTAGAGTGTGTGTGGAGGTTTATAGGAAGAGGAGTTGGATTGATAGAGGTAGAGAGTGTGCTGAGGGTCATAGGAAGAGGGAGGTGGTTTGGTAGATGTAGAGTGTGTGTGGAGGGTTATAGGAAGAGTGAGTTGGTTTGATAGAGGTTGAGTGTGTGTGGAGGGTTATAGGAAGAGGAGGTGGTTTGGTAGAGGTAGCGTGTGTGTGGAGGGTTATAAGAATAAGGTCGTTGTTTGGTAGAGGTAGAGTGTGCGTGGAGGGTTATAGGAAGAGGGAGGTGGTTTGTTAGAGGTAGTGCGTGTGTGGACGGTTCTAGGAAGACGGAGGTGGTTTGGTAGAGGTGTTGTGCATGTGAAGGTTTATAGGAAGAGGGTGGTGGTTTGATAGAGGTAGAGTTTGTGTGGAGCGTTATAAGAAGAGGGAGGTGGTTTGGTAGAGATAGTTGTGTCTGGAGGGTTATAGGAAGAGGGAGGTGGTTTGATAGAGGTAGAGTGGGTGTGGAGGGTTATAGGAAGCGGGAGGTGGTTTTGTAGAGAAAGAGTGTACCTGGAGGGTTATAGGACGAAGGAGGTGTTTTGATAGAGGTAGAGTGTGTGTGGAGGGTTATAGGACTAGGGAGGTGGTTTGATAGAGGTAGAGTGTGTGTGGAGGTTTATAGGAAGAGGGAGGTTGTTTGATTGAGGTAGAGTTTGTGTGGAAGGTTATAGGAAGAGGAAGGTGGTGTGGTAGATGTGGAGTGTGTGTGGAGGGTTGTAGGAACAGGGAGGTGGTTAATAGAGGTAGAGTGTGAGTGGAGGTTTGTAGGAAGAGCGTGGTGGTTTGGTAGAGGTAGAGTGTGTGTGGAAATTATAGGAAGAGGAGGTCCTTGATAGAGGTAGAGTATGCGTGGAGTGTTATCGGAAGTGGGAGGTGGTTTGACAGAGGTAAAATTTATGTGGAGGATTATAGGAAGAGGAGATGGTTTGATAGCTGTCGAGTGTGTGTGGAGTGTTATAGGAAGAGTGAGTTGGTTTGGTAGAGGTGTAGTGTGTGTTGAGGGTTATAGGAAGTGGAGGTGGTTTGATAGAGGTTGAGTGTGTGTGGAGGGTTATAAGAAGAGGGAGGTGGATTCATAGAGGTGGAGTGTGTGTGGAGGGTTATAGGAAGTGGAGGTGGTTTGATAGAGGTTGAGTGTGTGTGGAGGGTTATAGGAAGAGGAGGTGGTTTGGTAGAGGTAGAGTGGGTGTGGAGGGTTATAGGATGAGGGAGGTGGTTTCATAGAGGTAGAGTGTGTGTGGAGTGTTATTGGAACAGGGAGGTGATTGATAGAGGTAGAGTGTGTGTGGAGGGTTATAGGAAGAGGTGCTGGATTGATAGAGCTAGAGAGTGTGTGGAGGGTTATAGGAAGTGGAGGTGGTTTGATAGAGGTAGAGTGTGTGTAGAGGGTTATAGGACTAGGGAGGTGGATTGATAGAGGTGGAGTATGTGTGGAGGGTTATAGGAAGGGGAGTTGGTTTGATAGAGGTAGAGTGTGTGTGGAGGGTTATAGGAAGAGGGAGGTGGTTTGATAGAGGTAGATTGTGTGTGGAGGGTTATAGGACGAGAGAGGTGGATTGATAGAGGTAGAGTGTGTGCTGAGGGTCATAGGAAGAGGGAGTTGGTTTGGTAGAGGTAGAGTGTGTGTGGAGGGTTATAGGAAGAGGGTGGTGGTTTGGTAGAGGTAGAGTGTGTGTGGAGGGTTATAGGAAGAGTGAGTTGGTTTGGTAGAGGTGGAGTGTGTGTGGAGGGTTATAGGAAGTGGAGGTGGTTTGATAGAGGTTGAGTGTGTGTGGAGGGTTATAGGAAGAGGGAGGTGGTTTGATAGAGTTAGAGTGTGTGTGGAGTCTTATAGGAAGAGGGAGGTGGTTTTGTAGAGATAGAGTGTGCCTGGAGTGTTATAGGAAGAGAGAGGTGGATTCATAGAGGTAGAGTGTGTGTGGATGGTTATAGGAAGAGAGAGTTGGTTGATAGAGGTAGAGTGTGTGTGGAGGGTTAACGGAAGAGGAGGTGGTTTGGTAGAGGTGTAGTGTGTGTGGAGGGTTATAGGAAGAGGAGGTTGTTTGATAGAGGTAGCGTGTGTGTGGAGGGTTATAGGAAGAGGTAGTTGGTTTGGTAGAGGTAGAGTGTGTGTAGAGTGTTATTGGAACAGGGAGGTGATTGATAGAGGTAAAGTGTGTGTGGAGGGTTATAGGAAGAGGAGCTGGATTGATAGAGGTAGAGAGTGTGTGGAGGGTTATAGGAAGCGAGAGGTGGTGTGGTAGAGGTAGAGTTTGTGTGGAGTGTTATAGGAAGAGGGAGGCGGTTTAGTAGAGAAAGAGTATACCTGGAGGGTTATAGAACGAAAGAGGTGGTTTGATAGAGATAGAGTGTGTGTAGAGGGTTATAGGACTAGGGAGGTGGATTGATAGAGGTGGAGTGTGTGTGGAGGGTTATAGGACGAGGGAGGTGGATTGCTAGAGGTAGAGTGTGTGCTGAGGGTCATAGGAAGAGGGAGTTGGTTTGGTAGAGGTAGAGTGTGTGTGGAGGGTATAGGAAGAGGGAGGTGGTTTGGTAGAGGTAGAGTGTGTATGGAGGGTTATAGGAAGGGGAGTTGGTTTGATAGAGGTAGAGTGTGTGTGGAGGGTTATAGGAAGAGGGAGGTGGTTTGATAGAGGTAGATTGTGTGTGGAGGGTTATAGGACGAGGGAGGTGGATTGATAGAGGTCGAGTGTTTGCTGAGGGTCATAGGAAGAGGAGGTTGTTTGGTAGAGGTAGTGTGTGTGTGGAGGGTTATAGGAAGAGTTAGTTGGTTTGGTAGAGGTAGAGTGTGTCTGGAGTGTTATTGGAACAGGGAGGTGATTGATATAGGTAGAGTGTGTGTGGAGGTTTATAGGAAGAGGAGCTGGATTGATAGAGGTAAAGAGTGTGCTGAGGGTCATAGGAAGAGGGAGGTGGTTTGGTAGAGGTGGAGTGTGTGTGGAGGGTTATAGGAAGTGGAGGTGGTTTGATAGAGGTTGAGTGTGTGTGGAGGGTTATAGGAAGAGGGAGATGGTTTGATAGAGGTAGAGTGTGTGTGGAGTCTTATAGGAAAAGGAGGTGGTTTGGTAGAGGTAGAGTGTGTGTGGAGGGTTATAAGAATAAGGTCGTCGTTTGGTAGAGGTAGAGTGTGCGTGGAGGGTTATAGGAAGAGGGAGGTGGTTTGTTAGAGGTAGTGCATGTGTGGACGGTTATAGGAAGACGGAGGTGGTTTGGTAGAGGTGTTGTGTGTGTGGAGGGTTATAGGAAGAGGTTGGTGGTTTGATAGAGGTAGAGTTTGTGTGGAGCGTTATAAGAAGAGGGAGGTGGTTTGGTAGAGATAGTTGTGTCTGGAGGGTTATAGGAAGAGGGAGGTGGTGTGGTAGACGTGGAGTGTGTGTGGAGGGTTATAGGAACAGGGAGGTGGTTAATAGAGGTAGAGGGTGAGTGGAGTGTTATCGGAAGGGGGAGGTGGTTTGACAGAGGTAAAGTGTATGTGGAGGATTATAGGAAGAGGAGTTGTTTTGATAGATGTCATGTGTGTCTGGAGGGTTATAGGAAGAGTGAGTTGGTTTCGTAGAGGTGGAGTGTGTGTGGAGGGTTATAGGAAGTGGAGGTGGTTTGATAGAGGTTGAGTGTGTGTGGAGGGTTATAGGAAGAGGAGGTGGTTTGGTAGAGGTAGAGTGGGTGTGGAGGGTTATAGGATGAGGGAGGTGGTTTCATAGAGGTAGAGTGTGTGTGGAGGATTATAGGAAGAGGAGGTTGTTTGGTAGAGGTAGCGTGTGTGTGGAGGGTTATAGGAAGAGTTAGTTGGTTTGGTAGAGGTAGAGTGTGTGTGGAGTGTTATTGGAACAGGGAGGTGATTGATATAGGTAGAGTGTGTGTGGAGGTTTATAGGAAGAGGAGTTGGATTGATAGAGGTAGAGAGTGTGCTGAGGGTCATAGGAAGAGGGAGGTGGTTTGGTAGATGTAGAGTGTGTGTGGAGGGTTATAGGAAGAGTGAGTTGGTTTGATAGAGGTTGAGTGTGTGTGGAGGGTTATAGGAAGAGGAGGTGGTTTGGTAGAGGTAGAGTGGGTGTGGAGGGTAATAGGATGTGGGAGGTGGTTTCATAGACGTAGAGTGTGTGTGGAGGATTATAGGAAGAGGAGGTTGTTTCGTAGAGGTAGCGTGTGTGTGGAGGGTTATAAGAATAAGGTCGTCGTTTGGTTGAGGTAGAGTGTGCGTGGAGGGTTATAGGAAGAGGGAGGTGGTTTGTTAGAGGTAGTGCGTGTGTGGACGGTTATAGGAAGACGGAGGTGGTTTGGTAGAGGTGTTGTGCATGTGGAGGTTTATAGGAAGAGGGTGGTGGTTTGATAGAGGTAGAGTTTGTGTGGAGCGTTATAAGAAGAGGGAGGTGGTTTGGTAGAGATAGTTGTGTCTGGAGGGTTATAGGAAGAGGGAGGTGGTTTGATAGAGGTAGAGTGGGTGTGGAGGGTTATAGGAAGCGGGAGGTGGTTTTGTAGAGAAAGAGTGTACCTGGAGGGTTATAGGACGAAGGAGGTGTTTTGATAGAGGTAGAGTGTGTGTGGAGGGTTATGGGACTAGGGAGGTGGTTTGATAGAGGTAGAGTATGTGTGGAGGTTTATAGGAAGAGGGAGGTTGTTTGATTGAGGTAGAGTTTGTGTGGAAGGTTATAGGAAGAGGAAGGTGGTGTGGTAGATGTGGAGTGTGTGTGGAGGGTTATAGGTACAGGGAGGTGGTTAATAGAGGTAGAGTGTGAGTGGAGGTTTGTAGGAAGAGCGTGGTGGTTTGGTAGAGGTAGAGTGTGTGTGGAAATTATAGGAAGAGGAGGTCCTTGATAGAGGTAGAGTATGCGTGGAGTGTTATCGGAAGTGGGAGGTGGTTTGACAGAGGTAAAATTTATGTGGAGGATTATAGGAAGAGGAGATGGTTTGATAGCTGTCGAGTGTGTGTGGAGTGTTATAGGAAGAGTGAGTTGGTTTGGTAGAGGTGTAGTGTGTGTTGAGGGTTATAGGAAGTGGAGGTGGTTTGATAGAGGTTGAGTGTGTGTGGAGGGTTATAAGAAGAGGGAGGTGGTTTGGTAGAGATAGTGTGTGTCTGGAGGGTTATAGGAAGAGGGAGGTGATTTGATAGAGGTAGAGTGGGTGTGGAGGGTTATAGGAAGAGGGAGGTGGATTCATAGAGGTGGAGTGTGTGTGGAGGGTTATAGGAAGTGGAGGTGGTTTGATAGAGGTTGAGTGTGTGTGGAGGGTTATAGGAAGAGGAGGTGGTTTGGTAGAGGTAGAGTGGGTGTGGAGGGTTATAGGATGAGGCAGGTGGTTTCATAGAGGTAGAGTGTGTGCTGAGGGTCATAAGAAGAGGGAGTTGGTTTGGTAGAGGTAGAGTGTGTGTGGAGGGTTATAGGAAGAGGGAGGTGGTTTGGTAGATGTAGAGTGTGTGTGGAGGGTTATAGGAAGAGTGAGTTGGTTTTGTAGAGGTGGAGTGTGTGTGGAGGGTTATAGGAAGTGGAGGTGGTTTGATAGAGGTTGAGTGTGTGTGGAGGGTTATAGGAAGAGGGAGGTGGTTTGATAGAGGTAGAGTGTGTGTGGAGTCTTATAGGAAGAGGGAGGTGGTTTTGTAGAGATAGAGTGTGCCTGGAGTGTTATAGGAAGAGAGAGGTGGATTCATAGAGGTAGAGTGTGTGTGGATGGTTATAGGAAGATAGAGTTGGTTGATAGAGGTAGTGTGTGTGTGGAGGGTTAAAGGAAGAGGAGGTGGTTTGGTAGAGGTGTAGTGTGTGTGGAGGGTTATAGGAAGTGGAGGTGGTTTGATAGAGGTTGAGTGTGTGTGGAGGATTATAGGAAGAGGAGGTTGTTTGATAGAGGTAGCGTGTGTGTGGAGGGTTATAGGAAGAGGTAGTTGGTTTGGTAGAGGTAGAGTGTGTGTAGAGTGTTATTGGAACAGGGAGGTGATTGATAGAGGTAAAGTGTGTGTGGAGGGTTATAGGAAGAGGAGCTGGATTGATAGAGGTAGAGAGTGTGTGGAGGGTTATAGGAAGCGAGAGGTGGTGTGGTAGAGGTAGAGTTTGTGTGGATGGGTTATAGGAAGAGGGAGGCGGTTTAGTAGAGAAAGAGCATACCTGGAGGGTTATAGAACGAAAGAGGTGGTTTGATAGAGATAGAGTGTGTGTAGAGGGTTACAGGACTAGGGAGGTGGATTGATAGAGGTGGAGTGTGTGTGGAGGGTTATACGACGAGGGAGGTGGATTGCTAGAGGTAGAGTGTGTGCTGAGGGTCATAGGAAGAGGGAGTTGGTTTGGTAGAGGTAGAGTGTGTGTGGAGGGTTATAGGAAGAGGGAGGTGGTTTGGTAGAGGTAGAGTGTGTATGGAGGGTTATAGGAAGGGGAGTTGGTTTGATAGAGGTAGAGTGTGTGTGGAGGGTTATAGGAAGAGGGAGGTGGTTTGATAGAGGTAGATTGTGTGTGGAGGGTTATAGGACGAGGGAGGTGGTTTGGTAGAGGTAGAGTGTGTGTGGAGGGTTATAGGAAGAGGGAGGTGGTTTGGTAGAGGTAGAGTGTGTGTGGAGGGTTATAGGAAGAGGGAGGTGGCTTGGTAGAGGTAGAGTGTGTGTGGAGTGTTATAGGAAGGGGAGTTGATTTGATAGAGGTAGAGTGTGTGTGGAGGGTTATAGGAAGTGGAGGTGGTTTGATAGAGGTTGAGTGTGTGTGGAGGGTTATAGGAAGAGGAGGTGGTTTGGTAGAGGTAGAGTGGGTGTGGAGGGTAATAGGATGTGGGAGGTGGTTTCATAGAGGTAGAGTGTGTGTGGAGGATTATAGGAAGAGGAGGTTGTTTGGTAGAGGTAGCGTGTGTGTGGAGGGTTATAGGAAGAGGTAGTTGGTTTGGTAGAGGTAGAGTGTGTGTGGAGTGTTATTGGAACAGGGAGGTGATTGATATAGGTAGAGTGTGTGTGGAGGTTTATAGGAAGAGGAGGTGGATTGATAGAGGTAGAGAGTGTGTGGAGGGTTATAGGAAGAGAGAGGTGGTGTGGTAGAGGTAGAGTGTGTGTGGATGGGTTATAGGAAGACGGAGGTGGTTTTGTAGAGGTAGTGCGTGTGTGGAGGGTTATAGGAAGACGGAGGTGGTTTGATAGAGGTAGAGTGTGTGTGGAGCGTCATAAGAAGAGGGAGGTAGTTTGGCAGAGATAGTGTGTGTCTGGAGGGATATAGGAAGATGGAGGTGGTTTGATAGAGGTAGAGTGTGTGTGGAGGGTTATAGGACTAGGGAGGTGGATTGATAGAGGTGGAGTGTGTCTGGAGGGTTATAGGACGAGGGAGGTGGATTGATAGAGGTAGAGTGTGTGCTGAGGGTCATAGGAAGAGGGAGTTGGTTTGGTAGAGGTAGAGTGTGTGTGGAGGGTTATAGGAAGGGGAGTTGGTTTGATAGAGGTAGAGTGTGTGTGGAGGTTTATAGGAAGTGGAGGTGGTTTGATTGAGGTTGAGTGTGTGTGGAGGGTTATAGGAAGAGGAGGTGGTTTGATAGAGGTAGAGTGTGTGTGGAGGATTATAGGAAGAGGAGGTTGTTTGGTAGAGGTAGCGTGTGTGTGGAGGGTCATAGGAAGAGGGAGTTGGTTTGGTATAGGTAGAGTGTGTGTGGAGGGTTATAGGAAGAGGGAGGTGGTTTGGTCGAGGTAGTGTGTGTGTGGAGGGTTATAGGAAGGGGAGTTGGTTTGATAGAGGTAGAGTGTGTGTGGAGGGTTATAGGAAGGGGAGTTGGTTTGATAGAGGTAGATTGTGTGTGGAGGGTTATAGGACGAGGGAGGTGGATTGATAGAGGTAGAGTGTGTGCTGAGGGTCATAGGAAGAGGGAGTTGGTTTGGTAGAGGTAGAGTGTGTGTGGAGGGTTGTAGGAAGAGGGAGGTGGTTTGGTAGAGGTAGAGTGTGTCTGGAGGGTTATAGGAAGGGGAGTTGGTTTGATAGAGGTAGAGTGTGTGTGGAGGGTTATAGGAAGGGGAGTTGGTTTGATAGAGGTAGAGTGTGTGTGGAGGGTTATAGGAAGAGGGAGGTAGTTTGATAGAGGTCGATTGTGTGTGGAGGGTTATAGGAACAGTGATGTGGTGTGGTAGAGGTAGGGTGTGTGTGGAGGGTTATAGGAAGAGGCAGGTGGTTGATAGAGGTAGAGTGTGTGTGGAGGGTTATAGGAAGAGGCAGGTGGTTGATAGAGGTAGAGTGTGTGTGGAGGGTTATTGGAAGAGGGAGGTGGTTTGGTTAAGGTAGAGTGTGTGTGGAGGGTCATAGGAAGAGCAGGTGGTTTGATAGAGGTAGATTGTGTGTGGAGGGTTACAGGAAGAGGGAGGTGCTTTGGTAGAGGTAGATTGTGTGTGGAGGGTTACAGGAAGAGGGTGGTGGTTTGGTGGAGATAGAGTGTGTCTGGAAGGTTATTGGAAGAGGGAGGTGGTTTGGTAGAGTTTGAGTGTGTGTGGAGGGTTGTAGGAAGAGGGAGGTGGTCTGGTAGAGGTAGAGCGTGTGTGGAGAGTTATGGGAAGAGAAGCTGTTTTGATAGAGGTAGAGTGTGTGTGGAGGGTTATAGGGAGAGGGAGATGGTTTGGTAGGAATAGAGTGTGTCTGAAGTGTTACATTAAGATGGAGGTGGTTTTGTAGAGGTAGATTGTGTGTGGAGGGTTATAGGAAGAGGGAGGTGGTTGATTGAGGTAGAGTGTGTGTGGAGGTTTATAGGGAAAGGGAGATGTTTTGATAGTTATAGAGTGTGTCTGGAGTGTTATAGGAAGGGGGAGGTGGTGTGGTGGAGGTGGAGTGTGTATGGAGGGTTATAGGAAGAGGAGGTGGTTGATAGATCACATTTTTTTAAAAATTTATTTTGATATACAGTGCTGATAGTACTTCCAGCGCTTCAAGGCACACCACCCAGGAGCCCCCAATTTAACCCTAGCTTAATCTCAACGGCCAGTTAGCCTACTAACTCCTTGGAGTGTGGGATGAGCTGTCAGAGGAAGCACACTTATTCCAGGGCGAGGTCATATGGACTCATTACCTGGAGTGTTGCTTTCATTTTTACTCACCTCATTCTAGGAAGCTTTAGGGAGGTTGCAGAGAAGATTTAGCAGGATGTTACCCAGATTAGAATACATGTCTTATGAGGTTAAATCAAGTGAGATAGGGCTTTTCTCTTTTGAGAGGCGGGTTAGGGATAGGGTGAGAGTCTGTGGCCAGTGGGAAATTCATCCCTCTTGTGCTTCTTTATCTTGTCACTTGAGATTCAGTGCCACTTTGATCTGGTTCACACCTTCATTAATCAGGTCCAACACTTGCCTTTATTGGATCTTCCTCCTCCTTGCACAAGTCAGCAGGTTTGTGGAGGTGTGGCCAGCCTTAGTCTTGGTGCATTTAGGGTTAGTTTGGGTGTGCAGGCCCTTGGACGTTAGGATCAGGTTAAAAGATTGGGTTCGGGGTTGTATATGTGGGGCTGGGAGAGATAAGGTTGTGGAGTACAGAGTGGCCAGCTATGCGGGGTTGTGGGTGACAGGGTAGTGGAGCCATTTTGAGCTGGCACATGCCTTTCATTAACCTGGCCCAACACCACTTGGCTTAATTAACCTGGTGTGCACTGGGACACATCATCAGTAATGTAACCTGGGGTCATCCGGAGTCACTAGACACCCTCACCCAGGTGACCCAGCCACGGTTGATCTGCCCGGCTTGTGTTTACCCCATGGACCAAGATAATGAGGGGCATGTAATTTTGAGGGCTATGGTATGTTAGACCTCATTACTTGGCTTTATTTTGACCATTTGGGGAGTAGAATGTTGTGAGGCCTGGTTCTGAGGCTTTATCTCAATGTAACGTTCAACTTCCCTACTTTAAATTTACACTGGTCTTTGTTTTGCACTGTTTGCTTGGGATTGCATGGGTTAAATTAACAGTGTTTACTGTAGATTCTGTGTCACTCCACCGTGTCACCTTGAGTTTAATGGTGACTTGTCTTGTATGGCCCCAGCCTGGGTTTAACTTGCTGGTTTCCTCTCACCGCCTTGGTATCTCCGCTTTTTTACTGGCATTTTGTGGACCATGAGAATGAAAGTGTGTCACTAGGTTGAGATTATGTGGTCAGTGGGAAATTCACCCCTCTTGTGCTTCTTGATCTCATCACTTGAGATTCAGTGCCACACAACCCTGCCACTTTGACCTGGCCCATGCCTTTGTTAACCAGGTCCAACACTTGCCTTTATTAGGATCTTCCTTCTCCTTTCAAGTCAGCAGGTTTAACTTTAGGATCAGGGCTAGGGTTACTGTGAGCTGCCTTAATGACCATAACACTGTTGCACTCATATGTGGTGAAATGTTTTGAGAGGTTGGTTATGGCCAGAATCAATTCCTGCCTCAGCAAAGACTGGAACCCCTGAAATTGGCCTATCACCATGATAGGTCTACAGAGGATGCAACCTCACTGGCTCTCCACTCGGCCTTGGATTGCCTGGCTGTAGCAATACTATGTCAGGTTGCTGTTTATTGATTGCAGTTCAGTGTTCAACACCATCTACCCTCAGTACAAATCAAAAAGCTCCAAAACCAGCACCTCTGCACCTCCCTACCTCCCTCTGCAACTGGATCCTTGACTTCCTCACTGGGAGACCACAGCGAGTGAGGATCAGAAATAACATCTCCTCCTCATTGCCAAACAACACTGGTGCACTTCAAATATAGGTGTTTAGCCTACTGCTCTACTTCTGTACACCACGACTCTATGGCAAGGCACAACTCAAAAGTCATCTGTAAATTTGCCGATGGCATAATTATTGTTGGCAGATTCATATTGCTGACAAGGAAGTGAACAAGAGTGAGACAGTTCAGCTGGTTGAGTGGTGCCGTAACAACAACCTTGCATTCAATGTCAGTAAGACCAAGGAATTGACTGTGGACTTCAGGAAGGGAAGTTGAGCAAACACACATCAGTCCTCATCAAGGGATCAGAAATGAGAAGGGTGAGCAGTTCCAAGTTCCTGGGCGTCAACATCTCTGAAGATCTATCCTGTGCCCAACATCGTGATGCAGTTATAAAGAAGACACAACAGTGGCTACATTTCATTAGGAGTTTAGAATTGGTATCTCATCAAAGACTCACAAATCTCTACTGTGGAGAGCATTTTAACTGGTTGCATCACCATCTGGTGTAGAAGGGCCACTGCACGGATTGGAAAAAGCTGCAGAAAGTTGTAAACTCAGCCAGCTCCATCATGGGCACCAGCCTCCCCAGCATCCAGAACGTCTTCAAAAGGTGATGGCTGAAAATGGCAGCGTCCAACATTAAGGACCTCCATCACCCAGGATATGCCCTGTTCTCATTGTACCATCAAGGAGGAGGTACAGGAGCCTGAAGATTTAGGAACAGCTCCTTCCCTTCAAATCAGATTTTTGAATGGACAACATGTACGCTACCTCAATATTGTTTCTTTTTTTGCTCTCTTTTTACACTATTTACTTAATTTAATTTTTAAAAATGTTTCCTATTATCATTTATAGTTTTAAATTATGTATTGCACTGTACTGCTGCTGCAAAACACCAAATTTCATGACATATCTCAGTGATATTAAACCTGATCTTGATTCTTGTGCCTTTTGCAGGCTATGGGATGCAGAGTGAGGAAGTGGCAGCAGATGAGACCTTGATATTGTCACTTCAAGTTATTGGGATGGGGTGGAGGGGTTAGTGCTGGCAAATACTGTCACGATTAAGTGGTTAGACTTGCTCTTGTGGGAGATGGCCATTACCTGGTATGAGCACGTGCTGTGAATATTACTTGCTACTTGTCAGCCCTTGCCTAAATCTTGTTTTACTCATTCTTGCTACGCAAAGGCATGAAATTTGTGGAGGAGTTGTGAAGATGTCTACCTCTGACTTTATGATGAAAAGCTGAAGATGGTTGGGCCAAGAACTCTGTACTGAATGACATCCTGAATGAATCTTAGAGTTTTGCAATACACTAAAGGCTCTTCAGACCATACTTGACCATGCTGACTAAGACATATATTCAAGCTAAACCCATTTCTCAGCACTTGGCCTATATCCCTCTAAACATCAGTCTATACTTCTTAAATTTATCAAATATGCCAAACTCAACCTCCAGAAGTTTGTTCCATATTCCTAACACCTACAGTGTAAAAAAGTTTTCCCTCAAGTTCTTATTAAAATTTTCTCCTCTGACTTTTAAGCTCTGTCTGGAAAAGAAATGGCTCACCCTATCTATGCCCCTCATGATTTTACGTACGTCGATGAGATCTCCAAGGGTTAATGCCCCAGCCTGTCTAATCTCTCACCATAACTCAGTTTTGTCAAACCTTGGCAGTGTACTTGTTAATGATTTTTGCACACATTTTAGTTGAATTGCAGACCTCCTGTGATATTTGTGAAATGGACTCCACAAAATCTGTTGGGTGTGGAAGGAACCTGGTATATCTAAAACCTGGTTCCTAAGCTGATGCCAGATGGTCCATCAAGTTTGATTCTTACTGTCTCTTAACAAAACTGATTTATTTGACTGAACAGCTTGCATGGTTATTCAAAGAGCAACCAAGTGTCAACTACAGACTGTGGATATGGAATTATGTAGATAAGGTCAGAACGGCAGGTTTTCTCATCGAAAGAACATTACCTTACCAGACGGATGTTTCCTAAAACTTGGTAATTTCATGGTCACCATTATCAAAAATATTATTGATAAAATTTCTGATTATTCAATCAGCTGAAGCGAATTTTCCTTCTTTGAAGATATCTCGGAGATATCTTCCTAAATTAATTGTTTTCTGGTTGGTGCAACATTGTTTTAGTTTGGACCTTACTTGGCCCAGTGGTGTGGGAGGGTGGGGAACAGCACGGTCGTGTAGGAAGAGCAGCATGGTAGAGTAGTTGTTAACATAACGCTTTACAGTGCCAGCTGTGATATCCTGCCGCTGTCAGTAAGGAGTTTGTATGTTCTCTCTGTGACTATGTGGGTTTCATCTGGGTGCTGTGCTTTCCTTCCACAGTCCAAAGACGTACAGTACAAGTTAAGGTTAGTAAGTACAGTACAAGTATATACAGTACAAGTTAGGGTTAGTAAGTTGTCAGCATGCTACGTTAATGCCAGAAGCATGGCAACACTTTGGGCTTCCCCAGCACATCTTGGACGGTGTTGGAAAATGATGCAAACAAAGTAAAAGTTCAAAGTAAATTTATTATGAAAGTACATACATGTTACCATATACAACCCTGAGATTCATTTTCTATTTTCTTGCGGGCAAGATCAATAATAATAGCCATTATAGGTAGTCATCTCGGGCTCATTTTGAAACTTACTCATTGCCGCTGTTATGTTTTGTAACTTCAGAAATTAATCAAAAGGAGAACGTGGGAGCTGGGAAACATGCACTTCCTTTTATGAGTGCACATTTGATGTGGTGGCGTAATGACATAGGCCATTCATGTGCTTCTCACATTTAACCTGTAACTAATTATGTAAACAAACAAAGAAAGCTTCATCAAACAGTATGTTTACAATAGTACTCAAATATCACTGGAATATTAAACACACTACACCTCTCTAAGGGTCAAAGGAAACACGTTGTAAGGCTCTGGGGTTTTATCCACCCTAATTTGCAAACAGTTCCTCGTCTGTAATCTGTATAGAGTCCACGATCTTGCTGCACCTTTGCCTCACTTGTACAGACTCTTTGTCCATCTCCTGAGTAAATACAGATGCAAAAAATCCATTTGATATCACCCCCCCCTCAGCTCGTTCGGCTCCACACATAGATTACCACTCTGATTTTCCAGAGGACCAATTTTGTCCCTTGTTATCCTTTTGCTGTTAATATATCTGTAGAAGTCCTTAGCCTTCTCCTTAACTTTGTCTGCTAGAGCAACCTCACGTCTTCTTTTAGCCCTCCTGATTTCCTTCTGAAGTGTCCTCTTGCATTCCTTATATTCCTCAAGTACCTCATTTGCCTATTGCCGCTATGCATCTACTTCTTTTCCTTAACCAGGGCTCCAATATCTCTCAAAAACCAATGTTCCTTAAAACTGTTATCCTTGCCTCTTATTCTGACAGGAACATTGCAAGCTTTGTACTCTCAAAATTTCATTTTTGAAAGCCTCCCACTTACAGCTTCCCAAGTACAGCTTTGCCAGAAAACAACTGGTCCCAATCCACACTTGCCTGGTCCTTTCTGATGCTGTCAAAATTATCCTTTCTCCGATTTAGAATCTCACCCTGAGGACCAAACCTACCCTTTTCTAAAATTACCTTGAAACTAATGGCATTATGATCACTGGATGCAAGGTGTTCCCTATACAAACTTCTGTCACCTGCCCTATCATATTCCCTGATAGATTTAGTATCACACTCTCTCTAGTTGGGAATTCTATGTACTGATTAAGGAAACTTTCTTGAACACATTTGACAACTCCTTCTCATCCAGCCCTTTTACCGTATGGAAGTCCAGGTCAATATGTTGAAAATTAAAATCACCTACAATCACAACCTTATGTTTTTTGAGAGTCTACGATTTCTCTACAAGTTTGCTATCCTGAACCCTGTGGACTGTTGGGTGTTCTATAATATAACTGCATTAATGTGGTCGTACCTTTCTTTTCCCCAGCTCTACCTATAAAGTCTCACCAGACAAGCTCTCCAATCTGTCGTGAGACTTTGCACTGCTGTGATATTTTCCCTGACTAGTAATGCCACATCTGCCCCGTTAACCCCTCCCACTCTGTCATGTCTAAAACAACGGAACTCTGGAATATTGAGCTGTCAGTCCTGCCCCTCCTGTAACCAAGTCTCACTGATGGCTACAATGTCATGATTCCATGTGCTGATCTGTGCATCTAACTCTCTGAACTCGCTTTGCAGGACCTTGTCATCCCTTCAAGACATGTCATTGGTACTAACATGGACCATAGAAACATAGAAAACATACAGCACAGCCCACAAAGCTGTGCCGAACATGTCCCTACCTTAGAACTACTTAGGCTTTACCCATAGCTTTCTTTTTTTCTAAGCTCCAGGTAGCCATCTAGGAGTCTCTTAAAAGACCCTATCGTTTCTGCCTCCACCGCCGCTGCCGGCAGCCCATTCCACGCACTCACCACTCTCTGCGTAAAAATCTTACCTCTAACATCTCCTCTGTACCTACTTCTAAGCACCTTCAAACTATGCCCTCTCATGCTAGCCATTTCAGCCCCGGGGAAAAACCTCTGACTATCCACATGATCAATGCCTCTCATCATCTTATACACCTCTATCAGGGCACCTCTTATCCTCTGTCGCTCCAAGGAGAAAAGGCCAAGTTCACTCAACCTATTCTCATAAGGCATGCTCCCCAATCCAGGCAACATCCTTGTAAATCTCCTCTGCACCCTTTCTATGGTTTCCACATCCTTCCTATAATGAGGCGACCAGAACTGAGCACAGTACTCCAAGTGGGGTCTGACCAGGGTCCTATATAGCTGCAACATTACCTCTCGGCTCTTAAACTCAATCCCATGATTGATGAAGGCCAATGCACCGTATGCCTTCTTAACCACAGAGTCAACCTACGTAGCAGCTTTGAGTGTCCTATGGACTCGGACCCCAAGATCCCTCTGATCCTCCAGACTGCCAAGAGCCTTACCATTAATACGATATTCTGCCATCATATTTGACCTATCAAAATGAACCAGCTCACACTTATCTGGGTTGAACAGCCCTCCACACTATCTACAACACCCCCAACCTTTGTGTCATCAGCAAATTTACTAACCCATCCCTCTACCTCCTTATCCAGGTCATTTATAAAAATCACAAAGAGTATGGGTCCCAGAACAGATCCCCGAGGCACACCACTGGTCACCGACCTCCATGCAGAATATGACCCATCTACAACCACTCTTTGCCTTCTGTGGGCAAGCCACTTCTGGATCCACAAAGCAATGTCCACTTGGATCCCATACCTCCTTACTTTCTCAATAAGCCTTGCATGAGGTACCTTATCAAATGCCTTGCTGAAATCCATATACACTACATCTACGGCTCTACCTTCATAAATGTGTTTAGTCACATCCTCAAAAAATTCAATTAGGCTCGTGAAGCATGACCTACCTTTGACAAAGCCATGCTGACTATTCCTAATTATATTATGCCTATCCAAATGTTCATAAATCCTGCCTCTCAGAATCTTCTCCATCAGCTTATCAACCACTGAAGTAAGACTCACTGGCCTATAATTTCCTAGGCTATACCTACTCCCTTTCTTGGTTAAGGGAACAGCATTTGCAACCCTCCAATCCTCTGGAACCTCTCCCATCCTCATTGATGATGCAAAGATCATTGCCAGAGGCTCAGCAAACTCCTCCCTCACTTCCCACAGTAGCCTGGTGTACATTCCATCCAGTCCCAGTGACTTATCCAACTTGATGCTTTGCAAAAGCTCCAGCACATTCTCTTCCTTAATATCTACATGCTCAAGCTTTTCAGTCCACTACAAGTCATCCCTACAATCGCCAGGATCCTTTTCCGTAGTGAATACTGAAGCAAAATATTCATTAAGTACCTCCGCTATTTCCTCCAGTTCCATACACACTTTTCCACTGTCACACTTGATTGGTCCTATTCTTTCATGTCTTATCCTCTTGCTCTTCACGTATTTGTAGAATGCCTTGGGGTTTTCCTTAATCCTGTCCGCCAAGGCCTTCTCACGGCCCCTTCTGGCTCTCCTAATTTCATTCTTAAGCTCCTTCCTGCTAGCTGTATAATCTTCTAGATTCACATCATTACCTAGTTTTTTGAACCTTTCTTAAGCTCTTCTTTTCTTCTTGATTAGATTTTCAATAGCCTTTGTGCACCATGGTTCTTGTACCCTACCATGTCTCATTGGAATGTACCTACTCAGAACCCCATGCAAATATCTCCTGAACATTTGCCACATTTCTTCAGTATGTTTTCCTGAGAACATCTCTTTCCAATTTATGCTTCCAAGTTCCTGCCTGATAGCCTTAGAGTTCCCCTTACTCCAATTAAACATTTCCCTAACTTGTCTGTTCCTATTCCTCTCCAATGCTATGGTAAAGGAGATAGAATTGTGATCATTATCTCCAAAATTCTCTCCCACTGAGAGACCTGACACCTGACCAGGTTCATTTCCCAATACCAGATCATGTACAGCTTCTCCTCTTGTAGGACCACAACCTCTGACTGCTCACCCTCCCACTTTGAAATACTGTGGACTCAATCTGAGATGTCCCTGACCTTGACATACCTTATGGGAATCTCGTTTATGTCTACAGAACCTCCTTTCCGTTCCTATAACCACTACCGCTCACCTCTTCCCCCTCCCCACTTTCTTTCTGAGCTACAGTACCAGACTCAGTGCCAGAGACCTGACTGCTATAGCTTTCCTCTGCTTGGTTAACTACCCCCGCCCCCATTGTTGAAGGGGGAGCAGCCAGAGGGATACTCTGAACTGGCTGCCTATCTGCTTTTCCCCTCCTGACGGTCACCCACGTACCTGTGTCCTGCAACTTGGGTATAACTACCTCCCTGTATGTCCTGCCTACAAAGCACTCAGACTCCTGAATGCTCAGCATATAGCACCATCATGCCTTCAAACCGAATCAACAAGCTCCAAGACCCAGGTCTTGATTCCTCCCTGTGCAACTGAATCTCCGATTTCCTCACTTGCAGACCCCAGTCAGTTCAATTGGCAACTAAATCTCTCCCACAATCTGCATCAGCACAGGGCACCACACTCCCTGCTCTACTCGTTTTATACTTATGATTGTGAGGCTAATTCAAGCTCCAATGCCATATTTAAGTTTGCTGAGAACACTTCTGCTGTTGGCTGAATCAAACATGGCGACGAATCAGCAATCAGGAGAGAGATTGAAAATCTGGTTGAATGGCGCCACAATACTAACATCTTACTCAACATCAGCCAAACCAAAGACTACTTGAGGTCCATGAGCCAGTCCTCATCAGGGGTGGAGAGGGTCAGGAGGGTGTTATATCAGAGGATCTGTCTGGAACCAGCACATAAGCGACATTTCGTAGAAGGCATGATGCCGCCTCTACCTACTTAGAGTTTTGTGCAGATTTGGCACGTCGTCTAAAACTTTGGCAATCTATTATAGATGCACAGTGGAGAGTATCCTGACTGGCTCTATCACAGCCTGGTATGGAAACACCAATACCCAGTGAAACACCCATGCCCAGTGAAACAACCGTGCCCAGTGAAACACCAGCGCCCAGTGAAACAACCGTGCCCAGTGAAACACCCATGCCCAGTGAAACACCAGTGCCCAGTGAAACACCCGTGCCCAGTGAAACAACCGTGCCCAGTGAAACACCAGCGCCCAGTGAAACACCCGTGCCCAGTGAAACACCAGTGCCCAATGAAACACCAGTGCCCAGTGAAATATCCGTGCCCAGTGAAATACCCGTGCCCAGTGAAACACCAGTGCCCAGTGAAACACCCGTGCCCAGTGAAATACCCGTGCCCAGTGAAACACCAGTGCCCAGTGAAACACCAGTGCCCAGTGAAACACCAGTGCCCAGTGAAATACCCATGCCCATTGAAGCACCAATGCCCAGTGAGTATCCTGACTGGCTCTATCACAGCCTGGTATGGAAACACCAATACTCAGGATTGGAAAAACCGACAATAAATGTGGATGCAGCCCAAACCATTACGGATAAATCCCTCCCTACCACTGAGTACATCTGAAAGAACTGCTGCCACAAGAAAGCAGCGTTGATTATCAAGGACCCCACCCCCACCATCCATACCACACTCTCTTCTCACTTCTGCCATTTGGAAAGGGCTATAGGAGCCCTAGGTCCCACCCCACCATGTTCAGGAATGGTTATTACCTCTTCAACCATCAGGCTCCCTCCTGAACCAGCATGGATAACTTCACTCACCTCGACACTAAACTAATGCACGTGAAGCACTGTCCGTAGAGCTAATGTTGCTACAGTGAAGCATCCTCTCAGCATGATACAGCCACCAACACGCTTCACAGTAGGGATCGTGTGTTTTTGCATATGACCAAGAAGCTCAATCTTGGTTTCATCAGACCATAGAATCTTCTTCCAGCTGACTTCAGAGTCTCACACATGACTTCTGGCAAACTCTAGCCGAGATTTCATGTGAGTTGTTTTCAACAGTGGCTTTCTCTTTGCCACTCTCCCATAAAGCTGTGACTGGTGAAGTACCCAGGCAACAGTTGTTGTATGCACAGTCTCCTCCATCTCAGCCATTGAAGCTAGTAACTCCTCCAGAGTTGTCATAGGTCTCTGGGTGGCCTCCCTCACTAGTCCCCTTCTTGCACAGACACTCAGTTTTTGAGGACAGCCTGCTCTAGGCAGATTTACAGCTGTGTCATGTTCTTTCCATTTCTTGATGATTGAATTAACTGGGATATTCAGCGTCTTGGAAATTTTCCTGTATCCATCTCCTGACTTGTGCTTTTCAATAGCTTTTTTATGGAGTTGCTTGGAGTGTTCTTTTGTCTTCATAGTGTAGTATTTGCCAGGATACTGACTTGCCAGCAGTTGGACCTGTCTGTCTGTCTGCATCTTGTTTTACGGCGGTTGGCATCCAGCTTAATGGTGCATTACCGCCACCCTCTGCTCCAGAATGTGCACTAGACATACATTCTAAATCCCTTCACCCAATCACACACACACACACACACACACACACACACACACACACCTACACTTCACCTTCCCATCTTTGACCATCCTAGTATCCTATTCCTGTTTATTTGTCATATTCTATAAAAAACCCCTGTACCCCTTAAAAACGCTAAAAATACCCGGACTTGTGCTCTCTCACCCATGCCCAGCAACCCTTTTAATGTGAATTCCTGCATCCCCAACTCCCTTAGTTTAAATCTCATCATCTCTCTGTGTATCCCATACTTCCTGCAACTCAGAACTACATGTTCTACTAACTCCTCTTCCTGACATTCCTCACACAATCCTGTCTGGTGTTTCCCTATCATTTTCAATGTTTTGCTTAATGCACAATGCCCCAGCCTTAACCTAGTCCACACAATTTCCTCTCTTCTGTTTCCATTACTTACCCTAGTAACTGCAACACTCTTTTGTATTTGATATAGATGCCTCCCTTTCCCCTCCCTGTCCCATCTTTCTTGCCACATTCGGTTGACTTTTTCCCAGATTACACACTTAACCTCTGCTTTACTGATACTAATGTGCACTTCCACATTTTCTTTCTTTAACGCCCTCTTTGCCAACTCATCCACCCTCTCATTCCCCTTCACCCCTACATGTGCTGGAACCCATAGAAACTTTACCTGACCTCCCTGATTTGCAATTCTTGTAACTAACTGAATGACTTCATAAAGTACATCTTGCCGACTGTTTGTGTGAAAAGACCTTAAACTTGCTAGAACTGAGGATGAATCTGAACATATCAATGCTTTGGATGGTCTGGCTTTCTGCACCCATTGCAACGCAACCAACACTGCCAGCACCTCCACTGTAAACACCCCTAACTTATTAGATGTTCTTCTGCTGATTCCAATCGCACCATCTGTATAAATGTGAGTATAATCACTATACTTTTCCATCACATGACAGTTAAATGCATTTACCAAATCTGTTTTATATCTTTCTTTCCTTTTTACCTCTAACAAATGCCAGTCTATGTCAGGCCATACAAGTTTCCATGGAGCTACCACCGGATAAACTACTGAAGGACTTCTCCTCAGATCAAACACTCCACATTCTTTCGCGATATCATTCCCTACCCGACTAAAGGTATCCCTCTGAAACCTCCCATTTTCCCAGCACTCCTGCAACACTCCTTTAGTAGGGTGAGAATCATTGTGCCCCTGCAAGTTAGCCCAGTAGTTTGCCATCAGTTGCATCCTTCTTAGTTCCAAAGGCATTATTCCCATTTCTACCTGTAGGGCTGACACTGGTGACATTTTAAAAGCCCCACTGCACACTCTCAAGGCATGAGCCTGAATCACATCCAGTTTCCTTATAAGAGACCTAGCTGCTGATCCATATACTATATTTCCATAATCCAATACAGATCTTACTAAAGCCACATACATTCTCTTCAAAGCTGAACAACTTGCTCCCCATTCCCTAGCAGTCAAACATCTCATCACATTTATTACTTTTTTACATTTCTCCTCAACTTTCCTGATATGGTCTGCCCATGTTAATCATGAATCAAATACAACTCCCAGAAATTTAAATGATGCAACCCTTTCTAATTCAACCCCATACATCCATAACTTCTTCCCTACCTCAACCCTTTTCCCGGTAAAAAATACAGTTTGAGTTTTATCTACTGAAAATCTACATCCCCAATCATAACCCCACTCCACCACTTCATCAATTGCTTCTTGTAGTTTCCTGATTATATAGTCCATGTTCCTGCCTCTTTTCCACAAGGCCCCATCATCCGCAAACAGTGACCTACCTATATCCACTGGTACCTTTGTGAAGACATCATTGATCATAATGATGAAAAGTAACGGGCTAATCACACTACCTTGAGGTGTGCCATTTTCCACTATGTACTGTTTTGATAATTCTGATCCAATCCGAACTTGAATTTTTCTACCAAACAAAAACTCTTTAATCCAATTAAAAACTCTCCCACCAACCCCCATCTTGTGGAGTTTAATTAATAATCCTTCCTTCCACATCATATCATAGGCTTTTTCAATGTCAAAGAACACTGCCACTACTGACTCTCTATTTGCCTGGGCCTTCCTTATTTCAGTCTCTAACATAATCACTGAGTCCATGGAATTCCTTCCCTTTCTAAAACCACTCTGATAACTTGCCAGCATTCCCCTTTTCTCAAGCTCATATGATAACCTTTCTGTTATCATCCTTTCCATTATCTTACATATACTTGATGTTAATGCAATTGGTCTGTAGCTAGTGGGTTTTGACAGATCCTTGCCAGGCTTCCTTATTGGAATTACTACTGCTTCTTTCCATGCACTTGGTAATCTTCCCTCCTCCCACACTCTGTTATAAAAATGCAGCAACTTCAAGAGCGCTCCTTCTCCTAGATTTTTTAGCATCACAGAGCATATCAGATCTTTCCCTGGGGAGGTTGGTCTCGATCTCTTTATTGCTCTCACCATTTCTGCTAATGTAAATGGATCATCAATTATATCATCTGTTCCTTCCCTCCTGCTTAACACACCTGGGTGTTGGCTCATTATTCTTTCCCTTCTTCTTCTCCCTTCTTCAGACAAATTTTCTGAACTGTGTATCAGTACAAATGACTTGGCCATGACCTCAGCCTTATCCCTACTGGAGACCGCAGTTTCCTCCTCAGATATCATTACTGGATATTCCCATTCCCTTCTATCTCCTCCCATCCTCTTAATCATTCCCCATATCTCTCCCACAGGTGTTGTTCTTCCTACCTTGTCGCAAAAACTCCTCCAACTTGCCCTTTTAGCTTGACGTATAGTTCTTCTCACCACTGCCTGTGCTTTCTTATATTGAACCAAATGCTGCATATTATGGGTTCTTTTAACTAGCCTGAATGCTCTATTTCTGTTTTTTACAGCCTGACAACATTCCTCTGTCCACCATGGTACCAGTTTTCTATTCATCCTATTTTCACTCCGAGGTATAGGTCCTTCTGCTGCCATGATAATTGCTGAAGTCACCTGACTGTTTAATTCATCTACATTTCCAGAAATATCAATCTTTGTCAACCCTTCTTCACTCAACTTCTGGAACTTACCCCAATCAGCTTTTTCAAACACCCACTTTGGGGTTCCGCCACCTGGTCTTACTTCAACTCTTTCACCCACTGAACACAAAACTGGGTAGTGATCACTGCCTACTGTTGAAGCAGTCCAAACTCCCCAGTTACTAATGCCAGCCAAGGTATTAGACACTAACGTAATATCTAACACTGACTCAGTTCCTGTTGTTATATCTATCCTTGTGCCGCTACCATCATTCATACACACCAAATCCCTTTCTTCCGTCAAATCTTCAATTACCTTTCCATTTGGATCTGTAATCTGATCCCCCCATATTGTGCTATGAGCATTGAAATCTGCACACCACACTACTTTATGTCTGTTTTGTCCTTGTATCTTTAATAGGCTGTCCAAATCCAACCTTTTACATGGATTGTAGTAGTTAATTATAACCACTCCCTCCCCTCTCTCCCACACTTCCACCACTATGTATTCCTGATCATCTCCTTTCTCCAGTACCCTATATGGTATACCTTGCTTGATTAACATAGCACAACCCCCTCCTCCCCCTAGATTTCTATCTTTCCTTATCATTATATACCCATATACCACAAAGTCTAAAGTTGGTTTCAACCAAGTTTCCTGAATACACACTACATCCGGTTTTACAACCATTTCTTTAATAAAGTGCTTGAATTCCTGGCTATTGGCCAGTAAGCTCCTTGCATTCCATTGTAAAAGAATCACCATAATTAGTATTAACCAACACATGACACTTCCTGGCTTGACTGATTACTGAGGTTCTCCCTCACTTCCTCCCATGTCAGTCCTACTAACCCTAAATGGTTTACTGCTGCTTTTACCACCAGCTGAATTTCGTCACTTTTTGACTTTACCTCAGCAGTACTATTAATCACTCCTGCAATGAATGTTACTAGAGCCTTTTTGTCTACATAAATCCTGTCATTTGTTCTTTGTTGCATCTCTCATATCCCTATTGCTCCCTGTTCATTAGGAGCATTATTCACTTCTCTTGACATTCTTACAGCTTCTGCATAAGTGATCTTTCTTTTCACTCTTATTTCTTGAATTTTAGTCTCCCGTCTCACAACCTCACACCCACTATATGCAACATTATGAGCTCCTCCACAATTGCAGCATTTTGGTTGAACTCCTGTTCCGCACTTTCCATATTCATGATCACCCCCACATCTAGCACATCTCCTCTGCCTTTTACAGTTTTTAGCCACGTGTCCAAACCTTTGACAATTATAGCACCTCAATGGCTTTGGCACATACACCCTTACTGGGTAACTCATGAAACCCAGGAACACCTTCCTTGGCACTCTTTCTTCTTCAAATTCAATCAATACAGATTCACTTTCCTTTTTCACTCCCTCCTTTGTTGTTTTCAGTCTTTGAACATTCATTACTTTCCCTCCTTTGATATTCCTCTTTATCTCCTCCATATTTATACTCATTGGTATCCCCGTGATCACTCCTTTACAACCACTGTTTTGTGCTCCCACCCTCCCAGTGTATTCCACCTTGCATTTTCCTATCTCTTAGCTTGAGTGCTTTCTCAAGTTGTTCCTCATTCGCACATCTTACCAATAAGTTGCCATCATTAAGGACTTTTGCAAATACTATTTCCCCTATCTTATTTGTCAGAGTTGTTGTTAGCACAAACGGGTTAATTTTCTTCATATGTCCCTGAGCCTTCTCATTAAACCTAATTATGACAACACCTCCTCTCTGAGCTTGTTCATCTTCCTCACTTTCAGAGCTTTCTCCACTGTCATTTCTTATTCTTTTATTCCCTTTGTCTTGGTTTTTATTCATCCGACACCTCACTACCTCCTCATTCCCTTTATTTTTCCCTTCACAATAATCCACCTCTCCCCAGCTGCCTACCTCTGGTCCCAAGTCTCTATCCCTCTCCTTCTCCACTTTCTTTCCCTCAACCCCGCCTCTTATCTTGTCCGCCATTACCGGAACCACACGACCCCCTCCCAGCAATTTCCGTTCCTTCCCCACTCTCTTTCCCTCAACAGGTTCCAAAACACACTCACGCATCAAGCAAAACACAGCCAGCTTCCAGCAGCAGCCCACATTCAGCCCTGGCCGGTCCCGCCACCACCCGGCACCAGGGTAGGAAGCAGTTGGACCTTCCAGATCCAAGTGTATTTTTACTACAGTCAATGGAAACACTTTGACTGCACACAGGTGATCTCCATTTAACTAATAATGTAACTTCTAAAACCAATTAGCTGCAACAGTGATGATTTGGTGTGTCACAATAAAAGGAGGGGGGTGAATGCAATCAATTATTTTGTGCTTTATATTTGTAATTAACTTAGATCACTTTGTAGAGATCTATTTTCACTTTGACACAAAAGAGTCTTTTTCAGGTGATCAGTGTCAAAAGTACCAAATTACACCCACTGTGATTCAATGTTGTAAAACAATAAAACATGAAAACTTGCGGGGGGGTGGTGGTGGTGAATACTTTTTATTGGCACTGTATACGTATATTAAATAGTTAAATTAGTAGTAGAAAAACAGAAATAAAGAAGTAGTGAGCAACTGTTCATGGGTTCAATGTCCATTTAGAAATTGGATGGCAGAGGGGAGAAAGTTGTTTCTGAATCGTTGAATGCGATATAGAACATCGACCAGTACAGCACAGGAACAGGTCATTCGGCCCTCAGTGTTGTGCCAGACCAGCTGAAAAACAAATCAAAAACACCCAAACACTAATCCCTCCTGCCCACTCCATGTCCATATCCCTCTATCCTCCTGGCATCCTTGCTCTCAAGAGCCTCTACCACCATACTAGGCAGTGCATTCCAGATATCCACCACTCTGAGTGAAAATCTTACCCCTCACATGCCCCTGGAACCTTTGATGCATGTCCTCTGGTATTAGACATTTCAACCTTGGGAAACAGATACTCACTGTACACTCCATCTATGCCCCTCATAATCTTGTAAACCTCTATCAGATCTCCTCTTAGCCTTCGATGCTCCAAAGAAAATGACCCAAGTTTATTCAGCCTCTTGTGATAGCACATGCCCTCTAAACCAGGCAGCACCCTGGTAAACCTCTTCTGCACCCTTTCCAAAGCCTCAACATCCTTCCTATAGTGGGGTGACCAGAATTGTATGTACTTCTCCAGATATGGCCCAACCAGAGTTTTATGAAGTTGCAACATAACCTCCTGTCTATTGAACTCGGTTCCTTGACTAATAAAAACAAGCCTTCTTTCAAGGAGCTATGAACTTGATCCCAAGATCTCTCTGCTCAGCAACACTGTTAAGGATCTTGCCTCAGTGGGGTGCAACACCTCATTTATCTGGGTTAAACTCCATCTGCCATTTCTCAGCCCATGTTTACGACTGATCTATATCACGTTGTATTCTTTGGTAGTCTTCTATACTATCCACAATTCCACCAACCTTGGTGTCATCCTCAAATTTACTAACCCACCATCTACATTTTCATCCAGGCCATTTACATACATCACAAATAGCAGAGGTCCCAGTACAGATCCCTGTAGGACCACCACAAATCACTGTTCTCCAACTTGAATAAGTCCCTTCAACCACTACCTTCCATCTTCTATGCACAAGCCAATTCTGAATTCAGTTCTGAAATCTATAAATAGAAAATGTTGCTGGTTGGACACCATTTGGGTGCTTTCTGAGAATTATTGTATAGCATGGCACAGCACAGGAAAACCATTCTGCTTTGGTGGAACTTCTCAATGGATTGTTGTTTCTGGCTATGTCTTTAGAGTTGCATGATGTGTTGCTTTTCAACTGTTCATTTAATTACAATTAAATTCACTTCCATCATCTTCTCTGACTGCACTCAAAATTACAAGAATTGCCTGTCTAATTATCTTTTCCTCTTCATCTCCCCATTCCATCTGTAAATGGTGGCGCCTTGCAGAAGAAAGGTTTTTCCTACACGTACCAGCCCTGCTGATGGACTCGAGCAGGAATCAACCGGACAGCCGACTTTGGAAAGACACTGGGAAAAAAACAAGAGAACAGCACGGTTACTTGGAGTGCCTGGATGGAGCAGCTCACAGCTGCTGGGGTGGAAGTGTGAAACTAGAGAATGGCCTCTTTTCAGCCGACCAGACCTTAGGTGAGGCTGACAACACATCTAGGACTGTGTGGGTTTCTTCTTTCATCAGCCCCACACAAAGAAATAGAGGAATGGCAACGATGGCAAAGGTGGGTGGGTGAGTAGGTGGGGAATTAGGCTACCATTCAGCCCATCAAATCTATGCCAATTCATTATGCAATCCCATTGTTCCACTAATTTTCCCTGTAACCTATTCTCTGACTGTTCCCATCAATTTACAATAGATTCTACCAATCATCTTTTCACTGTAAGCAACTTATAGTTGCCGGTCAACCTAACAATCACAAAGATGAGAAAATCTGCAGATGCTGGAAATCTAGGGCAATGCCCACAACAAGCTGGAGGAACTCAGCAGATCAGGCAGCATCTGTGGAAAAGGGTAAACAGTTGACTTTCCGGGCCGCGATCCTTTGTCAACTGTTCATTCTTTTCCATAGATGCTGCCTGTGCTGCTGAGTTCCTCCAGCAATCTGTGTGTGTAACTGAACATTTTTTGTGATGTTGGAAGAAACTGGAATTGGCGCAGGAAAATTGACGCAGCTACTGTGCAAGATCCAATCAGGCAGCACTAGAGAGTGGGTCACTGGACTGTGAGGTTGCAACTCCACTGCATGACTCTGGGGGATGGGATAAGTAAAAGTGAGAAGTGAGATACCAAAGCCTGGGGAGGGCACAATCAGCAAGGCAAAGGGCTTGGAAGACAGTTATTAAGGGGAGGTGCTGGGGAGAACTTTTGAGAAATAGGGTTTGCTGGGAGAGATTGCATGAAGCAGTGGGTGTTTGCAATCAAGAATTGAAGGAGTAAAGATAACAGCTGATGGGTTAATTAGGATGGGTTACTGAGATATAGAGGGAGAGCAATTGAATGATACAAATGGTGGGGGTGCTGGCTGGGAGAGGGTGCTGAAAATTCGTCTGACTGGGGAGCTGTACATTGGAGGAGAAAAGTGAATGAGAGAATCAATGTTAAAAATTGATGACATTCATTCACAGCTGGCTGGTTCTGATGCAAACTGGAAAAACTGGTTATCTGAGATTATTGAGTCCTGGGGGCTGTTCCTCACACTTACACTGGGCTTCACTTGAATAGTACAGGACATTAAAAGGAGGAAGCTACGAGTGAGAACGTGATAGTGCATTTTCAAAAACAGGAGCAGGACAAGGCCACCAGGTCCCCCAAGTCTGTGCCAGGCCTCAGTTCCTCTTTTGTATCCCTCCCCAATGATCCTCAACTCCCTGATCTTTTGCAATTTAACTACCTTACAGTGATCTAGCCTGCATAATGTTCTGGGGTAAGAATTCCAGAGATTCAACATCCTCTGTGAAAAAATTCTACACACCTCAGTTTTAAATGACTGATCCTTGTTGTCCCATCATTCAAGACTTACCCAACTATGAAAACATCTCAACATCTGTCCTGTCTTTTATTTTAATCATTTACAAGACTTGGGCACATACAGTTTATGTAGCTAGGAGTGGAGAGAGAGTTTGTCAATCTGGCAGGAACAATAGAATGGTGAGGGTAGAGGCTGCGGAGGAGGTGTGGGACAGGTGGCAGAGAAGGAGTTCCAGGGCAGGAGTGGTGTGGGTGCAGACACTCCATCCCTGAGACACCAGGCAAGGTCACTTGATTGGAAACAATTGGTTTGTTGATCATTACAGAATGTCTCTCTGGTGCTTCCCTCTCCCTCCCTTCTCCCTTCCCCTTTTCCCTACAATGATTCCCCTCTCCCAGCCCCCTTCCCACTCTCAGTCTGCAATAGAGACCCATATCAGAATCAGGTTTATCATCACTCACATAGGCCATGATTTTGTTTTGCGGCAGCAGTAGAAATTTAGAGAAACAGTGTGGAATCGGTCCTTCAAGCCATACTGCCTGGCAACCCCCTATTTAACCCTTTTCCTAATCCCAGGACAATTTACCTATTAACCAGTATACCTTTGGACTATGGCAGGAAACTGGAGGGCCCAGAGAAAACCCGTGGATTCCACAGGGAGGACGTACAGGTGCTGTCAGAATTGAACTGCGAACTTCGACAGCCAGATCTGTATTGGCGTCACGCTAACTGCTACACTACAGTGACATCCCAAATCCTCTCCTCTTAGGATATTACATGTCTCACTAAGGCCATCTTCCATCTTCTAAACTGAAGTACAGATCCAAACTGTTCAACTCCTTTAGTTAAAGTAACCCTGTCACCCCGAGAATTAGCCTTGAATATCCCCTCTCGCCTGCCTCCAGTGCTACAGATTTTTTTAGGTAAGACAAACCAAACTGTGCACAGTATTCCAGGTGTGGCCTCACCAACATCTTCTGTAATTGAAACAAAGCCTCCCAAACTCCAAACCCAAGCAATAAAGGTCAGAATGCCATCTGCCTGCTTAACTACCACTACATTATAATTCATGTACAAGAACCCTTCAGTCCTTCTCCGCTTCACTCATTCACAGTTTCCATCCTCATTTAATTCCTAACACCGGTGCATGACTTCACATTTACCCAGATTAAGCTATGTGCCAAATGTCTGCCCACTCAGTCTATATCTAAATCTGACTGCAGAGTTATGTTATCCTAATCCAGTACGGCCTTCCACTTATTTTTTTCTCGTTGGCAAGCCTGGAACACTTACATTTCTAGCTGCCTCCGAATTATTAATATAAATTGTAAACAATAAAGATTTTGGTGCATGATCTGGCTGAAATTAATGTCATTAATGTTGGCCCTAAAGGGAGGCACGGTAGTGCAGCAGGTAGTGCAGTTGTGTGACAGAGCCATGTTCACCATTTCGATTCAATCCCCACCGCATCTGCAAGGCCGTTTTACATTCACTCCGTGAGCACGTGGGTTTACTCAGCTGCTCCATGTCCTCTCAGATACCTGAGATGTTCTGTTGGGTCAGTGATGCTACGTGGATGCTGCAAGTGTCTTGACATCTGTGGGCTGTCCTCGGACGTGTATTTCACTGTATGTTTCAATGCTTTGATGTTCATCTGACAAAGAAAGCTCATCCTGCTTTCTCTATACTTTTAAATTGTCCACAAGAATAAATACCAATACTGTTCCTTTGACTAAAGTTCAACTTATTGGCCAGTAATAATGTGTTTGATCCTTTCCTACCTCCTTAAGCAATGGCACACTGTCAGCAGCCTTCCATTCTGCTGCCACTACTCTTGTATCTGGAAAGAACCAAAAAATATTGTCACTACCTCAGCAGCATCCTTCCTTTTTTCAGGAGCCTGGGATGTATTTCTTCTGAGTCAGGAGATATATCCATTTTAAAGATACACTGTTATTTAATATTTCCATTCTTATTTTGTTTAAGCCATCCATGTGTCACAATTACCTTGTACATCAGCCCTCCCTCTTGGATAGACAACTACAAAATATTCATGATGAATCCTACCTAGATCCCACACATTCACACATGGAACACTGTATGCAGATCATGCACCTTCACCCACGGATTGCCCATATCCCACCCCTTCACACACGGATTATCCATATACCACCCGCTCACACGCGGATTACCCACATCCCACACCTTCACATGCAGATTACCCATATCCCACCCGCTCACACGCGGATTACCCGTGTCCCACCCCTTGGCACACGGATTACGCGTGTCCCACCCCTTGGCACACGGACGAACCGCGTCCCACCCCTTGGCACATGGACTACCCCTGTCCCACCCCTTGACACGCGGATGACCCATATCCCACCCCTTCACATGCGGATGACCAATATCCCACACCTTCATACACCGATGACCAATATCCCACACCTTCACACATGGATTACCCATATCCCACCCCTTCACACGCGGAGTACCCATATCCCACACCTACACACACGGATTATCCATATTCCATACCTTCACAGATGGCTTTTGAAGCAGTTTATTAGGTGAATTGTGTTTGTAAAGGATCAACATGGGATATGGGTAATCCGTGTGTGTAGGTTTTTAATGGGAAGGAAAGGTGGAATTAACCGGCAGGAGAGAGGGGTGGGCTGAGCTGCAAATCATGTCAATATTCATGGGTGGATGTGCTGGTAGTGGAGAGGGTCCACAGGATGTCCAGGAGAATGATCCCGAGTTTGAAAAGTTCAGCATATGAGGAGTGTTTGATGTCTCTGGGATTCTAGAATAATGAGGGGGGATCTCATTGAAACCTATTGAATATTGAAATACAGAGAGGATGTGTAGAGGATGTTTCCTAGAGTGTGAAAGTTTACGATTAGAGGGCACAGCCTCAGAATACAGGATGGCCCTTTAGAACAGAAATGAGGAGGAAGTTCTTTAGCCAGAGTGTGGAGAGTCATTGCTGTGGACTGCTGTGAATGCCACATCATTGGTTATATCTAAAGTGGAGGTTGATAAGTTCTTGATTAGTCAGGGTGTCAAAGGTTAAAGGGAGTCGGCAGGAGAATGGGGTTGAGTGGGATAATAAATCAGCCGTGATGGAATGGTGGAGCAGACTCAGTGAGCTCAATGGCCTAAATCTGCTCCTACGTCTTGAGTTTTATGGTCTTACTGGCAGTCGGTTAATCATCTCACCATCAGCCATTAGGGAGTGATATGAATAAATAACAGCACGTGCATTCACAGCATGCAAAACTCTCACAGGCTGAGGGCAGTTCTATCCCACTTGCCACCTTTTCACTTACTCTGCCCCTGTGCTGTGTCCTCCCATCAGTGGGGCAGCATGCTGTGAAGAGGAAGAAGGGACCGGCTCCGAAGATGCTGGGAAACGAGGTGTGCAGCGTGTGTGGGGACAAAGCCTCTGGCTTCCACTACAATGTGCTCAGCTGTGAGGGCTGCAAGGGATTCTTTCGGCGGAGCGTAATCAAGAGTGCGCAGTATTCTTGCAAGAATGGTGGCAAGTGTGAAATGGACCTCTACATGCGGAGAAAGTGCCAAGATTGTCGGCTCCGGAAGTGTCGGCAGGCGGGAATGTTGGAGCAATGTAAGTTTATAAAAGGGGACAATATTAGACCCAGGGAGCTTTGTAACTCCCTGATCTGTCTGCAGATAGAATAGGATCTTCTGAAAGATGCAATGCTTTGATTTACCTGAGGAAATTACCATTAAATAGATGGGGAAAGTAATGCCATTTAGTATTCATCTACCAAAGGCAGAGGAGCGATTTTTAAAAAATGACAGTGACAATATATCCCTAAAATAAAGGTAGCAAAGCTGCCAGGATGCAAATATCTCCTTAAGGTATAGTCAGTAGAACACCAGTCAGTTTGTTAGACATGCTTTGTCAAATGCAAATGAGTCTTTCTGCTTCCTCTCTTTTCTCCCATGGTCCACTGTCCTCTCTGATCTGATTACTTCTTTAGCCCTTTACCTCTTCCATTAATTATCTCCCATCATTCCCACTCTCTCATCTGGTCTCATGTATCACTCCTCAGATTGTACTCCTCCCCTTTCCCTCACCTTTTTATTTTATTCTGGCGTTTACTTCTTTCCTTTCCAGTCCTGATGAAGAGTGTCATCCTGAAACGTTGACTGTTTATTTCCCTCCATAGATGCTGCCTGTCCTGCTGAGTTCCTCCAGCATTGTGTGTGTGTTACTCAGTGTATTGACATCTTTCTGAGGGAGAAGAATTCAGAGCCAATGACTCATGTTCCAGAATTTCTGTGAGGGAGGACCCATCACTGAAGAGCAGGATATAAATCATGTGGGCGGAGAGACGGCAGATGGAGTTTAACCCAGGCAAGCATGAGGTGTTACACGTTGGGAGGTCAAATGTCGAGGAGAGTATACATTTAATAGCAGGACCTTTAACACCATGGATGTACAGAGAGATCTTTGGGTCCAAGAGTGTCCACATTAATGGATAGGGAGATTTAAAAAAGCGTATGACATGCTTGCCTTAACTGGTTGGGCTATTGAGTACAAGAGCCAGGAAGTCATGTGGAAGCTGTTTGAAACCTTACTTAGGCTGTACGGAGTATTGTATAAAATTCAGGTCACCCCAGTGGTACATACCACGCCAATTGGCTCAGATGAGAAGAGAGGTGAACAGCGCTGCAGTTGTGATAGGGGATTTCATAGTTAGAGGAGAAGACACGATAGAGACACCCAGATGGTATGTTCCCTCCCAGGTGCCAGCACCAGGGCGTGAAGAGAAGGCAGGAGTTTGGGGCTGAGAGGAAAATTGGATCAGTCATGCTGAAATGGCGGAGCAGACTCGATGGGCCAAATGGCCTAATTCTGCTCCTATATCTTATGGTCGTATGGTCTCAGATTAGGTCCACAGCATTCTAAAGGGGGAAGGTGAGCAGACAGAGGTCTTGGTACATGTTAGCACCAATGGCATAGGTAGGAAAAGGGAAGAGGTCCTGAAGAGCAGATTTAGGGAGCTAGGCAGAAAGCTGAAAAACAGGACTTCGAGGGTAGTAGTCTCTGGATTGCTGCCTGTGCCACGCACCAGTGAGGGCAAGAATAGGATGATTTGGCAGATGAATGTGTGTCGGAGGAACTGGTGCAGGGGGCAGATTTCTGGATCATTGGGATCTCTTCTAGGAAAGGTACGACCTGTATAAAAGAGATGGGTTTCACATGAACCTGGTGGGGAGGGGGTGGATCAATATCTTTGTGGGCAGGTTTGCTAGAATTGTGGGGGAGGGTTTAACCTGATTTGCCGAGGGGTGGGAAACTGAGTGATAGGGCTGAGGATGGGGCAGTTGGTATAGAAGTGGAAGCAGTGTGTAGTGAGGCTGCCAGGAAGGACAGGCAGATGATAGGGCAAAATTGCAGTCAGTGGGATGAGTTGCAGTGTAACATGGGGACAAAATCGAAAAGAGTGACGGATACAGGACCAAAGATGTTATATTAGAATACACACAGTATACGGAATAAGGTAGATAGATGATCTTGTAGTGCAGTTAGAGATTGGCAGGTATGACATTGTGGGCATCACTGAGTTGTGGCTGAAAGAAGTTATAGTTGAGAATTCAACATCCAAGGATACACATGGTATCAAAATGGACAGACAGAGGGTGAGATGGTTCTGTTGGTAAACATTTAAATCAAATCCTCAGATAGAGGTGACATAAGATTGGAAGATGTAGAATCATTGTGAGTAGAGTTAAGGAACTGCAGGAGTAAAAGGACCCTATTAGGAGTTATATACGAGGCTTCGAACAGTTGTCAGGATGTGGGCTACAAATTATAAAGGGGATATAAAATGCATTTAAAAAGGACAATATCATGGGAGATTTCAATATGCAGGCAGATTGGGAAAATCAGGTTGGTGTTAATTTTGGATCCCATGAGAGAGAATTTGTAGAATGCCTAACTAATAGATTTTTAGATCAACTTGTGGGTGGGCCCACTAAGCAAAGAGCTGTTCTGGATCGAGTGTTGCGTAATGAACCTGGTTTGATTAGGGAGCTTTAGATAAAGGAAGCCTTAGGAGATAGTGATCATAATAAGACCATAAGATATAGGAGCAGAAGTAGGCCATTCAGCCCATCAAGTCTGCTCTGCCATTCAATCAAGGGCTGATCCAATTTTTTCAGTCATCCCCACTCCCCTGCCTTCTCCCCATACCCTTTGACGCCCTGGCTAATCAAGAACCTATCTACCTCTGCCTTAAATGCACCCAATGACTTGACCTCCACAGACGCTTGTGGCAACAAATTCCACAGATTTACCACCTTCTGAATAAAGTAATTTCTTCGCATCTCAGTTCTAAATGGGCGTCCTTCAATCCTGAAGTCGTGCCCTCTTGTCCTAGACTCCCCTATCATGGTAAATAACTTTGCCATATCTAATCTGTTCAGGCCTTTTAACATTTGGAATGTTTCTATGAGATCCCCCATCATTCTCCTGAACTCCAGGGAATACAGCCCAAGAGCTGCCAGATGTTCCTCATATGGTAACCCTTTCGTTCCTGGAATCATTCTTGTGAATCTTCTCTGAACCCTCTCCAATGTCAGCATATCCTTGCAGTCTCACGAGTGCCTTATAGAGCCTCAACATCACATCACATCCTGCTCCTATATTCTATATCTCTAGAAATGAATGCCAACATTGCATTCGCCTTCTTCACCACCGACTCAACCTGGAGGTTAACCTTTAGGGTATCCTGCACAAGGACTCCCAAGTCCTTTTGCATATCTGCAGTTTGAATTCTCTTCCCATCTAAATAATAGTCTGCCAATTTATTTCTTTTTTTCACCAAAGTGCATGACCTTACATTTTCCAACATTGTAGTTCATTTGCCACTTCTTTGCCCATTCCCCTACACTATCTAAGTCTCTCTGCAGACTCTCTGTTTCCTCAACACTACCTGCTCCTCCACCTATCTTTGTATCATTGGCAAATTTAGCCACAAATCCTCTAATCCATTAGTCCAAATCATTGACTTACATCGTAAAAAGCAGCGGTCCCAACACTGACTCCTGTGGAACTCCACTGGTAACTGGCAGCCAGCCAGAATAGGATCCCTTTACTCCCACTCTCTGTTTTCTGCTGACCAGCCAATGCTCCACCCATGCTAGGAACTTCCCTGTAATTTTATGGGTTCTTATCTTGCTAAGCAGCCTCTTGTGTGGCACCTTGTCAAAAGCCTTCTGAAAATCCAAGTACACCACATCTACTGCATCTCCTTTGTCTACGCTACTTGTAATTTCCTCAAAAAATTATAGTAGGTTAGTCAGGCAGGATCTCCCTTTCAGGAAACCATGCTGGCTTTGGTCTGTCTTGTCATGTTCCTCCAGGTAGTCCGTAATCTCATCCCTAACAAGTTCCAACAACTTCCCAACCACTGATATCAGGTTAATAGGTCTATAGTTTCCTTTTTGATGCCTCCCACCCTTCTTAAATAGAGGAGTAACATTTGCAATTTTTCAGTCATCTGGTACAATGCCAGAATCTATCGATTTTGAATGATCATTGTTAATGATTCTGCAATCTCTCCAACTACTTCCTTCAGTCAGATATATCAGTATTACAGTGGTGTAAAGGGAATTACAGAGGCATGAGAGAGGAGCTGGCCAAAGTTGATAGGAAGGGGACACCAGCAGAGATGATGGCAGAGCAGTAATGGCTGGAATTTCTGGGAATAATTTGGAAGGCGCAGGATAGATACGTCCTAAAGAAGAATTCTAAAGGCAGGATGATGCAAGTGTGGTTGACAATGGAAGTCAATGCAACATAAAAACAAAAAGAGGGCATATAATAGAGCAACAATTAATAGGAAGTTAGAGGATTGTGAAGCTTTTAAAAACTAACAGGAGGCAACTAAAAGCCACAAGTAACAAAAAGATGAAATATTAAGGTAAGCTAGCTTATAATATCAAAGAGGATGCCAAAAGATCTTTCCAGATATATAAAGAGTAAAAGAGAGGTGAGAGTAGATCTCAGACCGCTGGAAAATTACTTTAGAGAGGTAATAATGGGGGACAAGGAAATGGCAGATGAACTGAATAAGTATTTAGCATCAGTCTTCACTGTGAAAGACAATAGCAGTATGCCAATTGTCTGAGTATGTTAGGGGGCAGAAGTGAGTGCAGTTGGTATTACTCAGGAGATGGTGCTTGGGAAACTGAAAGGTCTGAAGGTAGGTAAGAGTCACCTGGATCAAATGGACTACACCTAAGGGTTTTGTAAGAGGAAGCTAAAAAGATTGTGGAGGCATTGGAAACTCTCTTTCAAAAATCACTAGATTCTGGCATGGTTCTGGAGGACTGAAAATTTGCAAATGTCATTCCACTCTTCAAGAAGGGAGGGAGGTAGAAGAAAGGAAATTGGAGGCCAGTTTCCTGACCTCAGTGCTTGGGAAGATGTGGGAGTTGAATGTTAAGAATGAGGTTTCGGGGTACCTGGAGTCACATGACAAAATGGGCCAATGGCAGCTTGGTTCCTCAAGGGAAAATCTTGTCTGAGAAATCTATTGGGATTCTTTGAGGAAATAAGAAGCAGGATAGAAAAAAGAGAACCAGTTAATGTTGTGTACTTGGATTTTCAAAAGGCCTTTGAAAAGGTGCCACATGAAGCTGCTTCGCAAGATAGGAGTCCATGGTACTACAGGAAAGATACTGGCATGGATAGAGCATTGGCTGATTGTCAGGAAGCAAGGAGTGGGAAGGAGGGCCATTTCTGCTTGGCTGCCGGTGACTAATGGTACTCCACAGGGGATCACTTCCTCTTACATCGTATGCCAATAATTTGGATGATGAAATGATGGCTTTGCGGCCACATTTGCAGGCGATATAAAAATGGGTGAAAGGGCAAGAAGAGTTGTGGAAACAAGGAGGCTGCAAAAGGACTAGGAGATTGGACAAAGAAGTGGCAGATGGAATATAGTGTCGGGAAGTGTATGGTCATACACTTTGTTACAAGGAATAAAAGCTTAGTCTATTTTCCAAATGACGAGAAAATTTTAAAATCTGAGGTGCAAAGGGATTTGAGCCCTTTTGCAGGTGGGGTCTGTGGTGAGGAAGCCAAATGTGATATGAACATTCATTTCAAGAGGAGTAGAGTATAAGAACAAGGATGTGATGTTGAAACTTTATAAAGCACTGGTGAGTCTTTGCTTGGAGTATTGAGAGCACTTTTGGACCCTTATCTAAGAAAAAATGTGTCAACATTGGAAAGGGTATAAAGGAGGCTCATGAAAAGGATTCTGGGATTGAAATACTTACTAAATGAGGAGCATTTGATGGGTCTGGGCCTGTATTCACTGGAATTTAAATAAAACTGAGAGAGGATCTCATTGAAACCTATCAAATAGTGAAATGCCTAGATAGAGTAGATGTGGAGAGGTTGTTTCCTATAGTGAGGGTCTAGGACCAGAGGACCATCCATTTAGAACAGAGATGAGGAAGAATTTTTTTTTTAGCCAAATGGTGGTGAACCCGCAGAATTTGTTGCCACAGGCTACTGTGGAGACCAGGACATTGAGTGTATTTAAAGCCAGAGGTTGATAGATTCTTGATAAATCAGGGTGTGAAAGGTTACAGGGAGAAGTCAGGAGAATGGGGTTGAGAGAGAAATGGATTAGCCATGATCAAATGACTGAGCAAACTCGATAAGCCACATGGTCTAATTCTGCTCCAATATCTTATGAACCCATTAGTAGAAGGATGTGGACTTTGGAAAAGGTACAGAAAGGTATAAATTTGTGATCCAAGTTCATTGCTCCTTGAAAATGGCTACACAGGTCAATAGGGTGATTAAGAAGGCTTACGGAAAGCTTGCTTTTATTAGTCAGGGCATTGAGTTCAGAAGTCAAGAGGTTATGCTGCAACTTCATAAAACTCTAGTTGGGCCACATCTGGAGTAGTACTTACAGTTCTGGTCACCCTACTATAGGAAGGATGCTGAGGCTTTGGAAAAGGTGCAGAAGAGGTTTGCTGCCTGGTTTAGAGGGCATGTGCTATTATGAGAGGCTGGATAAACTTGGGTTGTTTTCTCTGGAGTGGTGGAGGCAGAGGGGAGATCTGATAGAGGGTTATAAGATTATGAGGGGCATAGATGGAGTGGACAGGGAGTATCATTTTCTTCAGGTAGAAATGTCTAATACCAGAGGGCATGCATTGAAGGTGAGAGAGTGTAGGTTCAAAGGGGATGTGAGAGGTAATTTTTTAACTCAGAGAATGGTGTATGCCTGGAATATTCTGCCCGGTACGGTGGTAAAGGAAAATACATTAGACGCTTTAAGAGTCATTTAGATAGACACACAACTATAAGGAAGGTGGAGTGACATGGACATTGTGTAGGTAGGAGGGGTTGGTGTTTGGGTGTTTCTTGATGTACTTTTTAGTTGGTTTGGCACAACATCTTGTGCTGTATTATTCTATGTTCTATGTATGAGATATAGCAAGAGCTTGGACAAACCTGGGGTTGTTTTCTCTGGAAGAGTGTTGAGTGTCTAGAATAGGCTGCCAAGGAAGGTGGTGAAAGCATCTGCAATAAAGGCACCTAAGAGGCTTTTAGATAGACACATAAATATGCTAGAAGTGGGAGAATGTGGGTTTTGCGCAGGCAGAAGTGAGTTGGTTTAATTTGACAACATGGGACTGTTCCTGTGCTGTATGGTTCTGTGTTAATAACTATTTGTGAGTGAGTCACTGAGATTACATGTTCAGTTCTGGATTGACACTAACATTCACATTTACCTCCAGGTGTTCTGTCAGAAGAACAGATTCGACGGAAGAAGATGAAGAAGCTGGAGGAGGAAGTGATGAAAGCAGTGAAGGTCCCAAGATCCTTGTCTGGCTGGGACATTCCCAAGCTCAACATGGCTCAAGTTGAGATGATCAGAAGATTGGTCACCGCACAGCAACAGTGCAACAAGCGATCCTTCAGTGACCAATTGCAAGTAACCGTAAGTTTTGTGGGAGCAGCTCTCTAAAATGAAGTCAGAAGAAAAACAGAGGCATAAAACCTCAGCATGGCAGAGGACTAATGATATAGAGTGACTGAATTTACTTACATCACTGGTCAACGTCAGTGATGGATCTCTTACATGCTGCTTAAGTTTGGTGCTCGCATTCCATTGCAAAACAGTGCGAGAGTAATCCATTCTGACCCCACACTGCGGGAGGTGCGGGGCCGAGGGAGTGCCCCACTGCGGGAGAGGTGTGTTTGGATAACAGTGTGCTGTGGGAGGTGAATTACCGAGGGAGTGTCACATTGTGGCACGACAGTAATGGAGCGTCAGAGTATCGGAGGAGCAGTACTGAGGAAGTGTTGCTCTTTGGGAGAGACAGTACTGAGGGAGTGTCATACTGTGGAAAGGGTGGTACTGGGTAACAGTGCAGTTCTGAGTGGAGAAGAACTGAAGGATTACTAAATTGTGGGAGGGGCAGGGCTGAGGGAGTATAACACTTGGGAGGGGCAGGGCTGAGGGAGTATAACACTTGGGAGGGGCAGTACTGAGGGGTATAACACTTGGGAGGGGCAGGGCTGAGGGAGTATAACACTTGGGAGGGGCAGTACTGAGGGAAAGCCACTCTGGAAGAGGAATTACTAAGGGAGTGTCACATTGTGAGAGAGGCAGTAAAGAGGATATTTATTTTTGAATCACATGCTCCTTTTTTCACAGTAGAGTCCAAAGAAAACAGGGAAAACTATAAACCATGGATAACTAAAACTTCAAAAACCAAAATGTCAACAGTTCAAAAATATTCATACCCTTTTTGCTCAGTACATAGTTGTACCACCTCCACAGCTATTACGGCCAGAAATCTTTTTGGATAAGTCTCTAATAGCTTTGCACAAGGTGATAGAGCAAGATTTGCCCATTGCTCCTTGCAAACTTGCTCAAGCTGTGGCAGTTTAGTTGGGGAGCGGAGGTGGACAGCAATCTTGAGGTCTTGTCAGAGATGTTCGATTGGATTAAGATCAGGACTCTGGACACAAATTTTCTTCATTTGAAGCCACTCCATGGTTGCTCTAGCAGTGTGCTTTGGGTCGTTGTCCCACTGAAAGACAAACTTCCAGTGCTTGGAAAATGACTGAGGCGTTCTCAAGGCTGAAGGTACTCACAGTGCCCTGTCCGTGAATTGGATGAGGTCACCCTCCTCGATACAGACTAGATTGTAGGCACCATGGAGGTCTAATTTTGTGAATACCCTCTCCCCTTAGAGCATCTCAAAAGCCGTATCCACAAGAGGAAGGGGGTAGCAGCTCTTGGTCATTATGCAGTTTCATCCCCTGTAATCAATGCACAGCCGCAGGCTCCCATCTTTCTTTTGAATGAAGAACCCTGTGCTGGTGGGTGAGGTGGAGGGCTGAATGAAGCTCATGGCAAGAGCTTCCTTTATATACTCCTCCATGGTGTTTCTCTCTGGGCCGGAGAGCACATACAAACAGCCCCATGGAGGACAAGTACCGGGCAGCAGGTCTAAGGCACAGTCGTAGGGTCAGTGCGGTGGAAGAGTCGAGGCCTCTCCCTTGCTGGTGACCTCCTCCAAGTCCTTGTAAACAGAGGCGATTTTGACTGGTTTGGGTGTTGCCATCTCCTCCGAACCTTCGTTCGAGGACGGCTCCTGTGATTTCTTTGGTGACAGGGGTGAGTCGATGGGCTTCAGAGTCTGCTCTCTGAGCTCACAAAGACCATCCATGCAAACAGCGGCTAAATCAGAGCCCGACTCCCTGTCTGTCCCCACAGGCAATGGCAGCGAGGCACCACAGAGGGTTCTCACATCCCCGGAACAGGCTTCGAGGATCAGCGTGAAGAAGCCTTTTCCATCCTTGAGACCTGGCAGCTGGTCCCCTTCAGCTTAGCTGCAAGTCTCCCAGACTGCTCAGGCATCTCCTTGGTCTTCTCCTGACCCAGGAATTCCTCTCTAGTTCCTGTGGATTCCGACTGGACTGTGTCGTCCTCGCAATGTCCCGTTGGTCAGAACCGGCTTGTCCGCTCGAGGACTGGTCTAGGTCTCAGTTTCCTTTGAACTGAAGCCTGACCCTTATAGGTCATTGGTCACTAGAGAGTCTGTGTGTCAGAACACCATGCTGTAAACAAAGCCTCATACAATGACCGGACCGAGCAATGATTCTCCCCTCTCTCCAGTCCACCGATGGGTTATACTGGGACAGCCAAGGGTACCCAAGGATCAGGGGTATGAGTGGAGAGTCAATAATGTAGAAACTAATGTCTTCCACATGGTCCCCTGTCCTCATCTGCAACAGCAGTCTGTTGTTGGATCTGCCCAGAACCTGCCCGGAGTGGACGGCTATCCAAGACAGTTGCAGGCAAGGACTGGCTCAACTCTCGCTGCGGTATATCGAACCGACGGCTGGATTCTAAGTCCAGAAAATTTCCCACTACCTCAGGTTCTTACTGCAGGTGAACTCCACCTTCAGCACAAAGCCAGAATCCGTGGGGTTGGCTGTAGTGGCTGCTACTGTCACAGTTTTCCCAACACTGGATGTTCTTAGCCCAGGTGTCTACAGCTTCGGACATTTGTCCAGCAGATGACCTGCTTCCCCACCGTAAAATCAACAACCTTGACTCCAATGCTAGAACCTCTCTTCAGCAGAGGGCCTAGTGCAACCGACCTGCATGGATTTGATTGGATCTGGAGCATGGTCCGAGCTTGGGGAGTGGAACTACGATGTGTAGAACCTCACAAGGACTGGCTCTCTTTAACCTCCAGAAGTAGTCCCACTTTCACTCTGCCAGACAATTATCGAGATGGAGGGACTGGTTGATGAGAACCCCCAAGTTCTCTGCTGGCTCTCCCAAGGCAAGGGCATCCTTCAGTTCATCTCTGAGTCTTATGGTGATTTAGCATGGCCAAGGCCTCACAATTCCAACCACTCTCCTGGGCCAAGGTCCAAAATTTGAATGCGTAGTCAGCCACTGACCGTCCCCATCCCCCCTGTAGAATCCTCATCAGACAGTCCGAGGATCGGCTGGTTCCGAGCAGGGTGAAGGAACACCTTCCTCATGCTGGCCACAAACTCCTCCGAACCCATGCAGAACTCTGACCCACGTTTTCCAATGTGGGGTGACCCAGGCCAGGGCCCTTCCAGTCAGGAGAGAAATAATGAAGGCCATCTTGCCGCACTCCAAAGGGAACCGGGATAACTGATGTTCAAATACTAACGAACATTGAATGAGGAAGCCGCGGCAAGAACCCGGGTTACCGTCAAATCTCTCCGGGGTTGGACGGTGTACTGATCCCGGAGACGGTGTACTGACCCCAGAGCAGCCCTAACCGGTTCTCCCAAGCGACTCTGGCTTCCTCCTTGCAAAATCTCCAGGCTCTGTCTGGAAATATCTTCTCTGTGGCTGGCCACAGCAGACGATAGACTCTGATACCCCACTGGGTCCATGTTAGTGGTGTGCCGAGAATGTGACGAGAACCTGACGAGGATTGCCTAGACCCAAATGCTGGAGTCTCTGAGCCTGCGATCGGGACACGATCTCAAACGGGATCGAGAAACTGAACACAATGCAAACGCTAGACGAAGTCACTGGTAGGCTTACGACTGAGCACTGAACCTTCTTCTTCTTCTTCTATTTCCAGCTGTTTAGATGCATCTAGGCGTATTACAGCCCTCCGCAGGATTTATAATTAATTATAGAACTTCAAGGAACTCAAGTTCTCGAATACAACCTAGTCTCACGTATAAACTGAATGATAGACTCTTCAATCAGATGTTGGTTCTTTTGATGGCCAAACAAAGATTGAATAGAAAACCAAAATAAATTTAAGCCAGATAGCTTCTTGAACAGCATGCTTCTTTCAATTTTGTATCAATTACAGCTCAGCGAAACCTGCTGGACTGTCTCTGGACTACCACAGTCACATAATCCAGTAGGATATTTTCCTATTATCTTCAAATAATAGTTTAGCCCACAATGCCCTAACCTAAGTCTTATAAATTTCACCATATCTCTACGACTTAAAAGGTAACAATCTAAACCTTTGTAGCTAGTGGGTGAAAAATAATGCCTGCCCCTGAATTCATTTTTCCAATCCTCCTGCCACTTCTTCTGTATACCTTTTTTAATCCCACTCCTCAATTCTGCTCTGCCTAGGGGAACTCTAATTTCTACTTGCCTGCTCTGTAAGGAAGACTTTGTAATGCCATCCACAATTTCATTTCCCTCCACCCCAGCATGCCCAGGTATCCATGAAAATCTAACTGCACAACCCATCTTCCCTACTCTAAACAACACTAAGAGAATCTCAATAACTATGTCAGGACGAGCTTTTGATTTACTCCCTTTTATAGATTCTAAGGCAGCAGCAGGATCCAAACAGATGATAACCCTACATGGTCGAGAGTCTTCTATCCACCACAAGGCCCAACCTAAGGATTGCTAATAATTCTGTTGCAAAGACAGAAACTCCACCTGAAACCCGGTGAGCAATCTTAACTCCAAGTTGAGACACATACATCCCTAATCCTGCCCTACTGCTCTCTGGGTCCACTGAGCCATCAGTAAAAATCTTCTGATAAGATCCCCATTTATTATTTAAATATTCATTTGTGATCAACGCTGATGAAATTGCACTGCTTCCTTCAAGCTGAAAAAGGAGGAATAGGTCTACTTCTGGTTCTGGAAAGAGCCAAAAAGGGATGGGTGGCAGGCAAATTTGGGCAACTATGTCTTCCTCAGTCAGTTTCAATTTCACAGCCCAGTTATTAACCAATCTAAAAATGGGTATCTTTTAATTTTACTTTGGCACTCCGACCTCCCCTGCAAAAGACACTTTGGTGGACAGCTGTGATTGAATCCATTTAGTTTTACCCAATACTGCAGGCCCAACTGAATTCACCTTAAATGCAGAGGCCCTTCTCCCATCTCCACACGTAATGCCGGGACTGATGTTGTTCTTAAAAGCTCCATAACAGAGTCTAAGTGCTTTGGACTGCACAGTGTCTGATTGTCCAAGCACTGCCGTAGCAGCGGAACCATAAACAATACAACCATAATCTATAACTGATCTAATCATAGCTAGATATATTAAGTACATAGTTTCCCGCCCTGCTCCGTAGTCGCATCCAGCAATACTTCTCATAACATTTAAAACTTTCTCACACTTTCCAATTGTTTTATCTATATGAACCCTCCAAGTAAGTCTTTCATCAAACCAGACACCTAAAAACTTGAATACCTTGACTCTTTCTAATGGAGAATCATATAGACACAATTCACAATCAGGAATCTTTCTTCTAAAGCAAAAAATCATGTATTTGGATTTAGAAGCGGAAATCCTGAAACCCGGTTTTCAACTGATTTTAAAGTCTTTTGTACCTGCCTTAATATATACTTGATGTTTCTTCCTCTTTTCCAGATTGCACCATCGTCTGCAAACAATGATTTGCCAAATCCTGTCCCTACCTGATCAAAGATATCATTTATCATGACATTAAAAAGAACTGGACTAATGACACTTCCTTGAGGGGTACTATTACCTATTTTAACTGGCTTGGAGCTTGTTCCACCTATCCTTACTTGTATTGTCCTTTCCTTAAGGAAATCTTTGATCCAATTAAACATGTTACCTCTAATTCCCGCATCATAGAGTTTAATTAATAAGCCATCCTTCCATAGTGAGTCATAAGCTCTTTCAATATCTAGAAATACACTTATTACTTCTCTATTTTGAAACGCTTTTTTAATATCATGATCTAAAAGGGCAACAGATTCCATTGTTGATCTTCCAGTTCTAAAACCATTTTGACAGGCAGCAAAATGTCCCTTATTTTCCAAAAAATAAACAAGTCTGTTGGTAACCATTCGTTCCATAGTTTTACAAAGCAGTGACGTTAAAGCTACAGGCCAATACGAACTAGGACTAGACACGTCCTTACCTGGCTTTAAACCTGGAACTACCACTGCATGCTTCCCTTCTACTGGTAATTTTCCTTCTTTCCACACTGAATTAAACAATGCTGGAATTTCTCTTAATACAGATGTGGTAAACCATATATATGTTGTAATTAGGTTAACTGTCTGGACATGTCCCTCTGCTGACTGCCCCTGTGGCTCCTCCCACAGATTCCCGAAAGGTGATTCCGCCTTGCCCCTCCCCCTCAGTCTGGGGGCAGATACTCAACATGGAGGTTGTATTGTACAGCGAATAAAAGCCTTTCAGTAGTTTACCCAACTTCAGTCTTTTGGAGTCATTGAAGATGCTTCAACAGAGTCATCTAAATGCTTAAGCAATTCATAACACAGTCCATCCCTACCAGGAGAAGTGTTTGAATCTGATTGGAAAGCTTCCTGCAATTCCTGAAGGGAGAAAAACAAATTTATGGAGCTATTATCATCCAAACTCCTGTCCAATTTCCAACTTTCCTTTAACATAATTTCCTTTCTCAAATCACCTAGCTCTCCAGAACTGTGTAATGCTTGGAACACCTCTGCAAACATATCAGCCTTTTCCTTATTGGTTACTGCTTCAATATCTCCATCCAGCAAAGCTGGGATAGATGGTTTCCTATATATCCCTGACATTCTGTGAATGATCGTCCAGAGCTGCTTTATAGATGTCTCAGGGCCCAGGGTTCCACAAAATCTTCTCCAGCTATCCCTCTTTGCATTTTTAATTACTCTCCTTGCTACCACTCTTTCCTTTTTATACTCCATAACATTATCTAACCCTGGGTACTTTCTTAATTTCCTGTAAACTCTATTTCTGTTTCTTACTGCTATATCACAATTTTTATTCCACCACAGAACTAGTGCTTGAGTCTTAAGTACATTCTGTAGCAGAATAGTCAACTGAGCAACTTTATGAATTATAGAACAGAGGGATTCATTCCAATCATCTATGGAGCCCTCGCTATTAATCTCTCCTATCATATCCACAGCTTTCTCCTGGTACTCATCCCAATGGGCCAAAGAAAAATTATACCTAGCAGACCTCTCCTCAACTTCTACTATCAAATTTCTACCAAATCGACATAATATAGGATAGTGATCACTTCCTAGTGTGTATCTGTCCATAACATCCTATTTCCCAACCCTAGCTAAGTTTGAGGAAGTGATAGATAAGTCTAAGTGACTACACGTATTCTTTACAATATTAAATCTTGCAGGCCTTCTGTCATTTAGCAGTACCATGTTGTATTTATCTAGAAACTCCTCTGCTACTGCTCCATTACTATCTTTACTTTCACTACCCCATATAGGATTATGGACATTGAAATCTCCAACCCAGATTACTGGGGATCTTACCTTATTCATAATTTCATCCAAATCTGATAACAGCATATTACCTGGATTATAAAAGTTAATCAAAGTTATTTGACCACGAGAGCTCCAGACCTCCACAGCCACTATTTCAAGGTTAGATTTAATATCAAGTCTTCTAAACTGGAGTCCTGTTTTTATGAAAGTTGCACACCCTCCACCAGATTTACCTGTTCTGTCAGCTCTCAAACTATCATATCCAGGGATCACAAAATCTAAATGAGGCTTTAACCATGTCTCCTGTATACAGATCAAATCAGGCTTGTCTTTAAAAGTTCCAACATATCTTTTTAATTCTTGACCATTTGCAGATAAACTTCTTGCGTTCCATTGTAATATTAAAAACATTGAAATACTAATTATTGGCCTCTTCATCCACATAAAGCTCCTCCGTACTCTTTGATCCCGACAACTGGGAAATATTCAGTGATTATTTGTCTGTCATATGCTCATGTAATTTTTCCGGCGAAATGTGTTTTATATCAAGGAATCTCTCTGCAGCTCCAACAACTACTTTTATCATATCCGACCCCTTGGCTGTAGTTTTAGCCCCGACCAGTACATCAACAACAAACACCAAAAAAGACTCTTTAGTCATCAACAGCATGCCTGAAGGAATCATAGTTGGAGAACTCGGAATGAACTGACTCCCCATCATTCCAATCTTTTCTTTACTTATCCTTTGCTCTCTATCAACTTTCTTTACTGCTTCAGCATATGATATTTTTTGTTGGATACTAACATCCTGAATCTGCTTTGCCTTACTAAAATACTCACATCCTCTGAATGCCGCTATATGGTCCCCTCCACAGTTACTGCATTTGGCACCGCTGCCTTACATGCTTTAATATCATGATCCTCTCCACATTTCATACATCTTCTTTTACCTCAACATGTCCAAATCTCTGGCAATTATAACAGTGTAAGGGAGGCCTAATGTATTCTCTAACTTGATAAGACATGCACCCAAGATAAACTCTAGTTGGAAGAACATCACCTACAAAAACCAGAAGAACAGGGGAATCCCAATTACCACCTTCTCTCGATTTTAATCGTTTGGCTTCAATCACTCGACCACCTTTAATATTGTCCAAAATTTCCTTTTCAGTAATGCCAGACCAAATACCATACACTACCCCCTTAACTCCCTTCCTTTCTTTCAGAGTAGTACACTCCACTTTCACCACCAATTTTCCCACCATTTTATCACTGTTATATTGGTCAATGTCTTTGCAACAAATTTTCAGCAATCTATTAGACAAAATCTTGGCCTGGAATCCTTTGCCTATTTGGTTCTCTAATGCTGCTGCCACTTTTAAAGGATTAAAGGCTCTAAATCCTCCTCCTCCTTCCTTCTGACCTTTAATTTTATACAGAACTATAAATTCCTCCAATTCACCCATTTCCCTCAATTTGTTGTCCCCCATTACTTCAGGTCTTTCACTTGATGCACCCCTTTTTTGGCTACCCTTACTTCTGGAGTATTCCACAGTCTCCCGCCCTCCCCCTTCAATCTCAAACCCCGCCCCCCCTCCTTTTTGCAGCCATAGGCTACAAGCTAACCCTTTCCAAACTACAAGGCTTCTCCATACCAAAGTCCCCACCCACTCAATCCACCTCTGGCCAGCATATTCAGGAGCGAGCACTGAACCTCTGTTCAGGTGTTCTTTAAATTCTCAATTCCTGGCACCCAAAACATGGATATCAATTAACAGGACCGTCCTAAGCCCTTAAAGAGGCTGTGCCAACAACCTATAGTCCGGAGAGCTGGAGCATTTAAATCTCAGAAGCTGGCGTGGTTGGGAGCGACTCACAACAGCTTCTCTATTATTCCTCTGTTATTATTACCTAGCCTTTTCTAATCATTTTGGTTTGGTCTGTTGAAAATCTACCATACTACTAAACCTTACAAAAACAGGGTGTATTTATTATTATGACCTCATGAAAACAGGTGACCCTCTACTTTTCTACATCAACAAATTGGGTGAGTTGGTCAGGTAATATACAGTATTGCACCTGAGGAAAGTTAGCGTAGTAATCACAAAAGGGGTGAATACTTTTTCAGCCTCACAATTTCAGTTTTCAATTTTTAGTAAATTGTTGACAGGTTTTAGAGTTTTTCTTTTGATTTGGCATGATGCACAATGTTTTGTAGATTAACTCAAAAAATTTTACTTAAATGTATTTTAAATTTAGGAAATGAGACAGTCAAATGTGAAAATAGTTGTGTGGGCTGAATACTTTTTCAAGACACTGTATATTCCCTGTAATACCACGGGCTCTTATCTTGTTAAGCAGCCTCATGAGCAGCACCTTGTCAAAGGCTTTATGAAAATCCAAGTAGTCAACATCCACCGACTCTCCTTTGTCTGTCCTGCCTGTTATTTCCTCAAAGAATTCCAACAGATTTGTCAGGTAAGATTTCCCCTGAAGGAAACTATGCTGACTTTGGCCTGTTTTATCATGTGCCTCCAAGTACCCCTAAACCTCATCCTTAGTAATCGACTCCAGCATCTTCTCACCACTGAAGTCAGGCTAACTGGCCTATAATTTCCCTTCTTCTGCCTTCCTCCCTTCTTAAAGATTGAACTGACATTTGCAATTTTCCAGTACTCCAGAACCATTCTAGGACAGTATCTAGTGATTCTTGAAAGATCATTACTGATACCTCTTTACTCCCTTCAGCCACCTCTTTCAGAACCCTGGGGTGCAGTCCATCTGGTCCGGGTGACTTATCTACCTTCAGACCTTTCAGCTTCCAAAGCATCTTTTTTTTTGGTATAGTAACATCATTCACTTCTGCACCCTGACACTCTCAACTTCCTGGCATACTGCTAGTGTTTTCCACAATGAAGTATGATGCAATATACTTATTGTCTGCCATTTCTTGTCTCCCATTACTACCTCTCCAGCATAATTTTTGAGCTGTCCAATATCCATTCTCACCTCCCTTTTACTCCTCATATATCTGAAAAAACTTTTGGTATCCTCTTTTATATCAATGGCTAGCTTACCTTCATATTTCATCTTTTTTCTTCTCATGGCTTTTTTTTAGTTGCCTTTAGTTGGTTTTTAAAAGCTTCCCAATCCTCTAACCCTGCTATTTTTTTTGCTGTACTATATACCCTCTCCTTTCCTTTTATGCTACCTTTGATTTCCCTTCTTACCCCTCGTGAGTGGGATCATTCTATGCCTTGGTGTCTGAGAGTGATGGCATGGGCTGATTTAGCTGGACAATGATGCTACAGGACCATTCACTCTCTGGTACTCTCTGACTTGGGACCGGTTAGTACCCTGGTACTGGAGTGGTCATTTGAGTACAATAACTGCTTTAAAGATAAGGAGTGGTGCTGGAGCCTGATATTTCATACCCCGACGTTGTTGAATGGTGATTTTAAAACTTGAGAAAAGTGACAGGGCAACTATTAATCCTTGGTTGACAATGGTCCTCACTATTAAAGGTTCTGTTCCAGGCAACTGAATCTGTGAAGACTGTGCTCAAGACCCACCCCAAATGGTTGAGTTAGACTTTAGTATAGTTGTGCATAGTGCCTTCACTTCCCTTGTAATTGTCAAGCAATGAAGATCATGTGCATTGTGGCTCTAGATGATTGGACACCACACTACGTCACTGAGCAGCTCGTCAGTGATTACAAGATGCCTGAGAGGAACTTACAGACTTATGCAACTGGAGTTTACGGCAGCAATGAATTCTACATTGCTGTTTCTATAACAGTTTTTTTTGACCATTCTGGGTTGTTAGTGTAGTGTATTCAATAGTTCAGTAATATTTGAATAATATTGTAAATACAGTGCCTATAAAAAGTATTCACCCCCACCCCACCCCACCCCGGAAGATTTCATGTTTTATTGTTTTACAAAATTGAATCACAGTGGATTTAATTTGGCTTTTTTGGCACCGTTCAACAGAAAAAAGACTATTTCATGTCAAAGTGAAAACAGATCTATTCAAAGTGATCAAAATTAATTACAAATATAAAACACAAAATAATTGATTGCATAAGTATACGCCCCCTTTAATATGACACACCAAATCATCACCGGTGCAGCTAATTGGTTTTAAAAGTCACATAATTAGTCAAATCGAGATCACGGTTTTGGAGACGGGGGGAGTTGGCTCGACTGGAAGCTGGCTGTGTTTTGCTTGATACGTGAGTGTGTTTTGGACCTGTTGAGGGAAAGAGAGTGGGGAAGGAACGGAAATTGCTGGGACGGGGTTGTGTGGGTCCAGTAATGGCGGTCAAGATAAGAGGCGGGGTTGAGGGAAAGAAAGTGAAGAAGGAGAGGGATAGAGACTTGGGACCAGAGGTAGGCAGCTGGGGAGAGGTGGATTATTGTGAAGGGAAAAATAAAGGGAATGAGGAGGTAGTGAGGGGTCGGATGAATAAAAACCAAGACAAAGGGAATAAAAGAATAAGAAATGATAGTGGAGAAAGCTCTGAAAGTGAGGAAGATGAACAAGCTCAGAGAGGAGGTGTTGTCATAATTAGGTTTAATGAGAAGGCTCAGGGACATATGAAGAAAATTAACCCGTTTGTGCTAACAACAACTCTGACAAATAAGATAGGGGAAATAGTATTTGCAAAAGTCCTTAATGATGGCAACTTATTGGTAAGATGTGCGAATGAGGAACAACTTGAGAAAGCACTCAAGCTAAAAGAGATAGGAAAATGTAAGGTGGAATACACTGGGAGGGTGGGAGCACAAAACAGTGGTTGTAAAGGAGTGATCACGGGGATACCAATGAGTATAGATATGGAAGTGTTGAAGAGAAATATCAAAGGAGGGAAAGTAATGAATGTTCAAAGACTGAAAACAACAAAGGAGGGAGTGAAAAAGGAAAGTGAATCTGTATTGATTGAATTTGAAGAAGAAAGAGTGCCAAGGAAGGTGTTCCTGGGTTTCATGAGTTACCCAGTAAGGGTGTATGTGCCAAAGCCATTGAGGTGCTATAATTGTCAAAGGTTTGGACACGTGGCTAAAAACTGTAAAAGGCAGAGGAGATGTGCTAGATGTGGGGGTGATCATGAATATGGAAAGTGCGGAACAGGAGTTCAACCAAAATGCTGCAATTGTGGAGGAGCTCATAATGTTGCATATAGTGGGTGTGAGGTTGTGAGACGGGAGACTAAAATTCAAGAAATAAGAGTGAAAAGAAAGATCACTTATGCAGAAGCTGTAAGAATGTCAAGAGAACAGAATAATGCTCCTAATGAACAGGGAGCAATAGGGATACGAGAGATGCAACAAAGAACAAATGACAGGATTTATGTAGATAAAAAGGCTCTAGTAACATTCATTGCAGGAGTGATTAATAGTACTGCTGAGGTAAAGTCAAAAAGTGACAAAATTCAGCTGGTGGTAAAAGCAGCAGTAAACCATTTGGGGCTAGTGGGACTGACATGGGAGGAAGTGAGGGAGAACCTCAGTAATCAGTCAAGCCAGGAAGTGTCATGTGTTGGTTAATACTAATAATGGTGATTCTTTTACAATGGAATGCAAGGAGCTTAATGGCCAATAGCCAGGAATTCAAGCACTTTATTAAAGAAATGGTTGTAAAACTGGATGTAGTGTGTATTCAGGAAACTTGGTTGAAACCAACTTTAGACCTTGTGGTATATGGGTATACAATGATAAGGAAAGATAGAAATCTAGGGGGAGGAGGGGGTTGTGCTATGTTTATCAAGCAAGGTATACCATATAGGGTACTGGAGAAAGGAGATGATCAGGAATACATAGTGGTGGAAGTGTGGGAGAGAGGGGAGGGAGTGGTTATAATTAACTACTACAATCCATGTAAAAGGTTGGATTTGGACAGCCTATTAAAGATACAAGGACAAAACAGACATAAAGTAGTGTGGTGTGCAGATTTCAATGCTCATAGCACAATATGGGGGGATCAGATTACAGATCCAAATGGAAAGGTAATTGAAGATTTGATGGAAGAAAGGGATTTGGTGTGTATGAATGATGGTAGCGGCACAAGGATAGATATAACAACAGGAACTGAGTCAGTGTTAGATATTACGTTAGTGTCTAATACCTTGGCTGGCATTAGTAACTGGGGAGTTTGGACTGCTTCAACAGTAGGCAGTGATCACTACCCAGTTTTGTGTTCAGTGGGTGAAAGAGTTGAAGTAAGACCAGGTGGCGGAACCCCAAAGTGGGTGTTTGAAAAAGCAGATTGGGGTAAGTTCCAGAAATTGAGTGAAGAAGGGTTGACAAAGATTGATATTTCTGGAAATGTAGATGAATTAAACAGTCAGGTGACTTCAGCAATTATCATGGCAGCAGAAGGATCTATACCTCGGAGTGAAAATAGGATGAATAGAAAACTGGTACCATGGTGGACAGAGGAATGTTGTCAGGCTGTAAAAAACAGAAATAGAGCATTCAGGCTAGTTAAAAGAACCCATAATATGCAGCATTTGGTTCAATATAAGAAAGCACAGGCAGTGGTGAGAAGAACTATACATCAAGCTAAAAGGGCAAGTTGGAGGAGTTTTTGCGACAAGGTAGGAAGAACAACACCTGTGGGAGAGATATGGGGAATGATTAAGAGGATGGGAGGAGATAGAAGGGAATGGGAATATCCAGTAATGATATCTGAGGAGGAAACTGCAGTCTCCAGTAGGGATAAGGCTGAGGTCATGGCCAAGTCATTTGTACTGATACACAGTTCAGAAAATTTGTCTGAAGAAGGGAGAAGAAGAAGGGAAAGAATAATGAGCCAACACCCAGGTGTGTTAAGCAGGAGGGAAGGAACAGGTGATATAATTGATGATCCAATTACATTAGCAGAAATGGTGAGAGCAATAAAGAGATCGAGACCAACCTCCCCAGGGAAAGATCTGATATGCTCTGTGATGCTAAAAAATCTAGGAGAAGGAGCGCTCTTGAAGTTGCTGCATTTTTATAACAGAGTGTGGGAGGAGGGAAGATTACCAAGTGCATGGAAAGAAGCAGTAGTAATTCCAATAAGGAAGCCTGGCAAGGATCTGTCAAAACCCACTAGCTACAGACCAATTGCATTAACATCAAGTATATGTAAGATAATGGAAAGGATGATAACAGAAAGGTTATCATATGAGCTTGAGAAAAGGGGAATGCTGGCAAGTTATCAGAGTGGTTTTAGAAAGGGAAGGAATTCCATGAACTCAGTGACAATGTTAGAGACTGAAATAAGGAAGGCCCAGGCAAATAGAGAGTCAGTAGTGGCAGTGTTCTTTGACATTGAAAAAGCCTATGATATGATGTGGAAGGAAGGATTATTAATTAAACTGGACAAGATGGGAGTTGGTGGGAGAGTTTTTAATTGGATTAAAGATTTTTTGTTTGGTAGAAAAATTCAAGTTCGGATTGGATCAGAATTATCAAAACAGTACATAGTGGAAAATAACACACCTCAAGGTAGTGTGATTAGCCCGTTACTTTTCATCATTATGATCAATGATGTCTTCACAAAGGTACCAGTGGATATAGGTAGGTCACTGTTTGCGGATGATGGGGCCTTGTGGAAAAGAGGCAGGAACATGGACCATATAATCAGGAAACTACAAGAAGCAATTGATGAAGTGGTGGAGTGGGGTTATGATTGGGGATGTAGATTTTCAGTAGACAAAACTCAAACTGTATTTTTTACCAGGAAAAGGGTTGAGGTAGGGAAGAAGTTAAGGATGTATGGGGTTGAATTAGAAAGGGTTGCATCATTTAAGTTTCTGGGAGTTATATTTGATTCACAATTAACATGGGAAGACCATATCAGGAAAGTTGAGGAGAAATGTAAAAAAAGTAATAATCGTGATGAGATGTTTGACTGGTAGGGAATGGGGAGCAAGTTGTTCAGCTTTGAAGAGAATGTATGTGGCTTTAGTGAGATCTGTACTGGATTATAGAAATATAGTATATGGATCAGCAGCTAGGTCTCTTATAAGGAAACTGGATGTGATTCAGGCTCAGGCCTTGAGAGTGTGCAGTGGGGCTTTTAAAATGTCACCAGTGTCAGCCCTACAGGTAGAAATGGGAATAATGCCTTTGGAACTAAGAAGGATGCAACTGATGGCAAACTACTGGGCTAACTTGCAGGGGCACAATGATTCTCACCCTACTAAAGGAGTATTGCAGGAGTGCTGGGAAAATGGGAGGTTTCAGAGGGATACCTTTAGTCGGGTAGGGAATGATATCGCGAAAGAATGTGGAGTGTTTGATCTGAGGATAAGTCCTTCAGTAGTTTATCCGGTTGTAGCTCCATGGAAACTTGTACGGCCTGACATAGACTGGCATTTGTTAGAGGTAAAAAGGAAAGAAAAATATAAAACAGATTTGGTAAATGCATTTAACTGTCATGTGATGGAAAAGTATAGTGATTATACTCACATTTATACAGATGGTGCGAAGGAACCTGAAACAGGAGTGACAGGGTTTGGGGTGGTAATACCAGCAAAAGAAATTGGAATCATCAGAAGAACATCTAATAAGTTAGGGGTGTTTACAGTGGAGATGCTGGCAGTGTTGGTTGCGTTGCAATGAGTGCAGAAAGCCAGACAAGTCAAAGCATTGATATGTTCAGATTCATCCTCAGTTCTAGCAAGTTTAAGGTCTTTTCACACAAACAGTCGGCAAGATGTACTTTATGAAGTCCTTCAGTTAGTTACAAAAATTGCAAATCAGGGAGGTCAGGTAAAGTTTCTATGGGTTCCAGCACATGTAGGGGTGAAGGAGAATGAGAGGGTGAATGAGTTGGCAAAGAGGGCGTTAAAGAAAGAAAATGTGGAAATGCACATTAGTATCAGTAAAGCAGAGGTTAAGTGTGTAATCTGGGAAAAAGTCAACCGAATTTGGCAAGAAAGATGGGACAGGGAGGGGAAAGGGAGGCATTTATATCAAATACAAAAGAGTGTTGCAGTTACTAGGGTAGGTAATGGAAACAGAAGAGAGGAAATTGTGTGGACTAGGTTAAGGCTGGGGCATTGTGCATTAAACAAAACATTGAAAATGATAGGGAAACACCAGACAGGATTGTGTGAGGAATGTCAGGAAGAGGAGTCAGTAGAACATGTAGTTTTGTGTTGCAGGAAGTATGGGATACAGAGAGAGATGATGAGAAATAAATTAAGGGAGTTGGGGATGCAGGAATTCACATTAAAAGGGTTGCTGGGCATGGGTGAGAGAGCACAAGTCCGGGTATTTTTAGCATTTTTAAGGGGTACAGGGGTTTTTTATAGGATATGACGAATAAACAGGAATAGGATACTAGGATGGTCAAAGATGGGAGGGTGAAGTGTAGGTTTGTATATATGTGTGTGTGTGTGTGTGTGTGTGTGTGTGTGTGTGTTTGTGTGTGTGTGTGTGTGTGTGTGTATGTGTGTGTGTGTGCGCGCGCGCGTGCGTATGTATGTCTAGTGCACATTCCAGAGCAGAGGGTGGCGGTAATGCACCACTAAGCTGGATGCCGACCGCCGTAAAACAAGATACAGACAGACAGACAGAAATGGAGATCACCTGTGTGCAGTGATGGTGTTACAACTGACTGTAGTAAAAATACACTTGGATGTGGAAGGTCCAACTGCTGTTGAGTCAGAATCCTGGCAAAAACTACACCATGAAGACAAAAGAACACTCCAAGCAACTCCATAAAAAAGTTATTGAAAAGAACAAGTCAGGGGATGGTACAAGAAAATTTCAAAGTCACTGATTATTCCTTGGAATACAGTCAAGTCAATCATCAAGAAATGGAAAGAATATGACACAGCTGTAAATCTGCCTAAAGCAGGCTGTCCTCAAAAACTGAGTGACTGTGCAAGAAGGGGACTAGTGAGGGAGCCACCCAGAGACCTATGACAATTCTGGAGAAGTTACAAGCTTCAATGGCTGAGATGGGAGAGACTGCAGATACAAGTCACAACTTTATGGGAGAGTTTTAAAGAGAAAAGAACTCTCATGATACCTTGGCTAGAACTTACCAGATTATGGGAGACTCTGAAGTCAGCAGGATGAAGGTACAATGGTCTGATGAAACCAATATAGAACTTTTTGGTCATCAGACTAAACGCAATGTTTGGCGTAAGGCAAACACTACACATCATCAAAAACACATCATCCTTACCATGAAACATGGTGGTGGCTGTATCATGCTGTGGGGATGCTTCATTGCAGCAGGCCCTGGAAAGCTTGTGAAGGTAGAGGGTAAATGAATGCAGCAAATTACAGGGAAATCCTGGAGGAAAACTTGATGCAGTCTGCAAGAGAACATTTGCCACATTTCTTCCCTACATTTCCCTGAGAGCATCTGTTCCTAATTTATGCTTCCAAATTCCTGCCTGATAGCTTCTTATTTCCCCTTACTCCAATTTAAACACTTCCCTAACTTGTCTGTTCCTATCCCTCTCCAATGCTATGGTCAAGGAGATAGAATTGTAATCACAATCTCCAAAATGCTCTCTCACTGAGAGACCCGACACCTCACCGGGTTCATTTCCCAATACCAGATCAAGTACAACCTCTCCTCTTGTAGGCTTATCTATGTATTGTGTCAGGAAAGCCCATCTAAACCCCTTGCTCTAGGGAGAGGTAGTGATCCACACTCTAAACTCATCCGCTTTGTTCATGATACTCTGTAAGGACAGAGGCATGGTGAAGGAGGCTTTTGTAGTGTTTCTCCCAATGGCGTTGACTGCTCACCGTCCTTGATCTTGTTCCTGGCTCTCAGTGGCAGGTGGCCTTTGATGTGAGGACTGTGGGTGGGGTGAGGGTGTAGTGCGGTGAGGGTGTAGGTGAGGTGTGGAGTGAAAGTGTAGGTGGGGTGTGGTGTCTCAGTGGGGTGAGGGTGTAGGTGGGCTGTGGTGTCTCAGTGGGGTGAGGGTGTAGGTGGGCTGTGGTGTCTCAGTGGGGTGAGGGTGTAGGTGGGGTGTAATGTCTCAGTGGATGAGGGTGTAGTTGGTGTGTGGTGTCTCAGTGGGGTGAGGGTGTAGGTGGGGTGTAATGTCTCAGTGGATGAGGGTGTAGTTGGTGTGTGGTGTCTCAGTGAGGTGAGGGTGTAGTTGGGGTGTAATGTCTCAGTGTGGTGAGGGTGTAGTTGGGGTGGGGTGTCTCAGTGGGGTGAGTGTGTAGGTGGGGTGTGGTGTCTCAGTGGGGTGAGTGTGTAGTTGATGTATGGTGTGAGGTCTGTAGGTGGAAATTGTAGCTCTGAAGGAAAAAATACATAATTTGATTGGATAATCAGAAATGAATTTTCACTAAGTGACCATAGGATTACTAGGTTACTGTAAACATGTATCTGGTTAACTGATGTCCTGGAAGCTTCATTGTATTTTACTCATTCAACTAGAAAACAACTTTTTACCATACCCTGTGCTGCCAGGGCCGTAACAGATCTTGTTTTCATTCATCCTTTTAATCTTCTCTGTTTCTGTGTTACACACTGCTACAATGCAGCATCTTCTGTCACTGAAGGCAGGTGTGAAATATTCAGTACTTCAACCATGGCCTCTGACCCAAAGGTTCTTCAGATTCCTAATCAACCCTAATCTTCCAGTGAATGCTTTCTACTACCTTTGAGTACATTTTGGATGATTTCAATTAACTTATTCTCAGAATTTCTCCTTGCCTCCTTTACACCTCTAGCTGTAGTTTGTACATTTGACTTGGTTCCATCTTGTGTTTTAACTTGTTTCCTTAGTGACACCTATCATAAATCTTTTTAATTCTCTGTGTTGTGTTCTAAGGACTATGAGCACTCTGTATCCAAGCTGCCTCCAACTCGAGATGGTCTTTTAGTCGTTGGATCCAGAGTTCTGATAAAGGGTCTGCGTTTTTCCTTCTCTCCAAGCTGCCTGAGTGTTGCCAGCAATTTCTGTTTTTAGTTTGTTTTTAATTTACCTGGACTTGTCAACTTTCAAAGGAGTTGGAAACAGAGTACACATGTTCCTTAGAACACAACACAGAGATTTAAAAAGACTTATGATAGGTGTTCGTTTCAACAGAGTGAAATTAACTTGTATCCTCATTTAGTTTTCCCTTCCTCTTTTCCTGAAGATATACTTGAACTGTAAGTGAAATCCGCTTTTTCCCACGAAACTGCTCAGTACATTGTCCTTTTCCCTATAGCCTTGGCCACAGAGCATTGACCCTCACAATCGTGAGACAAGACAGCAGAGATTCGAGCACTTCACAGAACTGGCAATCATCTCAGTCCAGGAATTAGTCGACTTTGCGAAACAGGTGCCAGGGTTTTTGGATCTGACCCGTGAAGATCAAATTGCTCTGCTCAAGACTTCAACTATTGAGGTATGATTCACTCCCACATGGTTACAACATGGACAGGGTTTCCATAACATGAAACCCATTTTGTGCGTGGAAGGTCATGTTTGACAAATCTTATTGGATTTTTTGATGAGGTTACTAGGAAAGTTGATGAAGGTAAAGTGGTGGATGTTGTCTATATGGACTTCAGTAAGGCCTTTGACAAGGTTCCACACGGAAGGTTAGTTAGGAAGGTTCAATCGTTAGGTATTAATATCAAAGTAATAAAATGGATTCAGCAGTGGCTGGATGGGAGACGCCAGAGAGTAGTGGTGGATAACTGTGTGTCAGATTGGAGGACGGTGTCTAGTGGTGTACTTTAGGGATCTGTACTGGGTCCAATGTTGTTTGTCATATATAGTAATGATCTGGATGATGGGGTGGTAAATTGGATTAGTAAGTATGCAGATAATACTAAGATAGGTGGAGTTGTGGATAATGAAGTAGGTTTTCAAAGCTTGCAGAGAGCTTTAAACCACTTAGAAGAGTGGGCTGAAAGATGGCAGATGGAGTTTAATGCTGATAAATGTGAGGTGCTACATTTTGGTAGGACTAATCAAAATAGGACATACATGGTAAATGGTAGGGCATTGAAGAATGCAGTAGAACATCGGGTTCTAGGAATAATGGTGTATAGTTCCCTGAAGGTGGAATCTCATGTGGATAGGGTGGTGAAGAAAGCTTTTGGTATACTGGCCTTTATAAATCAGAGCATTGAGTATAGGAGTTGGGATGTAATGTTGAAATTGTATAAGGCATTGGTAAGGCCAAATTTGGAGTATTGTGTACAGTTCTGGTCACCAAATTATAGGAAAGATGTCAACAAAATTGAGAGAGTACAGAGGAGATTTACTAAAATATTGCCTGGGTTTCATCTCCTATGTTATAGAGCAAGGTTGAACAAGTTAGGTCTTTATTCTTTGGAGCGTAGAAGGTTGAGGGGGGACTTGATAGAGGTATTTAAAATTATGAGGGGGATAGATAGAATTGATGTGGATAGACTTTTTCCATTGAGAGTGGGGGAGATTCAAACAAGAGGACATGAGTTGAGAGTTAAAGGGCAAAAGTTTAGGGGTAACATGAGGGGGAACTTCTTTACTCAGAGAGTGGTAGCTGTGTGGAACGAGCTTCCAGCAGAAGTGGTTGAGGCAGGTTCGATGTTGTCGTTTAAAGTTAAATTGGATAGATATACGGACAGGAAAGGAATGGAGAGTTATGGGCTGAGTGCAGGTCGGTGGGACTAGGTAAGAGTACAGTTCAGCATGGACTAGAAGGGCTGAGATGGCCTGTTTCTGTGCTGTAATTGTTACATGGTTATATGGTTATATGAAAACCCTACTGAGGTATGGTTCACTCCCACAGGGTTATAACATGGCCAGAGTTTCCATAACATTCATATTCTAAATCTGGTTTACCAAACAGTTTCTAGAGAAGCATGAAACTTCCCTACTTTAGAGGAGGAGTCTATTTGGCCCATGTCTATGCAGGCCCTCAAAGCAAATCAATCAATCCATTCCTCCACTTAGTTCCCTGTAACCTGTTTCTCTCATATGCCTTTCAACTAAATTCCACCCATCAAAGCCCATCCATTTACTTCAGGATTAAGCAAAGAGTGGGCAATAAGCCTGTTAATCTGCACGTCTTTGGGATGCAGAGGAAATTTCTGTGGCCCAGGGGAAGCCCACCAGTACAATCCACAAACATAGCAAGCCACAGTGGAATTGTCACGTTGCCTTTATATCTTCAGATGTCTCCTACTGTATCTCTCTTCATGTCTAACAGTTTACACTTCTATTGACATCTTTATATGTAGATTTCCTGAAATGTCAACTCACTTCCTCATCTGGCACCTTGTTCTTTGCACTAACATGGGTTTAACATGGGTTTAACATGGGTTTAACATGGGTTTAACAGAGTGTAGATTTCCACTGCACTCTGTCCTGGAATGTATCCTGAAATGTCAACTCACTTCCTCATCTGGCACCTTGTTCTTTGCACTAACATGGGTTTAACATGGATTTAACATGGGTTTAACATGGGTTTAACATGGGTTTAACAGAGTGTAGATCTCCACTGCACTCTGTCCTGGAATGTATCCTGAAATGTCAACTCACTTCCTCATCTGGCACCTTGTTCTTTGCACTAACATGGGTTTAACATGGATTTAACATGGGTTTAACATGGGTTTAACATGGGTTTAACAGAGTGTAGATCTCCACTGCACTCTGTCCTGGAATGTATCCTGAAATGTCAACTCACTTCCTCATCTGGCACCTTGTTCTTTGCACTAACATGGGTTTAACATGGATTTAACATGGGTTTAACATGGGTTTAACATGGGTTTAACAGAGTGTAGATCTCCACTGCACTCTGTCCTGGAATGTATCCTGAAATGTCAACTCACTTCCTCATCTGGCACCTTGTTCTTTGCACTAACATGGGTTTAACATGGATTTAACATGGGTTTAACATGGGTTTAACATGGGTTTAACAGAGTGTAGATCTCCACTGCACTCTGTCCTGGAATGTATCCTGAAATGTCAACTCACTTCCTCATCTGGCACCTTGTTCTTTGCACTAACATGGGTTTAACATGGGTTTAACATGGGTTTAACAGAGTGTAGATCTCCACTGCACTCTGTCCTGGAATGTATCCTGAAATGTCAACTCACTTCCTCATCTGGCACCTTGTTCTTTGCACTAACATGGGTTTAACATGGATTTAACATGGGTTTAACATGGGTTTAACAGAGTGTAGATCTCCACTGCACTCTGTCCTGGAATGTATCCTGAAATGTCAACTCACTTCCTCATCTGGCACCTTGTTCTTTGCACTAACATGGGTTTAACATGGGTTTAACATGGGTTTAACATGGGTTTAACAGAGTGTAGATCTCCACTGCACTCTGTCCTGGAATGTATCCTGAAATGTCAACTCACTTCCTCATCTGGCACCTTGTTCTTTGCACTAACATGGGTTTAACATGGGTTTAACATGGGTTTAACATGGGTTTAACAGAGTGTAGATCTCCACTGCACTCTGTCCTGGAATGTATCCTGAAATGTCAACTCACTTCCTCATCTGGCACCTTGTTCTTTGCACTAACATGGGTTTAACATGGATTTAACATGGGTTTAACATGGGTTTAACAGAGTGTAGATCTCCACTGCACTCTGTCCTGGAATGTATCCTGAAATGTCAACTCACTTCCTCATCTGGCACCTTGTTCTTTGCACTAACATGGGTTTAACATGGATTTAACATGGGTTTAACATGGGTTTAACAGAGTGTAGATCTCCACTGCACTCTGTCCTGGAATGTATCCTAAAAGGGCCCTGAAACATCAACTTGCCTCCTCATCTGGCACCTTGTTCTTTGGTTTAACATGGGTTTCACATCAGTGACCATGTTGTCCTTCCAGGATAATCAATTTGTCTTGAACCATTTACACTAAAATTGTTGCCATACCCTGGTACATTGTCCTGTATTTTAGTACACTACAGTACAGAACTTTGGCCCACAGTATTCGGCTGACCTTTTAACCTACTCCAAGATCAATCTGATGCTTCCCTCTCACATAGTCTCCATTCTCCTTTTGTCCCTATCTCAGACTCTGTTAAATGTTCCAAATGTAACTGTCGCTGTCACAACCCCTGTTAAAGTTTGAATTTCCAAGTGAATTTATTATCCAAGTACATACAGTATGTGTCACCATAAACAACCCCGAGATTCATTTCCTGAACCATTCACAGATGAACAAAGAAATCCAACAGAATCAATGAAAAATGGCAGACATTTAAAGACTACAAACAACAATGTGTAAAAGAAGACAACTGTGTAAATAAAAGATAAATGAAGGTATAAATAAATAATACCAAGAACATAGGTTGTAGTGTCTTTGAAATGCGATCATTGGTTATCAACACTGGTTCAGGAATTGAATTGAATTGACTTTATTTCTTACATCCTTCACATACATGAGGAGTAAAAATCTTTACGCTATGTCTCTGTCTAAATGTGTGATGTACAATTTATAGTAATTTGTAATAAGTAGTATGTAAAAGGACAGTCAATATAACAGAAATATAGTTGTGTCATTAACACAGAAATACTGTTGTGAATTAATCAGTATGATAGCCTGGTGGAAGAAGCTGTCCTGGAGCCTGTAGGTCCTGGCTTTTATGCTGTGGTACTGTTTCCCAGATGGTAACAGCTGGAACAGTTTGTGGTTGGGGTGACTCGGGTCCTCAGTGATCCTTCAGGCCCTTTTTACACACCTGTCTCTGTAAATGTCTTGAATAGTGGGAAGTTCACATCTACGGATGTGCTGGGCTGTCTGAACCACTCTCTGCAGAGTCCTGCGATTGAGGGAAGTACAGTTCCCATACCAGGCAGTGATGCAGCCAGTCAGGATGCTTTCAATTGTGCCCCTGCAGAAAATTCTTAGGATTTTGGGATTCATGCCAAACTTCCTCAACCGTCTGAGGTGAAAGAGGCGCGGTCGTGAGTTACTCACCACACAGCCGATATGTATAGACCACGTGAGATCCTCGGTGATGTTTATGCCAAGGAACTTAAAGCTGTTCACCTTCTCAACCCCAGATCCATTGATGTCAACAGGGACTAGCCTGTCTCTATTCCTCCTGTAGTCCACAACCAGCTCCTTTGTTTTTGCGACATTGAGGGAGAGGTTGTTTTCTTGACACCACTGTGTCAGGGTGATGACTTCCTCACTGTAGGCTGCCTCATTATTATTTGAGATTAGACCAATCAATGTAGTGTCGTCGGCAAATTTAATTAGCAGATTGGAGCTGTGGGTGGTGACAGTCATGGGTATACAGAGAGTAAACATAGAACATAGAATAGTACAGCACAGTACAGGCCCTTTGGCCCACAAATGTTGTGCTGACCCTCAAACCCTGCCTCCCATATAAGCCCCCACCTTAGATTCCTCCATATACCTGTCTAGTAGTCTCTTAAACTTCACTAGTGTATCTGCCTCCACCACTGACTCAGACAGTGCATTCCACACACCAACCACTCTCTGAGTAAAAAACCTTCCTCTAATATCCCCCCTTGAACTTTCCACCCCTTACCTTAAAGCCATGTCCTCTTGTATTGAGCAGTGGTGCCCTGGGGAAGAGGCACTGGCTATCCACTCTATCTATTCCTCTTATTATCTTGTACACCTCTATCATGTCTCCTCTCATCCTCCTTCTCTCCAAAGAGTAAAGCCCTAGCTCCCTTAATCTCTGATCATAATGCATACTTTCTAAACCAGGCAGCATCCTGCTAAATCTCCTCTGTACCCTTTCCAATGCTTCCACATCCTTCCTATAGTGAGGTGACTAGAACTAGACACAGTACTCCAAGTGTGGCCTAACCAGAGTTTTATAGAGCTGCATCATTACATCACGACTCTTAAACTCTATCCCTCGACTTATGAAAGCTAACACCCCATAAGCTTTCTTAACTGCCCTATCCACCTGTGAGGCAACTTTCAGGGATCTGAGGGGGAGCTTAGGACATAGCCCTGAGGGGCACCTGTGTTCAGTGAATCTGGGGTTTATGGGGTGAAGCCTGGAGGGAATTATGGTGTTGAATGTCCAAGAACAGCGTTTTCACATAAGCATCCTTCTCCTCCAGATGTGTAAGGATGGTGTGAAGAGCTGTGGCTATTGCATCATCTGTTGATCCGTTGTGTCGGTAGGTGAATTGTGGGGGGTCCAGTGTGGGTTGTAGCATGCTGCAGGTGTAGTCCTTGCCCAGCCTTTCAAAGCATTTGCTTATTATTGAGTCTGATGGTTGAAGGGTAATAACTGTTCCTGAATCTGCTGGTATTCCATGCACCCACCACTCACCATGTAAAATACTTACCTCTGACATACCCTATATATCCAATCATCTTAAAATGATGCCTTCCCATATTAGCTATTTGCACCCTAGGAAAAAGGCACTGGCTGTCCACTCTGTCTATGCCTCATATCATTATAGACAGTTTATCAAGTCACTTCCCATCCTTCTTTGCTCCAAACAGAAAAACCCTAGCTCATGCAATCTTTCCTCATAAGACATGCTCTCTAGTCTCGCAATACTGCAGATAAATCTCCTCTGCACATTCTCCAAAGTTTGCACATGTAGTGCATCTGAATATTCATACTCCAAACAAGAGAAATTCTGCAGATTCTGGAGATCCAAAGCAGCAGTCACAAAATGGTGGAGGAACTCAGCAGGTCAGGCAGCATCCATGGAAACGAGTAAACAGTCGACGTTTCGGGCTGGAAAAGAAGGAGAGCATTCAGAGTAAGAAGCTCCAAGTGTGGTCTAACCAGAGTTTTATAGAGCTACAACATTACCTTGGCCAACACACCTTATGCCTTCTTAATCACCCTATCAAACCTTGAGGCATCTATGGACATTGATCCAAGATGTCTATGTCCCTCCACACTGGTAAAAATCCTGCCATTAAGCCAGTTCTCTGCCTTCCAGTTCAACCTCCCAAAGTGAATCACAGCCACGTTGTGATGGATCCCATTTTATGAATGAGCCTATCATTGGGAATCTTGTCAAATGCCTTACTAAAATCCATATACAGTACATCTCATGTTCCATCTTCATAAGGCCATTAGATATCGGAGCATAATTATGCCATTTGGCTTATCAAGTCTGCTCTGCCAATTCATCATGGCTAATCCAATTTTCCTCTCAGCCCCAATCTCCTGCCCATATCCCTTCATGCCCAGACCAGTCAAGAATCTATTAACCTCTGCCTTAAGTATACATAAAGACTTGACCTCCACAGCTGCCTGTGGCAAAGAGTTCCACAGGTTCATCCCTCTCTAGCTAAAGATATTCCTCCTCATCTCCATTCTAAAAGGATGCCCTTCTATTCTAAGGATGGGTCCTCTGGTCTTAGATTCTCCCACTACAGGAAACATCCTCTCTACGCACACTCTATTAAGGCCTTTCACCATTCGATAGGTTTCAATAAGGTCACCCCTCATTCTTCTAAATTCTAGTGAATACAGGCCTGGAGGCATTAAAAAGGCTCTTCAGCTGACAAGCCCATCAATCCTGGAATCATTTTTGTGAGCCTTCTTTGAACCCTCTCCAGTTTCTAAGATAAGGGGTATAAAACTACTCCAAGCTTTATAAAGTTTCAACGTTATGTCCTTGCTTTTAATTCTAGTTCTCTTGAAATGAATGCTAACATTGCATTTGCCTTCTTCACCACAGACTCAACCTGCAAATTAACCTTTATGGAATCCATGCAAGCACTCCCAAGTCCCTTTGCACTTCAGTATTTTGTATTTTCTGCCTATTTAGAAAATAGACAACCCTTTCATTTCTTCTACCAAAGTGCATGACCATACACTTCCCGACACTGTATTCCATCAGCCACTTCTTTGCCCATTCTCTTAATATGTCTAAGTCCTTCTGTAGCCTCTCTACTTCCTTAAAACTACTTGCCCCTCCACCTATCTTCGTATCATCTGCAAACTTTGCAACAAAGCCATTAATTCTATCATCCAAATCATTAGCATATAAAGTAAAAAGAATCTGTCCCAATACAAACCTCTATGGAACACCACTAGTCCCCAGCAGCCAACCAGAAAAGGCTCCCTTTATTCCCACTTTGCCTGCTGCCAATCAGCCACTGCTTTCTCCATGCTGGAATCTTTCCTGTAATACTATTGGCTCATAGCTCACTAAGCATCCTCATTTGTGGCACCTTCTCAAAGGCCTTCTGAAAATTCAAGTACACAACATCAACCTTTGTCTATTCTGCCTGTTATTTCCTCAAAGATTTTTCAGACAAAATTTTCCCTGAGGAAACTACGGCCTATTTTATCATCTGCCTCCAAGTATCCCAAAACCACATCCTTAACAATTGATTCCAATATCTTCCCAACCACTGAGGTCAGACTAACTGGCCCATAGTTTCTTTTCTTCTGCCTCTCTCCCTTCTTGAAGAGTGGAGTGACATTTGTAATTTTACAGTCTTCTGGAACCATTCCAGAATCTAGAGATTCAGGAAAGATCATTACTAATGCCTCTACAATCTCTTTAGCCACCTCTTTCAGACCTTTCAGTTTCTCAAGAAACTTCTGTCTTGTTACAGTAACTTCACATTCTTCATGCCCCCTGACACCTAGATCTTCCACCATACTGCTAGTGTCTTCCACAGTGAAGAATGATGCAAAATACTTATTCAGTTCATCTGCCATTTCCCTGTCCCCCATTACTGCCTCTCCAGCATTGTATTCCAGTGGTCTGATATCCACTCTCGCCTCTCTTTTACACTTTATGTATCTGAAGAAACTTTTAGTCTCCTCTTTAATATCATTGGCCAGCTTACCTTTGTATTTCATCTTTACCTTCTTAATGACTTTTTTAGTTGCCTTTTATTGGTATTTGAAATACCAATAAGCCATCTCGTGTGCATTCTAGAAATTCCCTCTCTTGGATTAATTTGTTTTACTGCTGGATTGACAACATACCCAAACATATTCAAAGATATTGTTCTATGAAATTGCCTCTATATACTGACACATAGTTCTGTGCTTTACTTTGTGTCTGTCATCCCATTTCTGGCACCCGCTAGGAATTTTATTCACTGATTGTCACCATATCTTGACATTGTGTCCACTGTTTTACGATTAGATTGTAACCCTATTCTATTACATTGTCTAGTATTTTAAATTGGGGCAGCAGCATGTTCAGGCTAAATGATGGAGTTTTCACTTCTTAACAGAAAGGCCATGGTCATCCATGATCATTACTAATGCCTCCACAATCTCTTTAGCCACCTCTTTCAGACCTCTCAGTTTCCAAAGAAACTTCTATCTTGTTACAGTAACTTCACACACTTCATTATTACGCTGAGCACAGGCGCTCCCCAGGGCTGTGTGTTCAGCCGCTGCTGTTTTCACTACTGACGCGTGACTGTGTCGCAGGATCCAGCTCAAACCGTGTCATCCAGTTTGCAGATGAAACAACGGTGGTTGGCCTCATTAACAACGATGATGAGTCAGTGTACAGAGAGGAAGTGGAGCAGCTGGTGGACTGGTGTGAGAGGAACAACCCAAGTCTGTATGTGGAGAAGACAAAGGAAATCATTATGGACTTCAGGAAGGTGCAGATGAACCAAGCTCCTCTGCGCATACATGTCTCCTCCATAAAGAGAGTTAAGAGCATCAAGTTTCTTGGAGTTCACATCACAGATGGCCTTGGGAGATGGAGGCAAGTGAGGCTTCAACCCCCTGCCAACCCCCCCACCCACAACTGAATTTTACAGAGCTCCACTAAGACCATCCTGACAAGCTGGTATGGGAGCAGCAAAGCATCAGACCGCAAGTCCCAACAGAGGACTGTGAGAATGGCCAAGAGGATCATAGGGGCCTCCCTACCATCCATCGGGAACATTCATCAGGAGCACTACGTACGCTGGGACTTTAGTATTATCAAGGATCCCACCCACCCATCCAGCATCTGTTTTGACTTTCTACCATCAGGCAGGAGACTCCAGTGCATAAAGACAACAACGGACAGGATGGGAAACAGTTTCTTCCCTTAGGCTATTAGGCTTCTGAACTCCCTGCCACATTGCAGTCAAGGTGTCAGTGGATAATTTGTACTGTACCCTGCAATATTTAATTTATGCACTTTGTTTATTTATCCAAAATTCATTTGTAGATTTTATTTTTACTTCCCTAAGTTATTACACTCTGGCCTGGAGAAAGGTTGACTTGTCTGGTGGTATACATGTACAGTATATCGTTAAATGACAGTAAACGTGACTTGACTATTTTAGAATAGGTATTTACCCAGTACTGTGGTAGTATAATCACTGGGAACTTGTGAAGTAGAAGGGGGAACTTTGTCCATCATACCTGTGCCAGTCCAGGCAACACCCTTCCTTCTGGCATTTGGTCTCTGACTTCACATCCAAGTATTTTTTAGATGTCACCAGGGTGTCTGTCTCCCCCAACTTCCATGCAGGGAGATCCTGCTCCCTGAAACCAAACCCCCTCCCCCAACCCACCTCCTGGGTGAAAGTAATTTTCATTCCCTCTAATCCTTTTACCAATTATTTTGAATCTCTGACTCTGGAGTTTTTGATCCCTCTGCTAAGGGAAAAAGTTCCTTTCTAAGTGTCCAATCTTTGGCTATCATGATTCTCTACATCTTCGTTAAGCATCTCCTCAGCTCTTCGGTTCAATGTGAATCCAATTCTTCTTCAGAATGACAATTTTCCAGTCCCAGCAACATCAGTGTAAATCTCCCATTCGTCCTCTCTGGTGCAATCACATCCTTCTTGAACCACAGCGACTACAGCTGCATAGTGTATGAACTGTTATCTAACTAGTGTTGTATGTAGTTGTAGCATAACCTCCCAGCATTTTTATTCTCTTCCTCAAATGACAACAGTAAGTATCTCATATGCATCTTTAATTATCCAATTTACCTATCCTCGAAGGATCTCTAAAGGCCTTTATCAATCTTAAGAGTCTATGGACATTGATTTAAAGTGTAGTTCAAAATTTAGTGTCATCCCTGGCCTCTTTGCACCTCCTTAAATGCATTACCTCACCTTTCTCCTGATGAAATTCTATCCTCCACTTTGCTGCCCACCTAATCCAAACGTCTGTATTCCTCTGGACCAAATCTTTCATCCACATTCTCAAACACCTACCTCCTGTTGGAATCAAATATCATGTTCCTGGATCTAAATCACAGCAAGTGCAGGGGATTGAGGACTCGTTACTGTCAAACCATTACCCTTTGCTTCATCTCAGTGAGCAAATTTCAGACGGTTTGTCATTCTATGTTGAAATTTCACAGACTTTAACTTCTTTGATCAACCAGCCTCGCAGACTGTTTGCACAGAGCCTGTGAGAATCCACGTGGATTAAATAAATCAAACACGCCCAGCTGTCAACGCTCATTGCTACCTCTTTAAAAAAATCCAGTCAGTCTTCTTAATTTTGGCCGGAATTAAATTTATGGTTTTACTTTTTGATTCATTTTTGATTTTACTTTTGCTTTTAAGATTATGCTGCTGGAAACTTCACGGAGGTATGACCCTCAGATAGAGAGTATCACCTTTCTGAAAGATTTCAGTTACAACCGCGAGGATTTCGCCAAGGCAGGTATGTGATTCTCCTTCACTGTTTGAGTCACACAATATCATCTTGGCAGTCTTGTTGCCGACAATCACAATGTTGACATAAATCTAGTCTGAAGTCTGAACCCTGAGCATTGAGCTGGGTGCAAAGTGCTGTGGGAAATCTGTAATGAACAAACTCTGCATGTCCTAGTGACAGATTTGTCAGTCATGCTTGGGACTTGCATGCTGCTTTGCTAAGGACTGCTACTGAGTCCTGCCATCAGTCGAGCTCTGTGCTTTCCCCAGTGAGGCTGGTCTGGGCTGTTCTTTAAGTATTTGTTTTCTGTTTTACTATGGCATATTAACTCTTCTGATTGCCACAGCTACCCGTGCAGGATCGTTTCTCTCGATGATGGTCCTCCGTTCGGGTGAGCTGCCTGGTCCCCCAGGGGGTGTTTCCTTAGTGCAGTTTCTGTTTGCTCACTCTAGGATCATTCTGTGCTGGCAGAGGGAGGTGGTTAATATGCCTTCTACGTGAGAGCGCTGGAGAGGGTACAGAGGAGGTTCATCATCATGTTGCCTGGGATGAAGTGTGTCAGTTAAGAGAAGAGAATGGAGAGTCTGTTTTCTCTAGTCAGAGGAGGTTAGCAGGGGACATGATTGAGATATTGAAAATTATGAGTGTTAAGACTACAAGAAAGCTGGGGACATAGATTTAGGGCAAGGGGAAGAGATTTACTGGGGATCTGAGGTGCTCTTTTTCACACTAAGAATAGAGAGTACACGGAATACATACAGAGAGCAGTAGATACAGAGTTGCTGGCAGCATTTAAGAGCACTTGACTTACCCTTGCGCCCAAGTGCTGGAACATGGGGTCAGTACAAATGGGTGCCTACTGGTCACCTGGACATGGTGAGCCAAATGGCCTGATTATGCTCTCTAACTCTATGGAGCACCTACGTCTCATAACAATTAAGGATAGATATTCGTACCATTGTATCATAGACAGGTGGAGAGGCAGATGTTCTATTGATTGAGAACTGATTTTCAGAATGGGCTGAAACCCAGCTGTCTTTACTAATTCTACAGCCAGTTTTCCTATCCAATGAATCATTATTAGCAATGTATGCAACAGAAAGAGTGTTTGTGGGAAAGAAAGTGTGTGTGTGTATGTGTGTGTGCGATGAATTTCGAGAAAGTGTGCGTGTGCATATGTATGTGTGTGTGCGGTGAATATGTGAGAAAGGGTGTGTGTGTGTGTGTGTGTGTGTATGTGTGTGTGCAGGGTGAATTTTGTGAGAAAGGGTGCGTGTGGATATACGAGTGACAGAGACAGTGAGCATATGTTTGGGAAAGAGACAGTGTGTTTGTGTACAGGAAATAGTGAATGTCTATGAAAGGGTATGTATTTCTGAAAAAGTGCATGTGTGAGAGAGAGAAAAAGGGGTGTCTAAGAAGGAGGTGGTATGCGTTGTTGGATTCTGATGTTCTTAATCCAAGATTCTTTTGGAGGGCAGGAAAGAGGCACAAAACACCTTGCTTCACAATAATTTAAGTGTTAGTAGAACAAAGAAAATCAAAACTGGCAGTAACAGGAGCAGAGACTATTAGCAGAAGAGAGAGGAGAAGCAGAAAGAAGATGGTGCAGCCTCATGGTCAGCTCTTTTTAATTCTCCATAAATATGGAATGTACTATTTAAATTAACAGATAAGTCAACCAATCGGATAGCACTATTCAAATAACGTAGCACTAGAGAAACTTCCAGAGCTTTCCAGAATCCGGAGGCACACTGAACAACTGCATATACATACAATGGCCACAAGGAAACATACTAAATTGTTACACGTTTGTAAGTGTTATAACAATACAAGCAGGTAATTAATTGTTAAGACGCAAAGATTAGTAGGCGTACTTGTGTTTTAACAATTTTATTAAGGGTCATCCTTAAACAAGTAAAAAAATGTAAATTATGATAAGGCATATCAGGACCAATAATATGACTCATAATATTGAGTAATGCCAGCTTCCCAGACGTAAATGAATCTAGTCAAAGAAATCCCATCCACCAGATTGATGTATTTTAGTTACTTCTTTACAAGTATGATCAGCCAACTTAGTTATACCTTTAGATTTGTCAGGTATGTAAGTACAACACTCCTTGCCGAGAACTACGCACATTTCCCCCTTAATTGCTAAGAGAAGATCTAATACCATACGATTTTGAAGAACCATTCTACGCAGCATGACCTTTTCTGTTGTTACTTTATTGTACCCAAGGCTTTGGCAGTGTGACTGCTTACTCTTTCTAAAGCTGCAATAACACTTTTAACCTCTTTTATACTTTCTGCAACATTGTAAAATGGGAATAGAATTGATGGAAAAGGATCTCCTTCTAAAATGTCTTGTTTGCTTCCAGACTCTGGCAGGTAAGGGTAAGGTGTATGTATGCCTCATGGCAGGAAAAACATACCCAAAAGAACAGGATCCTAAACCATTACATGGAAGAGAGGTGTCGGCTCAACTTCCACACATAAAGTACATATTGTTCCATCAACTTAGGTCATTTCTTACCACTTTACAAGAGCTCTATTGGATTGTAATATTTTTCTGATGGATATCGTCAATGGAAATTTCACAGCCATTACTTCATTTAGGACTATGTAGAGTGTAATTGCCTGAACTATGCCCTACTGGAATGCTACCTTCAGAACTCAAGCAAACATGGAAACATAGAAAACCTACAGCACAATACAGGCCCTTCAGCCCACAAATCTGTGCCGAGCACGTCCTTACTATAGAAATCACCTAGGGTTACCCATAGCGCTCTATTTTTCTAAGCTGCATGTACCTATCCAGGAGTCTCTTAAAAGACCCTACCATGTCCACTTCCACCACCGTCACCGGTAGCCCATTCCATGCACTCACCTCTCTCTGCATAAAAAAACTTACCCCTGACATCTCTCTGTACCTACTTCCAAGCACCTTAAAACTGTGCCCTCTTGTGCTAGCCATGTCAGCCCTGGGAAAAAGCCTCCAACTTTTGACACCATCTATGCCTCTCATTACCTTGTACACCTCTATCGGGTCACCTCTCATCCTCCGTCACTCCAAGGAGAAAAGGCCGAGTTCACTCAACCTATTCTCATAAGGCATGCTCCCCAATCCAGGTAACATCCTTGTAAATCTGCTCTGCATCCTTTCTATAGTTTCCATATCCTTCCTGTAGTGAGGTGACCAGAATTGAGCACAGTACTCCAAGTGGGGTCTGACCAGGGTCCTATATAGCTGCAACATTACCTCTCAGTTCTTAAACTTAAAAGGTAGTTTTTATAGTGAACACATGAAAAGGTTTAATAGCTGTGTCATGAACATTAGATGTGGATTTATCCCAGGATAAGACATGAATAGGATCAGGTATGATATTCCCTAAATCATGCTGATTTCATTTATGTAAAATCATCCTGTTTAAGATGATATGTGGGGGCATGATCATTGTAGATTTATGTCTCCGTGGAGAATAATGAGTCGTAGGCGTAATGTCTACATCACCATTGCTGAAATGTTTAATAAAGTGGGTGCATATTTGTTCCGCATTTGCAGGAATACCTAGCCTTGGTGAATATTTTGAAGTGTGTTGTATATATTGACATATCTAGCAGCTAAAGGCATTAACAGCATCAGCAAGTTCATGTGATACTCATAAGTCTATGTTATGAGTCATCTCAACTGGCACATTATGAGTAGGGAGATTTGGTAAAAATTTAACAACAAATAATATTGAAATAAACTTTATAATGTCCAGTAGTTGTTGACTTGCTTGAAGACTCCTGGTTGGTTAGTGATTTGTTCACTGTAGCCCAGCAGTGTAGGCACTGAGTGAGAGGTTACTACCACATTAACCACAGTGCTTGTTGTCTTCATCGGGTACCACTTTAGCTCACTTGCAGCGGCTGGTGTGTATTGACTTACTTTTACCTTCTGCTTTCACTGCTGAGTTGGTAATTAACAACACTTGAAAAGGACCTTCCCTTCGAGCTCCTGGTGGTTCCTTAAGTGGTTTCGTAATCGGGACCCACTCACCAGTGTGACGAGAATACACATAAAATTAAGATGTTTGCTGGCCTGGGTTAGCATCAGTGACATCAGCAAGTGGTCTGCCACCTGCCCTCAGGGGAAGGAGAGATAAGGAACAATGGAGCAGCATCTGGAGATGTGTAATGAAGGGACGGGGGAGAGAGAGCTGTCTGGAGCGGCTCCCCCCTTTGAACCTTGAACTGTTTGAAGTGACGGACAGGCGATACCCCAGCAGGGGGATAAAAAGGGACCAGTTCGCTAAGGCACACACACACGCCACCCGAGGTAACGAGACCCTGGAAGCGGTGCGCCTCTCACGAGTGGGTGAGAAGTACCAGACAACGACCAGGGTGGAAAGGTACGATCAGCGGGAACCCGGTGTGTATCCGCCCTTGCCTGGGTGCCGGGTTCACTGCAGAGGATCGACCGCATCTGGAGGAGGGGTCACAGTCGGTGACCTCAGGTGACATCACCAAGGACCCGCCCAAAAGTTGCTTGTGAGCAATCTCGCCGGTCTGTGAGTGAAGCCGTTCTGAATGATCAGTTGTTCCTGTTCTATCTCTCTCTTCCCCCACGTTGTCCATCGCCATGGCAACGATTACTGCGAACTGAACTTTGAGTCACTTGGAAATTTGGTCATTTACCCCTAGACAACGATAGAGCTTGATTGATGCTGTTATCTTAATTCTGTGCACATGTGTGTTTATCATCGCTGAACTGTTGCATTTATTATCCTTTCGATTACTGTGTTGCTTGTTTCTTTAATAAAACTTTCTTAGTTCTAGTACTCCAGACTCCAACTGAGTGATCCATTTCTGCTGGTTTGGCAACCCAGTTACGGGGTACGTAACACCAGGAATCCAAATGTGTCCACCTTCTGTTAGATCACTCCAAGCAGCAGAACTGTGTTGAGAAGCAAACCATACAACTTGGGTTAATTTTACACAATAATTAACTAAACTGTCTGCCATAATGTGTATATCGGTCTCTCTGAGATCGAGGGCTACTTGCAGTGACTTGGGGCACCTGGTTACCAAATAGAATAGACTTGGTTTAGTTTTCTTGTTTGGGGTTGCTCTGATAATACACAAGACCATAGGAAGAGCTGTAGGCCCTGGTACACCTTCCCCATGATACTTAGTCAGTTTGTGGTTCCATGCATTTGTTCGACTTGTCCTGATGACTCAGGGTGATGAAAATACTGATGTTCATATAACTCCTGACAAACACTCCCAGTGAAATATGTTCCTTGGTCAGAGTCAAAATGACATGGCAATCCCCGTCTAGGAATATACTCCTGATCAGAGCTTTTGCTGTGTATGTGACAGCAGGTTTCCTTGCACCCATCATGAAAACTTGTCCACTATTACCTGTACGTCTGAATATCCTTGACACTTTGGCAAAGTAATGCAATCCACCTGTACTGTAAGTGTTAAAATGGACCAGGTGGGGCAGGAGCACTTAGTTGTGGTAGCTTTTCCGCTACTCCAGAATTCATTTTCTGGTATGTCATTCAGCTTTCAAGCATTTGTCAAGCTTGTACCCTGAACTTTAGATTCCACCATTATTGGGGGAACCTGTTGATCATCTTTTGCACTTCAATGTGTCCTAGGGAGTGCATCTGCTGTGCCAGGTAAGGAAGAAACATAGTTGGAGCTACTGGTCTATGACTAGTGCCATATCTCCAGAATCCATAACTGTCTAACGTCCCATAATTGTCCATCTAGAACCATTTTTCCTGATTAAAGCATTGAGTGTTTTTCTCTCTACAAGATCTTGTACGTTTGTCTGTAATGTGGAGTTAAACTGTGTTTGCATAATTCCAGTTGTTGGGTTCACTGCATATTTCTCAGCACGTCTACCTTTAAAAATTTCTTTCCGCGTTGCCTGTTCCAAAATTTCATCCGCAAGTGCATCTTCATGGCTTCCCATTGTAGTTATTTTGGAGTGACTTTTACATTTTAATACACCAACATTTGATGGCAATTGTATGGCATTCATGAGTTCTAATACTGTTTGGGATTTTAACAGCCATAAGGATTTCCCTTTGTCTCCATAAGTTTCCAAAATCATGAACAACTCCAAAAGCATTTGGAGAATCAGTGTAGATATGAACTGATCTTCCTTCTGCCAATTTACCCGTTTCAATAAAGCTTCTAGTTCTGCCTGTTGCATAGAGATACCAGGAGCCATTTGAATTCCCCTCTCAATCGTTGAGGACTGTCAGTGCATAGAGTCAAATCTTTAGAAGAGCAATAACCAACAGAACTCTGTTGCTCTCCACATTCTTGAGTTAAGGCTGCCATCAAGTGTTTCTTATTGACGTACAGGCTAAATGGTTTACGGTATCAGAGATTCTTAATGGAATCAGAGTCATAGAAAATTATAGCACGGAAACAGGCCTTTCAGTCCATCTAGTCCGTGCCGAACCATTTAAACTGCTCACTCTCATTGACCGGTACTGGAACCACAGCACTCCGTGTCACAGTTAATACCTTGGTTAATGTAGGGGCTGTGCACAATGTCACCTCTAAAGTCTGAAACACTTTCAGTTGTTCTTCATTAAGAGTCCCAGGATCATTTGAGCACTTACTGTCCTTCAGCAGATTATTGAGGGGTTGAGCAATTGTCGATGGATCTGCCTTGAGCTTGTCAGTGGCTTCATCTTCAGTCCTACGTCTCTTCACTCCCTTGATGTTTATTGGAGCAAGCTGTGACATGACTTTCAATCTTAGTGTTTCATCACTGTCATCCTTACCTGAGTCGCTAGAGGCCACTCTAGAGTCTATGTTCTGTTCATCCTGTAATTCCTCAGAGTTCAGTATCAGAATCAGGTTTACTATGACCGGCGTGTGACATGAAATTCGTTAACTTAGCAGCAGCAGTTCAATGCAATACATAATCTAGCAGAGAGAAAAAAAAAAGAAAATAATAAATAAGTAAATCAATTACAGTATACGTATATTGAATACATTTTAAAAAGTGCAAAAACAGAAATACTCTATAGTAAATAAGAGTTAGGTAGTGTCCAAAGATTCAATGTCCACCTAGGAATCGGATGACAGACGGGAAGAAGCTGTTCCTGAATCACTGAGTGTGTGTCTTCAGGCTTCTGTACCTCCTACCTGATGGTAACAGTGAGAAAAGGGTATGCCCTGGGTGCTGGAGGTCCTTAATAATGGAAGCTGCTTTTCTGAGACACTGCTCCCTGAAGATGTCCTGGGAACTTTGTAGGCTAGTACACAAGATGGAGCTGACTAGATTTAAAACCTTCTGCAGCTTCTTTTGGTCCTGTACAGTAGCCCCTCCATACCAGACAGTGATGCAGCCTGTCAGAATGCTCTCCATGGTACAACTATAGAGGTTTTTGAGTGAATTTGTTGACATGCCAAATCTCTTCAAACTCCTAATGGAGTATAGACGCTGTCTTGCCTTCTTTATAACGACATCAATATGTTGGGACCAGGTTAGATCCTCAGAGATCTTGACACTCAGGAACTTGAAACTGCTCACTCTCTCCACTTCTGATCCCTCTATGAGGATTGGTACGTGTTCCGTCGTCTTACCCTTCCTGAAGTCCACAATCAGCTCTTTCGTCTTACTGACGTTGAGTGTCAGGTTGTTGCTGTGGCACCACTCCACCAGTTGGCATATCTCTCTCCCGTATGCCCTCTCATCACCACCTGAGGTTCTACCAACAATGGTTGTATTGTCAGCAAATTTATAGGTGGTATTTGAACTATGCCTAACCACACAGTCATGTGTATACAGAGAGTGGTGCAGTGGGCTAAGCACACACCCCTGAGGTGCGCCAGTGTTGATCGTCAGCAAGGAGGGTATGTTATCACCAATCCTCACAGACTGTGGTCTTCCGGTTAGGAAGTCAAGGATCTAATTACAGAGGGAGGTACAGAGGCCCAAGTTCTGCAGCTTCTCAATCAAGATTGTGCGAATGACGGTATTAAATGCTGAGCTAAAGTCAATGACCAGCATCCTGACGTAGGTGTTTGTGTGGTCCAGGTGGTCTAAAGCCATGTGGAGAGCCATTGAGATTGCATCTGCCGTTGACCTATTGTAACGATAGGCAAGTTGCAGTGGGTCCAGGTCCTTGCTGAGGGAGGAGTTCGGTCTAGTCTTGACCAACCTCTCAAAGCATTTCATCACTGTCGATGTGAATGCTACCGGGCAATAATCATTAAGGCAGCCCACATTCAGTAGGTGGCACTGTCTTGGATGGCTGTCCGACATAGGCTGGAATTCCTCTGCATTTGGATGGCGTTGCTATCTCCAGAGACTGTTCAATACAGAGCGTGTTTCCAAGGGCTGAGTGTCAGAAGAAGCAGTACTGGCAGCGTCACGAGCAGGACTGCCCACTGAGCCTTCAGGATGCACTTCCTCAGATTGACTCATTCTGCCCTGAGGCTCTGTACACCTCACTTCAAGCTGATTACATTTAGTGTGTTTCTTTTGCTTGTGTGTTTAATGCAGAAATTTGCTCGTTAGACTGTTTTCTGTCTATATCATACTGTTTTGGTAGTTTATTGTAGGTGTTGCATTTTTTCCTGATCAATTAGTAAAAGTCTTTACTCACCCTATTAACTTTTTAATTCACTCCCTCAAACCAAGTTTGCAGTATTACCTTAAATTCACACATTCCAGGTTTATCCCTGCCGTCAGGCATTCTCACCTGCTTCCTTAATAAACTTAACATTGTTGGTACGTTGCCTGTGGATTACTTCATTATCTGTATCAAACTGAGATGTTTTATTCAGGTAAGAGCACGTTGAACGTTTCATATCTTTGCCCATTGTTTTAGCTACTTTTTGTTACTTTGACTGCAATCTTGAAATATTAATAGATTGCAACCAAAATTTTAATAGGTTGTCTCATGCACGACACTGGCTTGCACATATTGTGCCCCACCGTGTGAACATATTGAGTAATTTAGTATTTTCCCTGCTTCCCTAGTTTGCATGTGGCTCCACTGAATGCATGTATTGAATTATTACACTCTACCAGCTTGCATATTTAATTTTTCTCTGGCTCCAATGGTTTGCACGTGCCTTCACTGCTTGCACATATTTAACTTTTACAGATTTTTAAAAAATACCAACATAGTAGTTCTTCACTCCTAGCTCCCATCTGATGATGCATTTAAACCAGAACTATGTTTTCTCGCAGACAACTGAAATTGGAGAGGTAGCTCATACCTCTCACTTAGTTTAAGCACTGAAAATGTCCACTTCATCTGGGATTCTTCCAGGTCTTTAAGTCTTTGCAACCATTCTTGCTGATGACACCAAAGTTTTGGACTCTGATGTAAAAACATCCAAGGTTCTTTCGGAAGTCAGGAAGTTAGGAAAGAGGCACAAAACTCATTGCTTTACAATCATCGTAAGTTTTTTTAAATTTCAAAATATACTTTATTCAAAAATAAAATTATATACAATAAACCATTCAATAACTTTCCATCCTTTACATACGTTTCCATTATAGTCAGTACATATCCATACTTTTGGCCACCCACGTGGCACTCCAGTTGTTCACCTTACCACATCATTGTTGAAGGGTATACTCCCCGTCACCCGACCCCTCCCACTCCCACGGGTGGAGAAACCGTGGTCCTTCCCCACCAGGACCCTGCGGTTGCTGTACCGAGTTTCAGTGCGTCCCTCAGCACGTACTCCTGCAGCCGAGAACGTCCAGTCAGCAGCATTCTCCCACGGACATCTCCATGTGCTGGTAGATCATCAAGTTTCAGGATGACCAAAGAGCATTTTTCACCAAGTTGATGATCTGCCAGCAGCACCGGATGTTGGTCTCCATGTGCGTCCCCGGGAACAGCCCGTAGATCAGAGAGTCCTCTGTTACGCAGCTGCTGGGGATAAACCGTGACACTAGCCCGTCCATCCTCCTCCACACCCTCTTTGTGAACTGACAGTGTGCAAAGAGGTGGGTCACAGACTCCTCCTCACTGCAGTCCTCCCGTGGGCAGTGGGGTGTGGAGACGATGTCCCGGGTGTACAGGAGGGCTCTGACTGGGAGGGCCCCTCTCACTGCCAGCCAGGTGAGGTCTTGGTGCCTGTTGGTGAGATCTGGCGATGAGGCATTTTGCCAGATGAACTGGACGGTCTGCTCAGGGAACCACCCCACTGTGTCCATCACGTCCTTCTCCTGCAGTGCCTGCAGGACATTACGTGCTGACCACTGCCTGATGGCCCTGTGGTCAAAGGTGTTCTCCTGGAAGAAATTTTCTACGTAGGACAGGTATGCCGGTAACGACCAGCTGACTGGGGCATTGCGCGGGAGTGGGGCCAGACCCATCCTTTGTAGCCAGGACGACAGGTAGAACCTGGGCACATAGTGGTACTTGGTGCTCACATACCTGGGTTCTACACACAACCTGATGCAGCCACATACGAAGCTGCCCATCAGGGTGAGGGCGACATTGGGGACGTTCTTGCCCCCGTTGTCCAGGGACTTGTGCATGACGGTCCGTCCCACCCGCTCCATCTTGGAACCCCAGACGAATCTGAAGACAGCCCGGGTGATTTCCGAGCTGTAGGAGCGGGGGACGGGCCACACCTGCGCCAAGTACAGCAGCCCTGAGAGCACCTCACACCTGATGACCAGGTTCTTGCCCGTTATCGACAGGGAGTGCCCTCCTCACAGTCCCAGTCTCTGTTTCACCTTGGCAGACCGCTCCTGCCAGTTCTTGTTGCACACCTCAGCCCCTCCGAACCAGATCCCCAGCACCTTCACGTGGTCAGACCTGATGGTGAAGGGGACGCTGGATCGGTCGGGATAGTTGCCGAAGAGCATGGCTTCGCTCTTCGTGCGGTTGACCCTGGCCCCCGACGCTAGCTCGAACTGTTCGCAGGTGCCAATCAACCTGCGAACTGACCTCGGATCAGAGCAGAAGACGGTGACATCGTCCATATACAGGGAAGTTTTTACTTGGGTCCCTCCACTGCCTGGCAGCGTCACCCCTCTTATGCCCTCATCCCTCCTGGTGGCTTCCGCAAAGGGTTCTATGCAGCAGACAAACAAGACAGGGGAGAGGGGACAGCCCTGCCTGACTCCAGACCTGATGGGGAAGCTGTCTGTTTCCCACCCGTTGACCTGGACTGCACTACGGATGTCTGTGTAGAGCAGTCTAATCCAATTCTGGATTCCCTCCCCAAATCCCATTTTGGAGAGCACATCCGCCATGTACGTGTGCGATATCCTGTCGAAGGCTTTCTCCTGGTCCAAGCTGACCAGGTAGGCGTTCACCCTCCTGTCCTGCACGTAGGCGATGGTGTCCCTCAGCAGGGTGAGGCTGTCTGAGATCTTCCTGCCCGGTACAGCACAGGTTTGGTCCGGGTGGATCACCTGTCCCAGAGCAGACTTGACCCTGTTGGCGATAGCCTTGGCCAGGATCTTGTAGTCCATATTCAGGAGAGAGATGGGTCTCCAATTTCTAATGTCCTCCCTTTCCCCCTTCTGCTTGTAGATGAGGGTGATGATGCCCTTCCTCATGGACTCTGATATACTGCCGGCCAGAAGCATAGCGTTGTACACTTCCAGTAGGTGTGGGCCGTAAGTGTTAATAGACTAAGGAGCAGAGACTAGTACAGAAGGAGGGAAGAAGCAGAAAGCAGAAAAGAAGATGGCAATACCATGTGCTCAGCTCTTCTTACACTTGATAGAGAAGGAGCATTCATTCCATTCAAATCTGCAGATATGACTCACCTATCAGATAGCCCCTATTCAAACAATGCACAATCACAGAAGCATCAAGGAATGCTGAATCAAATAATATATTTACAATACTGAAGTATTAAAACTACACTCCTCCCTGCCTAGCTATAAACTCTGAGTCAATAGAGAATGCATCTCAACTCAGATGTGTAACATATTGCTCTCTAGTCATACCAATACACACTTTTTCCCCTACACACAGTATACTATACAACTCTGTATAGACATCCACAGCATTGCCAAGTTTAAATTGTCCCATTCAGGCCTGAAGGTTGAATTGCTGTGGAGGATTTCTCAATCCTGAGGGATAACATCTTTCCAGACCAGGGGTGGGGTCACTCTGTTTGGCAGGTGAGACTTGTGACTGTGAAACAATCTCAGGTTCTGGGGTCTCCACCATGGTGGTTGTAGGAGTTGACTCTGGGACTGCAGGAAGTGATTCTGATAGCTCTGGACACATTTCTTCTCTGACAATGGACTCTGCTGTCCTCAACTGATCGATATATTGTTCCCAGATAACATCAGACACAATCTCCACTGTGTAGGAGAGTGGTCCGGTTCTGTCTTTAATCTTTCCAAGTACCCACTTTTGATCATCTCTGTAGTCCCTCGCCAGGACTACTTGTCCAGGAGTGAAACATCGAACCTCCTTGTTTGAGGAGCCTTCAACTTGTCTCAGCTGTTTGTCCTGCATGCTCCTTCCGAGATTGGGTTTGAGGAGACCAAGAGTGAACGCAAGGGACGACCCAGAAACAGCAGAGCTGCTGAGATGTTGGTTGTGGATGGTGCCTGTATTGTGATATGCAAGGAAAAAATTGGCAAGCTGCTAATTCAGTGTAGTGGGTTCGGTTGACATTGCTCACTGTGTCTTCTTCAGACTCTGGACAAACCTTTCCACCAAACCACTTATAGCTGGGTTGGGTGGTGCAAATATCATGCGTCTTATTGCAATCACCTTCAGGAATGACTGAAACTGTTCTGTAACAAACTGTGGTCCTTAGTCACTGACTAAATGTTCTGGAACTCTAGTTCATGAGAAGGGGCTTCTCAACATATTCTGCCAACTTTGTATCTCCATCCACTGCTACCGAGAAATTTTTGCTTGTGAATGGTTCAGCAAAATCCGCATCAATCCTCTGCCAGGGCACTGCAGGCCATTCCCTGGGATAGAGAGGCACTGCTCTTGGCATCTTCTGGACGTGTTGGAATCCCGAGCAATGCATGACAATCTGACCAATCTTCTGATCTAGCCCAGGCCACCAGACAAAGCTTTGAGTCAATGCTTTCATTTTGACCGTGCCTAGAGTACTGGCATGTAGCTCCTCCAACATTTAGCTCTTAGCTTGGATGGTACATCATCATCATCATCATCATCATCATCAGGTGCCGTGCCCAGTTTGAGCTTTGACTGCCATGGCCCACACACTCCTGTTTCGGGTCAAGTGGATCAATTCATTGGTATTCATTTCCAGTCCTTTGGCTGCTGTCTCCATCATCATTTGTCCTTGTCTTCCTCTTGCTTTCTTCCCTTCAATCTTTGCCATAATTACTGTGCATTCTAACTCCTCTTTCCTAATCACATGTCCAATGAAGTTGCGTTGCTTTTTCACGATCTCATACATTATTTCTCTTTTTGTGTTTGCTCTGTTCATGACATCCTCGTTAGATATTTGTTCTGTCCATGATATTCTTTGCATCCTCCTCAAAAACCACATCTCTTCTGTTTCAATTCGTCTCCTCACGTTACTAGATATTGTCTAGATGGTACAACAACTCTTAATCCCCACGTAAGGCAATCCCGTCAATGGCAAGTTCATCCCGGTACTGGTAAAAATGGGGGAACTGGAGTTTCTGCTGCACATTCCAGCCACTTTGGGTGGCCATGTAGACCTGAGACAGTGTGGGATCTTTTCTGGTTTCCCTTCGGATCAGCTCTCCCACACAGATACTGGTTGAAATGCTTTCTTGTCAATCTGAGAAATATTTTTTCTCTCAGTGGTAAGGGAATGTGATGCAAAGGCTATGGGACATTCACTTCCATCACTCATAACATGTGACATGACTCACCTATACTATAGTGAGACGTCACAGGCAAGATTCACTGGACAATGCGGATCATAATGTGTGAGTACAGTATTGACATCACTGTTTCCCTTGTCACTTTGAAATCCACCACACTGATTTGCCCATTATCATTTCTTTCTGATTTGCAATAATGAGTTCAAGGGGTGGAGCACAGAAGGCAGGTTTGGCAGGAACCTGGTATAGTAATTGACAAATCCTGAAAAGGACCGCAACTGTGACACGTCCTTGGCCTTGGGGCGTCCACCACTGCTTTGATTTTCTCAGCACACTGGTCTAAAATCTTGTGTTAATGGTGTGATTTAAAGAATTCACACTTGCTGCATCATGCTCTGAGCCCATAATCTTCTAATCTTTTTAACACTGTCTTGAGATTTTGAAGAATGACTGAAACAGCCGAGCCAGTGTCCAATTTCATTTTAATTCATTTGCCATTCACTTCTGGTGTAAGCCATATTGCTTGCCTCTTGTTAGTTCTCACATTGTAAATCTCAAGGCTACACAATCCTGTGTTACTCTCATCAATACCAAATTTTTCATCAACAGTGTGCAGGTTAGTGCTCTTTTTGAAACAGCAGCCTGACTTATCTTTTTCTCTACCCTGTGCAGTCCATTAATTTATGTCTGCCCAACACATTACATTTTCTGCAAGTTTCACCTTTAAACCTGCATTGGTCTGGTGTATGTGACCCCTTGCCACAATGGTAACACAATTTGTTCGCAAGGTGGGTTTCCATTTAGACGTTGCAATTTTGTTCACATTCACTTTCATTCCTGACTGCAACTCAGTTGCATCTCTGGTTGCTGTTTCCATTGATACAGTGATATCACCTGCTCTTTTAAATATGAATTGTGCTTTAGTTTGGAGCTGTTTTTGAATGCTTTCTTGTAAGATTCCTAAAGCTAAATGATCTCTCGGTGCATCATTAAGCCCATCACTGAACTGACAATGATCAGACAATTTCTTCAATTCAGCTATGTACGCTGAAATGGACTCCCCTTCCTTTTGTTACCATTTATGAAACCTAAAGCTTTTTGCAATCAACAACGGTTTCAGTTCTAAATGTTCCTGCATTATGTTCACAATATCAGTAAAGCTCATTTCGGCTGGTTTGGTTGGAGCAGTTAAACTTCTAACCAAACTGTATGCTTTTCCACCTATTGTACTCAGCAAAACGGGCACTCAGTTTTCATTGGAAATTTCATTTACTTCAAAATACTGCTCAGTTTGTTCAGAATAGATCACCTGTTGTGCAATTGAACACTTCTATGTTTCTGATGTAACCAGCCATTTTGCTTTTTAAAAATGTATTATTATTATCACCTGGTACTCACTTGTTGTTTGTTAATTTCGTCCATTTTCTGCCTTCTTAAAAACTTGTACGTCTCTCTGTCTCCCCTTCGACAAAAAAGCATGTTGTGCTTCAACGGGTAAGTAGTCATCTTGGGTTCTTTATAAAACTTCCTTGTCGCTACTGTTATGTTTTGTAACTCCAGAAACTAATCAAAAGAAAAACTCAGGAGTTAGAATGTTTGGTTTACTTAGTTTTTCTTTTGTTTAGAGAGGCACTCACATATGACGTGATTGTGTAATGACGTATGCCATTCATGTGCTTTTTACATATAACTCAATGAATTATGTAAACAAACAAAGAATGCTTAATCAAACAATACATTTCAAATGTTACTGAACTAATAAATACACTACACATATAACATAGAGCGTTGACCAGCAATCACAGTACAGGCCCTCCGGACCAAAGTCGGGCCGACATTTTAACCTACTCCAAGACCAATCTAACTCTTCCCTCCTGCATAGTTCACCATTTCTTTTTCATCTGTATGTGTACCTAAGAATCTCCTACATGTCCCTAATATATCTGCCTCCATTATCACCCCTGCCAGTACATTTCATGCACCCATCACTTTCTGTGCAAAAAAAACTACCACTGTCACCACCACCCTCCCCATACTTTTGTCCAGTCACCTTAAACATATGCGCTCTTGAATCAGTCATTTCCAACCTGGGAAAAAGATGCTGCCTGTGACTCTGTATACATCTTACTGTCTTATAAATCACTATCAACTCTCATCCTACTTTGCTCCAAACAGAAAAGCCCGAGCTTACTCAACACTTCCTCTTAAGGTGTGCTCTCTAATCCAGGTAGCATCACAGTAAATCTTATTTGCACCCTTTCCAAAGCTTCCACGTCCCTCCTATAATGAGTTGACGAGAACCGAACACAATTCTCCCAATGTAATCTAACCAGTGTTTTATAGAGCTGCACCATTACCTTGTGGTTCTTGAACTCAATCCTCTGACTAATGAAGGCTAGCACACCAGAGCCTTCTTAGCCACCCTATCTACTTGCATGGTGTCTTTGCTGGATCTACGGGAGTGCAGACCAAGATACCTCTGGTTTTCAATACTGCTAGGAATCCTGCCATTGACCTTGTACTCCTCCTTCAAATTTGACTTTCCAAAGTAAATCACTTCACACATCTCCAGATTAAACTTTATCTGCATCTTCACAGTCTAGTTCTGCATCCTATCTATGTCCCATTGTCACTAATGATGACATTGTACACTATCCAAAACACCATCAATCTTCGTATCATCTGCAGGCTTATCCACCCTTACACTTCCTCGTCCAAGTCTCTTCTAAAATTTACAAAGAGCTGGGGTCCCAGAACAGATCCCTGTGGAACACCACTGGTCACCAAACTTCAGGCAGAATATACTCCATCTACTACCACCCTCTGTGTTCTGTGAACAAACCAATTCTGAATCCAAGCAACACACACAAAATGCTGGAGGAACTCAGCAGACCAGGCAGCATCTATGGAAAAGAGCACAGTCGACGTTTCAGGCCGAAACCCTTCATCAGCACAGGAGTGAAAAGATGATGAGTCAGACTTAGTAGGTGGGGAGAGGGGAGGAAGAAACACAAGGTGATGGGTGAAACTGGGAGGCGGGGAGGGGTGAAGTAAAGGGCTGGGAAGTTGATTGATGAAAGAGATACAGGGCTCGAGAAGGAGGAAGCTGATAGAAGAGGATAGAAGGCCATGGAAGAAAGAAAAGGGGTGGAGCACTAGAGGGAGGTGATGGGTAGGTAAGGAGATAAGGTGAGGGAGGGAAAAAGGTTGGGGAATGGTGAAGGTTTGGTGGGGGGGCATTATCAGAAGAGCGAGAAATTGATGTTCGTGCCATCAGGTTGGAGGCTACCCAGACAGAATATGAGGTGTTGTTCCTCCAACCTGAGTGTGGCCTCATTATGGTGGTAGAGGAGGCCATGGACTGACCTGTCAGAATGGGAATGGGATGTGGAATTAAAATGAGTAGCCACTGGGTGATCCTACTTTAACTGGTGGATGAAGCGTAGATGTTCAGCGAAGCGGTCTCCCAATCTACGTCGGGTCTTACCGAAATACAGAAGGCCACATGGGGAGCACCAGACACAGGACTCCAACATACTCACAGGTGAAGTGATGCCTCACCTGGAAGGATTGTTTGGGGACGAGGTGTAGGGGCAGGGCTGTAGCACTTGTTCTGCTTGCAAGGATAAGTGCCAGGAGAGAGATCAGTGGGGAGGGATGAATGGACAAGGGAGTCATGAAGGAAACGATCCCTGCATAAAGCAGAAAGTGGAGGGGGTGGGGAGAGATGTACTTGATGGTGGGATCCTATTGGAGATGGCGGGCTGAAGTTATGGAGAATTATGTGCTGGACACGGAGGCTGCTGGGGTGGTAGGTGAGGACAAGAGGAACCCTATCCTTGGTGGAGTGGCAGGAGGATGGGTTAAGGACAGACGTGTGAAATGGAAGAGATGTGGTTGAGGGTAGTATTGATAGTGGAGAAAGGGAAGCCCTTTTCTTTGAAGAAGCGGGACATCTCCTTAGTTCTCGAATGAAAAGCCTCATCCTGGAAGCAGATGCGGCAGAGAGAGGAGTTGAGAGAAGGGGATGGCATTTTTACAATTAACAGGGTGGGGAGAGGTATAGTTCAGGTAGCTGTGAGAGTCAGTGGGTTTATAAGAGGCATCAGTGGATAAGCTGTCTCCAGAGATAGAGACAGAGAGATCAAGAAGGAGGAGGGAGGTGTTGGAAATGGACCAGGTAAATATGAGGGCAGGGTGGAGGTTTGAGGCAAAGTTGATGAAATCAACGAACTTTGCACAGGTGCAGGAAGCAGCACCAATGTAGTCATTGATGTAGTGCAGGAAAAGTTGGGAGTAACAACAGTGTAGGCTTGGAACATAGACTGTTCCATGTAGCCACAAACAGACAGGCATAGATGGGACCCATGCTAGTGCCCATGGCTACACCTTTTTGTTTGAAGGAAGTGGGATGAGCCAAAGGAGAAATTATTGAGAGTGAGGACTAGTTCCACTAGGCAGAGGAGAATGGTGGTGGAGGGGAACTGATTGGGTCTGGTGTCCAGAAAGAAATGAAAGCTTTGAGGCCTTCCTGGTGGGGGATGGAGGTGTATAGGGACTGGACATCCATGGTGAAAATAAGATGCTCGGGGTCAGGGAACTTGAAACCATTGAAAAGATCAAGAGCGTGTGAAATGTCATGGATGTTGGTAGGAAGGGACTGAATCAGGGTGGGGGGGGCGGTTAAAACTGAGTCGAGGTATGTAAATATGAGTTCAGTGTGGCAGGAACAAGCATAAAAAATGGGCCTATCTGGACAAGCAGATTTGTGGTTCTTGGGTAGGAGGTAGAAATGGGAGGTGGGAGGTGCGCGGTGTGGGAACTATGAGATTGGTGACTGTGGATGGGAGATCCCCAGAGTCAATAAGGTTGGTGATGGTGTGGGAGACAATGGCCTGGTGCTCCTCAATAGGGTCCTGTTTGAGGGGTAAGTAAGAAGAGGGGTCTGACAGCTGTCGCTGGGCCTCAGCAAGGTAGAAGTCAAAACCTTCCTCTGCTGCCCTCTGAAACCAACCAGCAAAGATTTCCTGGATCCCATGCCTCTGGACTTTCTGAATGATTCTACCTTATCAAATGCCTTACTAAAATCTACATTCATCACATCCATTGCTCTACTGTCATCAAGTTTTGTCACATCTCTGAAGAGTTCAGTCAGGCTTGTGAGGCATGCCCTTCCTCTCACAGAGCTATGCTGACTATGCTTCTCCAAATATTCGCAAATACTGTCTTTAAGAATCCTATGCAATAGTTTGCCCACTACAGATGCAAGATTATAATTCCAAAAATTGTCTCCGTTAAATTTTTTGAACAAAGAAATAACACTTGCTTCGGGTTTTCCTTCACCCTACTCATCAAAGCCTTCTCATGTTCCCTCCTAACTATCCTAAGCTCAGTCTTAAGCTCCTTCCTGGCTACCTTGTATCTCTCAGGAGTCCTAAACCTTAAGCTGTTTCTTTCTTCTTCTTGACTAGATGTTCCACATTGCTAGTCAGCGATGGTTCTTTCAGCCTACCACCCTTTCCCCTCCTCAATGGGACAATAAGAGTGAATATCTTATTGTGCTTTTGCACATTTGTAAGAGGGAAAGTGTTTGTGATTGCATATGTGTATATGAGACGATATCTGTATTTTGTGTATGAAAATGAAAATAAGTGAGAGAGAGAGCGAGAGAGTGAGAGAGTTTGGTTTTCATTCAGTGCATAGAGAGGAAATAGTGGGATTCAATTATTTTACTTTGCTTGGACGTACAGTTGGCTGTGCTCCATTTTTATACCATGTGTAATGTGCAGGGGACTGCGGTAACTGTATATATCTAAAGGACGGTTTCCATTAAAACACGGTGTGACATGAATATACAGAGGAACAAGATCTGTTTTAATAATAACTTAATACTTTGTGTCTTTCTGCATCACACAGGACTACAGTTTGAATTTATCAATCCTATCTTTGAATTTTCAAAGTGTATGAATGGCCTGCACTTGGATGATGCTGAATACGCTCTGTTAATTGCCATAAATCTCTTCTCAGCAGGTATGGGATCTTGTGAATAACTACTTTTAAAGGGTGAACTCCCCCCCAACCTACTGGGCTTTGTCACTTTTGTCATGAAATTAATGAGTGCTTCTCTTGTGAAAGAGCAAAAATCAATGGAAGTTAAGACTAGTCTTTGTTTGCCACTCCCTCATTAAATTGAATCTTTTGTCCCTGATTTGCTTGTTGCCAGACTTTATGGGCCACACACCTTCTTGCACTTTAAAAAGTAGCCTTTTTTTTTTCTGATGAGCTATCCCCTGGGTTGCAAGCTGACTTGTTCTCTGGACTTTGCCACAGATGGGACACATGGTGCTTAATGGGGTGGGCGGGTTATTTTAGATCTCGTACACTTTTCTGTCGCACGTCTTTCTGAATTCTCAGGGGCTCAGTGGGTTTCTGGACTCTGCTCTCCTGTTTTTGAGTTGTTACAGGGAAGGGAGTTCTGAGAATTTGATAGGATGTTCCCCAAAGACACTATGGAAAGAGACGGATGTGCAGATTCAGCAAATTATATTAGTTTGTAAATGGTACCATTCACTGATGTACAAAATGAGAACTTTACATCAGCTTTGATAAAGGAAGGAAGATGCTGCTGAAGTCTCAGTAAAGGACGATGTGGCAGCCAGCCAGAAAAGTTCCCTTTTTTTCTAACTCTTTGCCTCCTCCCAATTAGCCAATCTATAATATGTACTAGTATCTTTCCAGTAATACCATGGGCTCTTATCTTAACAGCCTCAAGCAGCACCTTGCCAAAGGCCTTCTAAAAATCCAAGTAAACAACATCCACTGACTCTCCTTTGTCGATCCTGCCTGTAATTTTCCCAAAGAATTCCAACAGATTTGTCAGGCAAGATTTCCCCTTAAGGAAACCATACTGACTTTAGCCTACTTTATCATATGCTTCTAAGTACCCTGAAACCTCATCCTTAATAATAGACTCCAATATCTTCCCAACCACTGAAGTCTGGCTAACTGGTCTGTAATTTCCTTTCTTCTACCTCCCTGCTTTCTTGAAGAGTGGAGTAACATTTGCAATTTTCCAGTTCTGCTAAAGCATTCCAGAATCTAATGATTCATGAGAGATCATTACTAATGCTTCCATAATTTCTTCAGCTACCTCTTTCAGAACCCTGGCGTGTAGTCCAGCTGGTTTGGGTGACTTATCTACCTTTAGTGGCTAGTGGTGTTCCACAGGGGTCGGTGTTGGGACCACTTCTTTTTATGCTGTATATCAATGATTTAGATGATGGAATAGATGGCTTTGTTGCCAAGTTTGCAGATGATACAAAGATTTGGTGTAGAGGCAGGTTGTGTTGAGGAAATGGGTATGATGCAGAAGAACTTAAACAGATTAAGAGAATGGGAAAGAAAATGGCAAATGAAAAACAATATTGGAAAATGTATCATCATGCACTTTGGTAGTGGAAATAAATGTGCGGGCTGTTTTCTAAACAGGAAGAAAATCCAAAAATCTGAGATGCAAAGGGAGTTGGGACTTCTTGTGCAGAACACCCTGAAGGTTAACCTGCAGTTAGTCAGTGGTGAGGAAGGCAAATGCAATGTTAGCATTCATTTAAAGAAGATTAGAATATAAGAGCAAGGATGTGATGCTGAGGCTTTGTAAGACACTGGTAAGGCTACACCATGAATATTGTGAGCAGTTTTGGGCTCCTCATCTAAGAAAAGATGTGCTGGAATTGGAGGGCATCCAGAGGAGGTTCACAAGGATGATTCCGGGAATGGAAGGGTTATCATACGAGGAATGTTTGTTAGCTCTGGGTCTGTACTCACTGGAATTTAGAAGGATGGGGGTGGGGGGGGGGAATCTCATTGAAACCTTTCAAATGTTGAAAAGCTTAGACAGAGTAGATGTGTAAAGGATGTTTCCCATGGTGGGGGAGTCTAGGACAAGAGGGCACAGCCTCAGGATAGAATGGTATCCATTTAAAACAGAGATGCAGAGAAATTTCTTTAGCTAGAGGTGGTGAATTTGTGGAATTTATCACCACAGGCAGCTGTGGAAGCCAGGTTGTTGGGTGTCTTTAAGGCAGAGCTCAAGAGGTTCTTGATTGGACATGGCATCAAAGGTTACAGGGAGAAGGCTGGAGAGTGGGGCTAAGGAGAGAAAAAAAGTATCAGTCATGATTGAATAGTGAAGTAGATTTGATGGGCCAAATGGCCTAATTCTGCTCTTATGTCTTACGGTCTTTAGATCTTACAGCTTCCCGATCACTTTCTCCTTAGTAATAACAACTACATTCACTTCTGCTCCCTGACATTCTCAAATTTCCTACATACTGCTAGTGTCTTTCACAGTGATGACTGACACAAAAAATACCGTGGATTCCGATTAATTGGGCCATCAGTTAATCGGGGCAGCCACTTATTTGGGACAAGTCTTAAAGAACAAAATCTAATTGAGAAAACAGCTGGGATTCCCTTTGTTTATTCAGGACACTATGCCGCTTAATTGGGGTAGGAGACTGTTGCCGAACAGTTTCTATCTAGTGTCAGTTGCATGTACTCACATGGCTATTAGACACTACACAGTGTTTTGAGTGAACAATTTTTAAATAGTGTTAGTTGCGTGTGTTTCTGTTCAAAAAGCAGTGATTTTTGTCACTGATTGTTCACACGAAATACACAGTATAACAATTCAGAACTGTTTTGCTGGCTGCGGTTTCAAGCATTCAAGCTTGGAGATGTCACAATTGGCCGGGAGTGAGAATGAAACCATCTCACTACTTCATAAAGTTAGGAACTATGAAGAATTTGAAGGTATTGACAATCATCTTGAATGTTACAATGAAAATGAAGACAAAGAATGCAATCATTGAAATCATTGCATGAAGGCAGTCCATTATCTGCAGTAGGTCTCTGTGCTGATATTGTTCATTTACAGTCAGTCAGAAGAACATGGCAGAGTAAATTCCTCTGTTTATAATTATTAGGATCTAATACAGTGTTTTAGTACTGTAGTAGTATTGGCAGTGTTCTAGTTTGTTATGTATTTCACTTAAATGCATAATTTGTTACAGTTAAATGTAGTTGGTCTTTTTTTTATGCCTTTTTAAGTAAGTATTTCCATGAAATTTTGGCTAATTTGGGCAGCTGCTCAGTTGGGTCAGGAAGTATTGGTCCCAATGTATCCCAATTAACTGGAATTCATTGTACTTATTAAGTTTGTCTGTCATTTCTTTGTCCCTATTACCATCTCTCCAGCATCATTTTATAGCAGTCTGATATCAACTCTCACATTTCTTTTACTCTTCAAATACCTGAAAGAAGAAAAAATACTTACTCTTATATTTTTGGCTAGCTTACCTTCATATTTCATCTTTTCCCTCCTGATAGCTTTTTTTTAGTGGTTTCTGTTGCTTTTTAAAAGTTCTCAATCCTCTAACTTTCCACTAATTTTAGCTCTTTTCCTTTTAGGCGCGGTGCATTAGTTACAGCTTGTGGATAGTCTGGAGAAGATGGGTTACTCTGTTTGGAACAGTAAAGGCTGCAAGGGAAATCATGAACAGTATAGATAGAAATAGGTAGCAAGAAATTGTTCCCACAGGTGAAAGGACACAGTCCAAGGGACACAATGAAGTGAGTGTCAAAGGTGACACGAGCAGGTCACTGGGTCTGCAGTGCACTGCCAGAATTAACAGGTGCAATTGTAGTATTCAAAAGTTATCTTGATAAGTAACTGAAAGGAAGGAGTGTGTAAAGCAAAGGGGAAAGGCTGAGGGATGCGACTTGCTTTATTGCTCTGACATAGAGCCAGACCTTTTCCCATGCTATGAATGAAGATTAAAGGATTATGTTAACTCTTGTGAAATACTGGGTCATCTGAGGACACTAGTTCTGGAGATAATGCTATACCTGAGTAAGGATTGTTTTTTTTCCCCTCCTTTGGAACCAATGGTGTTAAAATTCAAGTATGGGTGGAGGGTAGCTTTTAATGCCAGTATCACCCCGATGGGTGAATCTGAAAATCTAGCCCCGTCTATGTAACAAATCCACAGTCCCTCTTTCTCTCTGGCTTTTGAAAAATGAATGAATCATTGGTGTTCAACCAGCAACGAATGAAATCACAAGATATGACACCTTGATTGGCATGTCAAGTACTTACGGGAGTTTGCTCAATTTACGGTCAATTATTGTGGCATTCCTACATCTGAGTCGGAGGACCTGGCTTCAAATCCATTCCATAGACCTGGACACTTAACCAGGTGGGGAAGGGTAGAATTGCTCTGCTGGTTATTCAGATTCCAAGCACAGGCCCCACCTGCCTTCTTTTGTGTGTGTGAACAGTTGAGTGGTGCTGTGGAAAAAACAGCAGAGGAGGTTTCCCCAGACTCAGTAATAATCACTGCTCATCCAACATTGCTGAAGCAAATGATGTGATTCATTGCACACTGTGAGGCTAGTGTGAGCACATTGGCTGTTGCATTATGTATGATACAGCACATTCGGAAACAAAATTGGCTTGGTGATAGGTACAAGAGGGTTATTTTTCAGATTTGAGACCTATGGCCACTGGGATTGGTGCTGGGTCCCCTGTTGCTAATATGGCATGTTTGTGATATTGATAAAAATGCAGGATTAGTAAATATGCAGATGACACCAAGACTAGTTCATATGATGGACAGCAAAGGTGGCTGTCTCATGTTACAGCAGGATTTTCATCAACTGTGAAAGTCAGCCAAGGAATTTAAATCAAAATGCAAAGTTAACTTTGGGACGTTAAAGGAGGGAGGGACATACGCAATGAATGGCAGGACCCTGGGGAGTGTTGTTCAACAGAGTGACCCTGGAGTACAAATACATAGTTCCTTGAAAATGGGAACACTGGTTGACAGGGTGGCGAAAGAGGCCTATTAGCTGAGGCACTGGGTATAAGAGTTGGGATGTCATGTTACAGTTGGTTAGGCCGCACTTGCAGTTTTGTGCACAGTTCTGGTTACAACAAAATAGAGAGGATGTGATTCAGCCAGAGAGGGTGCAGAAAAGATTCACAAGGATGTCGCCTGGATTGGAGGGCTTGAATCATCAGCAGGAATCTGTTTTCCCTGGAGAGAAGGAGTCTGAGAAGTGACATGATAGGGATATTATGAGAGGCACAGATGGAGGTATACGTCTAAAACTAGAGTGTATTGGGTTAATGTAAGGAGGAGGAGGTTTAAAGGGGATCTGAGGGACAACTCCTTCACACTCAGGTTAGCCGGTATCTGGCACGAGCTCCCAGAACGGGTGGTGGAGTCAGGAGCAGGAGCATCATCTGGATGGGTACGTAAATGAGCAGGGCATATGGGGATGTGGCAAGAATGCAGTCAAGTCGTATCATTACCAATGGATGTGACATCAGCAATTCTGACTGTCTCAATGTTAACTACATTACAGAGGAACATCATTATTAACTTTGCTTTTGCTAGAAATACAAGTTGTTTATTTTATTTTTCATGCGAGAAGAGGGCAGAGGTACAAGAGAAGAAAATGTAAGGAACAAGCAGTTGAATTTATAAAGTGTCTTTCATAATCTTGGGAAATGTCCAAAGTGCTCAACACTGACCCACCACCTCTGGGATGTCCATTCAATGTAATTCTCTGACATCTATTCAACTCCCTGATGTGGAAAATGAGTACTTACTGTACACACACAAAAAAATAAAATTTTTTGTGTTATTTATTGTGGGATAAATGTTGGCTTTTTTGTTCTGGGCAACATCGGAGGCAGCAGCCATAGTCTCTAGTTTGACATGACATTGAAAAGATGGCACCTTGGCACCCTCCTCAGCACTGCCCTGCCTACTGGACAGGTTCATAACTGGGGGGGGGGTGGGATAAAACACATATTGCTCAGCAATCTTTCTAGCAATGAACCATCTACCTGTGCAGCTGAAATCACCAGTGTGTATGCCCAGCACATTCCAGCTGGCAGTTTGGGATGAAGGTGTACTGAACCCTCTTATTCCTTTCACCAGACCGTCCAAACGTCAATGACCACGAGTTGGTGGAAAGGCTGCAGCAGCCATACGTTGAGGCTCTCCGCTCCTACACACGGATGAAAAGACCCGATGTGAGTGATGGGATACTTGCAGTGGCATTCAATGCCAGTGCTTTCATTTCAATGCCATTAGGTTCATCGGCAGCTCTACAACAAGAATTTATCAGAAGGTTGTGAGACTCCTTAATTTCATTGGGCAGAATTCACGCAGACTGTTAAGGGTTAAGTTCGCTGTGTATGTTACGTGTTACATCATACGTTATTACGTTTTGGGAGTGGGGTTTTTCTGATATATACACACACACACACACACACACACACACACACACATATAACTAGGAACCCCGTCCCTATTTGTTTATGATTGCTTGGTGAATCCTACAAAACCAAGCCCACACATCATCCGGGGTTATCCTGAAAGCAGAGAGTGTTGATTACACTAGGCTCACCTGCATTTGCATTTTCCTGCCTCAATTCCCAGAATTGGTTAGCATCGAATCCCCCACAAACCCCTGAACCTGGGTTGTCCCTGTCTCCTTTGACAGTGTCACTAAGAGTGACCTTACAGCAACTTCATAGTGCTGATCCACCCACGTCAGGGCACCCCAACCATTCCTTATATTTATCTGCATATGTGAATAAATGATCATGCAGATTTTTTATTCCGTAGATTTCAATCCAAGAAATCCTAGCCAATTCAGTCAATTTTTACTCCATGTTCCTCCTGATAAACTATTGTTCATTTTTACATTGCTGATGCCTTTGTATTCCTACTCTGATTTCCCTTCTCTTTCTCCCTTTCTGCATCTCTTCTCCTGAAAATATTTTCATTCTTTTCTGTGGATTTTAATTTTCTGGATCCAATAAAGACAGTGTTATAGCGTCACACAGCATTTGACCGACCACATCCACGCCAACCAGACCCATTAAACCCATCACCCTGAACTTGGCCCATAGCCTTCTGTGTAAAGGTCCAGACCAAGAGTGAGGACCTTTGTGAGTGCATGTGTCCAAATTGGTGATAATCTTCTAAAAAATTCTCGTGTGCTGTAGTAATTTTGAGCAGAAATAACCATTGATTAATGAATTAGTAACAATAAGTACAGAGGTAGATTGAAATAAGTGAAGCATTTTAAATCCTGTTCAAAAATTATTAATATTAATCTTTTTAAAAGACGATTGAAAAGTTATATTTCTAAATAGCATTGTTATTACAACTGCTTTCTATCCAAATACTGATGTTTACACCAGGTCTGCAAATATTTCAAAATGTACCATTTAAGCTGGTGAGAGAAGTTTCCTGGGAAAATACCTCACTGTTCTGGAGTTATAGCAAATCATTTGCTGTTTCATTTGGCAGTAGATAATCATTATGTATATTTTTGTTATGAGTGGGGTTTAAGGAATTGAGGGGCGACACTGCATGCCTATGTGCTATAGGTTTGCCGTCACTGCTTCTCTGCTCGGTCTGGACTAGGTATTCACCACTCTGGCTGAAACATACCCCCCTCAGACATCTGAATCTCTTCCTTCTTTAAATCTGTCCTTTAGTTTTATTCACCCCTGATACGGGTAAAGGTTTCCTGTCCTATCTATAGGTGTGTCCCTCATAAGTTTATATACTTTCTCCACCCAGGACAGAACAAACCCAGCCTTTCCTCAGAACTGAAAAGTTTCATCCAGGCAACGTTCCTCTGCACCCTCTCTGGTGCTATCATATCCCATCATGTGGTGACCAGGAATGCCCAGAGTACTGAAACTGATGGCTAATAATCGTTTTAAACCTGCTCTTTATACCGCTGAAGCCCTTGAATTCCTAGCTTTGCTTATCACTAAACATCACATCTTGTAGTTTTTAAAATATTTCTACTTCTCTCTCCTGGTGATTGTCTTTAAAGATGTCCTGAAAAATTAAACTAACTGTCCTCATGGTTCCCTGATCAAATCGGCAGCAATCTTCCTGTCCTTTTTCTGAGGGCCAGCCCACAGATGGGACTGTCAACTTCTCTCCCATTGCTCTTCACTGAATGAATTCCTTCAGCTCCAACTAGAACCTGCCTTATTCGAGGTGTCCACAGTGAATGCCCTAGCTTCCTCTGTTTTACCATTCATCACCATCTTGGGACCTGCTGGAAAGGATGACTATCTCTCTCTCTCTCTGGGATCACTTGCATTGTCCTGGTCAGAGTAAAAGTAAACACAATTGTATTGCTGTCATTGCTGCTCTGATCCATTTGCACAGATGACATTGAACACTCTCTCGCTGACTTACCTTCACCTCTTGCTGCAGCCTGGTACTCACCTCAGTGAGAGTGATCTCACGTTGACTGACATTCTAATTGGCTTTGTTCTCCTCTTGCAGGATCGCTTGATGTTCCCGCGAATGCTGATGAAACTGGTTTGCCTGCGGACTCTGAGCAGCGTCCATTCGGAGCAAGTCTTTGCGCTACGGTTACAGGATAAAAAGCTGCCACCTCTCCTGTCAGAGATCTGGGACATGCAGGAATGACTGTGGGACTGCCGATACACGACCCACCTCAGCCGGCCAGGGAAGGGGTGGGGTAATGAGTTAGTTCACAGGAAAGAGTACAGATGCAACAACCTTACAGTATTGAGGGATGCTTTCAAAAGATTTTTAAATGTTGGATGTAGAATGTTCCATTTTGCTATGCTTTGGTATAAACTTGTTAAATGATTGGTCTATTTTCACATTAACCAAGCAGGCTAGTGTTTTTCTGGGATCAGCAGGAAAGAACCATGGAATCAGTTGTTCTGTCTCTGAGACACAGACACATAACCAAGACTGGGTTAGGAAATGCTCTTTATTCATCACAGGGAAATCAGGTGATTAACAATTGTGACGGGGTACGCCATACCAGAAGCCAGCATCATTATACTAACACACTCAAAGCAAACTATTAACTCCTGCATGATGATATCCATTTAACAGCTGTAATTCACTGCAGGCAGGTATTTATTCTGTGTCACTCTTGGGCTGTTTTTGTGGAATCAGGTCACCTTTGGACACCAATCCACTTACCGTCACAGACTGACTGAATCAGAAACATGCAACACACGATTGGCTCCTTATGTGATATGACTGGTGTATATTTACACTATCTAATACAGGAATAGTTACTTGCAGTCCTCCACTATTATAGACAGATCTTTATTACACTATTACTCCCAGAATGTTGTCTATTCACACTCCTTCTCTCCGAGACTCCAGTCCATTCACTGTTTTTCAGACTGGCTCCTCTTCCGATCCCTTACTGGATTCCAAGCCCTTTCTCCAGCTGAGGTCTGCTCACAGTCCCCACCACTCACAGAATGGGATTTATTCCTCCCTCGCCGAAGATCACTGGTGATGAGAACTCTCTCAATGTGACCAGACACTTAAATCATTGTCTGCAAATGCAGTTCACAGATTTGACTTTCTACCTTCTGATTCACCAAACCATTTGCTGAATTAACAGGAATGGATGTGGTGGAATATCTCTGAGTGCAGCTCCAATATCACTGAAGCTGAACACCGTCCAGAACAAACCAAACTGTATAGTTCCACCCAAGATCTTAAACCTTACCCCAACCCTCATCCCCTCCACTTTTGACTCATTGTGTTTGTAGTAACTCTGTAGTGTTGGCATGTGGCCAAGTGGGTAAGGCGTTGCTCTAGTGATCTGAAGGTTGCTAGTTTGAGCCTCAGCTGAGGCAGCGTGTTGTGTTCTTGAGCAAGGACACCACACATAACCACCACACATTGCTCTGCGACGACACCGGTGCCAAGCTGTAACGGCCCTAGTGTCCTTCCCTTAGATAACATCGGTGGCGTGGAGAGGGGAGACTTGCAGCGTGGTCTTCCATACAACCTTGCCCAGGCCTGCGTCCTGGAAACCTTCCAAGGCGCAAATCCATGGTCTCACGAGACTAACGGATGCCTAAAAAAAAACTCTGTACAGTATTTTGAGCCTTCAACAACTCTGCCAAGTCCTTGCTAGCAGGTGCATCTAAAGACAGTAACACAGTGGTAGAGCTGATGCCTCACAACTCCAGTAACCCAGGTACAATCCTGGCCTCTAGTCCTTTCCCTGTGGAGTTTGCACACTCTCCGTGTAACTACTTGGGTTTCTCCCGGCTGTAGGGCTTCTCTCCCACATCCCAGAGAGATTTAACTGGTTTCTGAAAACTGCACCCAGTGGAAGAATTTGGAGTTTGGGGGGAAGTTGATGGGGAGAACAAACATGTCAGGCTTAGCAATGATCAGCATAGTCTTGGTGGGCTGAAAGGCGTGTTTCATTCAATATCATTCTATAGATCCCCGACCACCACCTGCATGTCCCACCCCCCTCATATTACATATCATCCCTGAATGGTGATTGTATTCACTTTTGCTGCATCAAGTTACTCTAACAGCACTATGTCACTCCTGACCAAGTGAGAGTACTTTCACCATGAACCCCTGATGCCTAACACCAATACTAGTAACACTCACTTGTTTATATAGAGCTTTTAAATGGTTGCAGTGCCTAAACAGTTTCTGCTAGCTGTTCTGAGAAGAGAAGCTCCACGTTCTCCAACTGATCCAGACGACTACAATCCCTCTTCCCTGGACCGCTCTAGCAGGTCACTTCTGTCTTATGTTCAAACACTACACATCCTTCATATGGAACTAGGTGCAATTATGGAGTTAATGTAGTGTCTTTGAAAGGTTTAGCATAACTTCCCAACTCTTGTCCAGAAGGTTTTGCCCTGACTGTTAAAAGCCCCCATCTCCTGACCCGCCTCGCCTCCAGGTCACTACAGGTGCAGAGGGTGTTTGCAGAGATCCTGCCATAGGGATTGTCTCTGCTGCCCTTATCTCTGGGGAAGGGGATTTGGTCCAATTTTCCCTGATGGAGCTGAGGACTCCCTTTGCAACCTCTCTCACTCCATGAACAGGGAGGCTGAACGGTGAGGAGCCTCCCTTTGTCAATCCCATTTTTCAGGGAGTTCTCAGTGACTCTCATTCTCACACTGCCAATGTTTGCCATGTTTTGGGGTGATCTCTGCCTACACTCACTGGGTCACAGAGCCCAGTGGAGGAGAGCCATTGGGGTGTGATGGAGTGATGCCCTTGGCTTCAGGCGGGCAGTGGCTGGCCAGGAGTTCAGTCACTGCCCGAATAGGGATGAGGAGGATGCTACCCTGGCCAGGAGTTCAGTCATTATCTGAGTAGTGACGGGGAGGAAGTTGAAGAACAGGCACAGTGGATGGCAGAGAAGAGGATCTTAGCTGGTGGTGGTGAAGGGAGGGACCCCTGGACATCCTGTCAGGCTGAGCTCACTGTTCATGGGCACAGCACACAGGGATGGAGTGGGAAATGGAGAAACGATGAGCTGCACCCACAACACAGGTATTGATAACCCAGGGGCCCATCGGGAGCTGACCATCCCACACCCACACTCCACTTCAGCTGCTTTAGGCCCAACCCACCATCCCTGCTGACAACCGATCCGGGGTTGCTAAATGCTGACCGTGATTTCTGGGGCTTTTTCCTATAAGAGGCAGGAAGGCTGTAAGCAGACTGCAGCAAGCAAACTATGAGATTTAGAGCCAACTTACTTAGAGTCAAAGAGTGACAATGTGGTACAGCACAGAAACAGACTCTTCAGTTTGGTCATTCTTGGTCATTCCGACCAAGATATTCACCCGACCTCGTCCTGTTTGCCCTTCTTTGGCCCTCATCCCTCTAAACAGTTCCTATCCATGTATGTGCCCAAATTCTTTTAAATGTTAACATTCCTGCCTTACCTCCAGCTCATCCAGATACCCACCACCCTCTGGGAGAAAACATACAAAGACTATTTGCTGACAGAACAGTTGTCTGCCTCAGGCAGCAGCCAGTCCAATATCTAATCTTTCATCCAAATCCGGTGGATTCATTAAAGATCCTTACAGAGGAGTGGTGTGTTGTGTCTCTACATGTGTGAGCAATCAGTAAGACATGCACCTGGTGACCTCTGTTCACTCTAATCTGCACGAGTGCACGGCCGCGCGGTAACTGAAATGCTCCCGTGTATATAGTTGTTTTGCTGCGCAGCTGGAATAATCTTTTATAGAAACATAGAAACATAGAAAATAGGTGCAGGAGTAGGCCATTCGGCCCTTCGAGCCTGCACCGCCATTCAGTATGATCATGGCTGATCATCCAACTCAGAACCCTGTACCAGCCTTCCCTCCATACCCCCTGATCCCTTTAGCCACAAGGGCCATATCTAACTCCCTCTTAAATATAGCCAATGAACTGGCCTCAACTGTTTCCTGCGGCAGAGAATTCCACAGATTCACCACTCTCTGTGTGAAGAAGTTTTTCCTAATCTCAGTCCTAAAAGGCTTCCCCTTTATCCTCAAACTGTGACCCCTCGTTCTGGACTTCCCCAACATCCGGAACAATCTTCCTGCATCTAGCCTGTCCAATCCCTTTAGGATTTTATGTTTCAATAAGATCCCCCCTCAATCTTCTAAATTCCAGCAAGTATAAGCCTAGTCGATCCAGTCTTTCATCATATGAAAGTCCTGCCATCTCAGGAATCAATCTGGTGAACCTTCTTTATACTCCCTCTATGGCAAAGATGTCTTTCCTCAGATTAGGGGACCAAAACTGCACACAATACTCCAGGTGTGGTCTCACCAAGGCCTTTTACAACTGCAGTGGTACCTCCCTGCTCCTGTACTCGAATCCTCTTGCTATGAATGCCAGCTTACCATTCGCCTTTTTCACCGCCTGCTGTACCTGCATGCCCACTTTCAATGACTGGTGTATAATGACACCCAGGTCTTGTTGCGCCTCCCCTTTTCCTAATTGGCCACCATTCAGATAATAATCTGTTTTCCTGTTTTTGCCACCAAAGTGGATAACTTCATATTTATCCACATTAAATTGCATCTGCCATGAATTTGCCCACTCACCTAACCTATCCAAGTCACCCTGCATCCTCTTAGCATCCTCCTCACAGCTAACACTGCCGCCCAGCTTCATGTCATCCACAAACTTGGAGATGCTGCATTTAATTCCCTCATCTAAGTCATTAATATATATTGTAAACAACTGGGGTCCCAGCACTGAGCCTTGCAGTACCCCACTAGTCACTGCCTGCCATTCTGAAAAGGTCCCGTTTATTCCCATTCTTTGCTTCCTGTCTGCCAACCAATTCTCTATCCACATCAATACCTTACCCCCAATACCGTGTGCTTTAAGTCTGCACACTAATCTCCTGTGTGGGACCTTGTCAAAAGCCTTTTGAAAATCCAAGTATACCACATCCACTGGTTCTCCCCTATCCACTCTACTAGTTACATCCTCAAAAAATTCTATGAGATTCGTCAGACATGATTTTCCTTTCACAAATCCATGCTGACTTTGTCCGATCATTTCACCGCTTTCCAAATGTGCTGTTATCACATCTTTGATAACTGACTCTAGCATTTTCCCCACCACCGATGTCAGGCTAACTGGTCTATAATTCCCCGGTTTCTCTCTCCCTCCTTTTTTAAAAAGTGGGGTTACATTAGCCACCCTCCAATCCTCAGGAACTAGTCCAGAATCGAAAGAGTTTTGAAAAATTATCACTGATGCATCCACTATTTCTTGGGCTACTTCCTTAAGCACTCTGGGATGCAGACTATCTGACCCTGGGGATTTATCTGCCTTTAATCCCTTCAATTTACCTAACACCACTTCCCTACTAACATGTATTTCCCTCAGTTCCTGCATCTCACTGGACCCTCTGTCCCCTACTATTTCCGGAAGATTATTTATGTCCTCCTTAGTGAAGACAGAACCAAAGTAGTTATTCAATTGGTCTGCCATGTCCTTGTTCCCCATGATCAATTCACCTGTTTCAGTCTGTAGGGGACCTACATTTGTCTTAACCAACCTTTTTCTTTTCACATATCTATAAAAGCTTTTACAGTCAGTTTTTATGTTCCCTGCCAGTTTTCTCGCATAGTCTTTTTTCCCCTTCTTAATTAAGCCCTTTGTCCTCCTCTGCTGAACTCTGAATTTCTCCCAGTCCTCAGGTGAGCCACTTTCTCTGGCTAATTTGTATGCTTCTTCTTTGGAATTGATACTCTCCCTAATTTCCCTTGTCAGCCACGGGTGCACAAACTTCCTTGATTTATTCTTTTGTCAAACTGGGATGAACAATTGTTGTAGTTCATCCATGCGATCTTTAAATGCTTGCCATTGCATATCCACCGTCAACCCTTTAAGTGTCATTTGCCAGTCTATCTTAGCTAATTCACATCTCATACCTTCAAAGATACCCTTCTTTAAGTTCAGAACCTTTGTTTCTGAGTTAACTATGTTTTATTAAAGAGCCACACAGTTTTCAGGCCGTGTAAGAATTTCCTGATTGGTCTATGGATCTGTAAAAAGATTAGAGGGAACATTGCTGGTGATCCCAGCTCAAGCCCCATCATCACTCTCTGACAGGAGGCAATGTATGTAGCCTCAGCAACTGAGCAGGGAGTCAGGGCCTTCGAGCTATGCCGTGACCCTGGACCAACAACTCTGCTGCACAGGAACTGACTACAGAACCCATACTTCACAGGGAACAGGGTCCAAACCCAGGCTGCAACAGTCTAGTAGTGCAGGCAAAGAGTGATGCAAGTCGCTCATCCTGACATCCACCTTTTAGTGAATGACACATGGGGTGGGGAGAGAGAGACCCTCATCAGCTGGTGAATGTTTGAAGAGAAGGCTGGTTCACTCCCCAAAATGGTTTACCTCTCCACTGAGTGATCAGTTACCATTCATCTCAGCAAAATACACAAACCAATTTATCCTTTACACAACAAATCCAGAACCAGTCTGGCAAAGAAACATCCCTGGGAGTTATACAGTGTGTAAACATCCCCTATGGCCATCTGGTCCATGCTACCCAAGATGCCCATCCAAACCGTCCCATTTGCTGCATATTCCTTTAAAGCTTTCCTATTTATGCATCTGTCCAATTGCCTTTGAAATGTACCTACCACAACCACTTCTTCTAGCAGCTTGTTCCACATACGCTCCACCTTCTGGGTGAAAAGGCTGTTGTGCAGCTTTCCATTAAATCTCTCCCTCTCCCTCTCACTCTTAACCTCTGACCTCTGGTCCTTGATTTTGCAACTCTGGGACAAAGACTGTGTACATGTGGCGCATAGATGTGAACTCACCTTCTGCAACCGCCTTGCAGCCTGGCCTGTTTCACACAGCCCTAGGTCCACATCTGGTGGCTGGACTACAGATGCTCTCATTGGGCAACTGCCATGCTTGGGATGAGGACCTATGGTCTGGGATATATGTGAAGCTAAACCGAAGAACTAGTGGTGAAAGCAGGAATGGGCAGCATTCTCCCTCTCCCAGAGCTGGAGGGGGAGGACAGCAAGCACCTCGGGTGACCCAGATTTCACTGCATTATCAAAGCCCTCAGACTCACACCCGCCCTGATGATCAGTTCCCAGAGGGCAGCAGTCTGCTCTCTGGTGGACAGTCGTGGGTTCTCCAGTTGGAAGAACAGGATCTCCTGAGGTGTCTTCGCACCTTGTACTGCCTCTGACGGTCATCAAGTTAAGTTTGATGCACTGAGGCACAAAATACTTTGGGACATCCTCCAATGGTACCTCCTGGAAATCAGACATCTGCTCCATCTACCACTTCCCCAGCACTGAAGTACAGAGAACCTCCATTTGGAAATATCACCCGAGGATGAACAAGGCAAAGGAGACAGACACAAAAGTAGTTGCAGATTCAGGACTGGCATTTCTGGATGACAAATAGCAGTGAATTAAAAATGTAAAAATCCTATTCTAATGATGGATTTCCAACATGAAACACTAACTCTGTTTCTGTTCCCACAGACACTGCCTTATCGGCAGTTCCCAGCTGTTCTCTTTTCCAGTAGTTTTGTTCTATTCAGAGGAAGTAGGTGCAGAAACTCATGCGAAAGGTGAAGGATTGACCCTTAATCTCCCCGACTTGTTCTGTGACAATATCCCCAGCACTTGAACATGCACCAGCATCCAACCCTTACCCACATTGCCAGATTTCCTCATCCAGTTACTCTGGACTGCAACATCTCCCCACCAGACAGCAGACACTTCGCTCTGGCCCCACTGTAACCCAGTAGTGACTGCTGCCTTTTCGTGTGAAGGGCAGTTTATTCAGTCTTCGCAGTATTAGTATCAGAGATGTGGGTTTGTGGTGTCAGGTGCAATGGTACAGTGTTTTTTCCTTCTCTCCTGTACGGTCTTTCCGAGTGCAGGATATGTGAGATAGAGGAAAGAGTGGGCAGAGACATCGCCATAAGAACATAAGACATAGGAGCAGAATTAGGCCATTCGGCCCATCGACTCTGCTCCGCAATTTCATCATGGCTGATTCGTTTCCCTCTTAAACTCATTCTCCTGCCTTCTCCTCATAACCTTTTTATGCCTTGACTAAGCAAGAACCTATCAACCTCCGCCTTAAATACGCTCAGTGTCCCAGCCTCCACAGCTGCCTGTGGCAACAAATTCTATAGATAAACTACTGTCAGGCTAAAGAAATTCCTTTTCATCTAAATGGACGTCCCTCTGTTTTGAGGCTGTGCCCCCAGTCCAAAACTTCCCCACCAAAGGAAACACCCACTTCACATCCACTCTATCTAGCCCTTTAGTGCTCAGTAGGTTTCAAAAACTTCCCCCCATTCTTCTAAACTCCAGCAAGTACAGGCCCAGAGCCATCAATGACTGCTCAGATGATAACTCTTTTAGACCCTTTCAACACATCCTTTCTGAGACAGGGGGGCCCAAAACTGCTCACAATACTCCAAGCCAGGCCTCTCCTGTGCTTTATAAAGCCTCAGTAGTACATCCTTGCTCTTACATTCTAGTCCACTTGAAATGAATGTTAAGATTTAATTCGTGTTCCTCATCCTGCAAATTAACCTTTAGAGAATCCTGCATGAGGATTCCCAAATCCCTTTGCACCTCAGATTTTTGAATTTTCTCTCCATTTAGAAAATGGTTTACACATTTATTTCTTCTGCTGAAATGCATGACCATACACTTCCTGTCATTGTATTCCATCTGCCACCTCTTTGCCCATTCTCCTAATCTGTCTAAATCCTACTGCAGCCTCTCCGCCTCTGCACCTATTTTCATATTGTCTGCAAACCTGGCCACAAAGCCATGAATATTATCATCCAAATCGTTGACATACAACATAAAATGAAGTGGTCCCAACACAGACCCCTTGCAACACCACTAGTCAGCAGCAGTCAACCAGAAAAGGATAACTTTATTTCCACTCTTTGCCTCCTGCCAATCAGCCAATGTTCTATCCATGCTAGTATCTTTCCTGTAATACATTGGGTTCCTATCTCGTTTAACAACCTCATGTGTGGCACCCTTATCAAAGGCCTTCTGAAAAAACAAATACACAATATCCACCAATTCCAACAGATTTGCCAGGCAAGATTTTCCCCTAAGGAAACCATGTTAACTTTGGTCTATTTTATCATGTGTCTCCAAGTAACCCCAAAACCACATTCTTAACAATCGACTCCAACATCTTTCCAAACGCTGAGGTAAGGCTAACTGGCCTATAATTTTCTTTGTTCTGCCTCCCTCCTTTCTTGAAGAGTGGTGTGACATTTGCAATTTTCCTGTCCTCTGTAACCATGCCAGAATCCATTGGTTCTTGAAAGATCGTTACCAATGTCTTCATAATCTCTTTAGCTGCCAGTTTTAGAACACTGGGATGTGGTCCATCAGGTCCAGGTGACCTATCCAACGGCAGACCTTTCAGTTTTCCAAGCACCAGCTCCCTAGTAATAGTGAGTACACTCAATTCTGCCTCTTCACACTCTCCAACTTCCAGCACCCTACTAGTGTCTTTCAGAGTGAAGACTGGTGCAAAATACTTACTCAGTTCACCCATCATTTCCTTATCTCCCATTTCTATCTCTCCAGAATCATTTTTCAGCAGTCCAATGTCCACTCTTGCCTCTCTTTTACTGTTCATATATCTGAAAATACTTTTGGCATCCTCTGATATTATTGGCTAGCTTACCTTCATATTTCATCTTTTCCCCCTTTATGGTTTGTTGTTGCGTTCTGTTGGTTTTTAAAAATTGCCCAATCCTCTAACTTCCCACTAATTTTTGCTCTATGATATTCCCTCTCCTTTGCTGATATGTTGGCTTTTACTTCCCTTATCAGCCACGGTTTGTGTCATCTTCCTCTTCTTTGGTGTGTCTCTATCCTGCACCTTCTGAATTGCCCCCAGAGCATCTAGCCATTTCTGCTCACTGTAATCCTCGTGTCCCCTTCCAATCAACTTTGGCCAGCTCCTCTGTCATGCCTCTGTAATTCGCTTTACTCCACTGTAATCCTGACACATCTGACTTTAGCTTCTCTTACGCAAATTGCAGGGTGAATTCTATCATATTATGATCACTACCTCCTTGTTTTCCCCTAGTAGGCTCAGACAAACTGCTCTAAAAAACCATCTCACAGGCATTCAACAAACTCACTCTCTTGAGATCCATTACCAACCTAACTTTCCCAATCGACCTGCATGTTAAAATCTCCCATAACCATCATAACATTGGCTTTTTGACACACTTTTTCTATTTCCTGTTGTAACCTGTGGTCCACATCGCAGCTACTGTTGGGAGACTTGTATATAATGGCCATCAATGTCTTTTTACCCTTGCAGTTTCTTAACTCAATCCACAAGGATTCAACATCTTCCGACCCTGTGTCACATCTTTCTACTGATCTGATGCCATTCTTTACCAGCGGAGCCATGCCATCCCCTCTGCCTACCTTCCTATCCCTCCGATACAACCTGTAACCTTGGACATTCAGCTCCCAACTACAACCATCCTTCAGCCATGATTCAGTGATGGCCACAACATCATACCCGACAATCTGTAACAGTGAAACAAGTTCATCCACCATATAACTTATACTTCGAGCCCTGAATAACACTGAGTACTGTATTTGCAACCCTTTTTGATGCTGCATCCCTAATGCGCTGATACTCACCCTGCTGGCTGCAATTTTGTCCTATTGTCTGTCTGCTCTTCCAGCCTGACTGTACACTGTCTTTGCTTTTTTACCATCTGTCCTATCCAGAGTCCCTTCACTCAGGTACCCATCCCCCTGCCAAATTAGTTTAAACCCTCCCCAACTACTGAGTCCTCTATCACTACCGCTCCCCTCTTTCCCTTCTGTACCATGGCCCCATCCTCAGTGCCAGTAACCTGGTCTCCATGGCATTCCTCTGGGAGATCATCCCTCACAACAGTATCCAAAACGGATACTTATTATTGAGGGGAATGGCCTCAGGGGTACTCTGCGCTAACTGCCTGTTCACATTTCCATTTCTCCTGACAGTCACCCAGCTACTTGCCTCCTACAACTGGGGGTAACTACTTCCCTATAGCTCTAATCAGTTATCTCCTCACTCTTGCGTACAAGCCAAAAGACTTCCAGCTGCTGCTCCAGATCCCTAACATGGTCTTCAAGGAGCTGCAGTTGGATACACCTCATGCAGATGTAGTTCTGTGGAAGACCCTGGGTCTCCCAGGACTCCAACATCTGGCATGAAGAACACACAATAGCCATTTAAACTACAGTAAGTACCCCTGACACAATAAGAGAAAAGGGCGACTTAACAGAACCTTACCCGGAGAACTTATCTGGAGTTAAGGCCTCTTCCAAGCCGAAACCTCCTTTGAGCCAAAGCCTGACACTCCCACTCTCACCACAGGCCCACTCCCAACAATAGCCGCTCTGCTTCTCCCTTCCGTACTTTTATTTACACCTCTCTGCGTAAGACACAACACCCAATCCAGAAAAGCTCATCTTCAGTGGGGAGGGATGGGGGGGGGGGAACAAATGAACAAGGGAGTCGCGTAGGGAACGATCCCTGCGGAAAGGCGGGGGGGGGAGGGAAAGATGTGCTTGGTGGTGGGATCCCATTGGAGGTGGTGGAAGTTACGGAGAATTATATGTTGGACCTGGAGGCTGGTGGGGTGGTAGGTGAGGACCAGGGGAACCCTATTCCTAGTGGGGTGGTGGGAGGATGGGGTGAGAGCAGATGTGCGTGCAATGGGGGAGATGCGTTTGAGAACAGAGTTGATGGTGGAGGAAGGGAAGCCCCTTTCTTTAAAATAGGAGGACATCTCCTTTGTCCTGGAATGAAAAGCCTCATCCTGAGAGCAGGTGCAACGGAGACAGAGGAATTGCGAGAAGGGGATGGCATTTTTGCAAGAGACAGGGTGGGAAGAGGAATAGTCCAGATAGCTGTGAGAGTCTGTAGGCTTATAGTAGACATAAGCCCTCCCACTTTCAAATCTCTTACTATCTCTTCTTTCAGTTAGTTCTAACGAAGGGTCTCGGCCCAAACCGTCGACTGTACCTCTTCCTAGAGATGCTGCCTGGCCTGCTAAGTCCACCAGCATTTTGTGTGTGTTGCTTGAATTTCCAGCATCTGCAGATTCCCTCGTGTTAGCTCATCCCTTATTGGGTCCAACCACAAGTTGCTCTAAACACCCATCTCAAAGGCATTCTACAAATTTTCTCTTTTGGGATTCCACAGCAACTTGATTTTCCCAATCCATCTGCATATTGAAATCCCCCATTGCCTTTTTGACGTGTGTTTTCTGTCTCCCGCTGTAATTTGTAGACCATATCCTGGCTACTGTTCAGAGGCCTGTAAATAATTCACATTGGCATCTTCTTGCCCTCGCAGTTTCTTAACTCTACCCATAAGGATTCTATATCTTCTGATCCTATGTCACCTCTTGCTAAGATAACACCAGAAGAGCCACTCCTTCTCCTCTGCCTACCCGCCTCTCCTTTCGATAGATCGTGCATCGTGAGAGTCCACTCTGAGAAGCACACTACTGTGATTATGCAGAGACAGGTATCAGGGAGAGATACTTGGTGAAGTTTAAATACATGGGCGCCACTCTCACCCTCAGCTGTGTGTGGATGAGTTAGCCCGCTGCCTGAGAGGAGGACGATCCTGCCCTCCAGCACAGGGAGACTTCGTATTTGGTGCTCCTCCTGTTGTTGCTGGAAGTGATGGTTTCACTGGAAGACAAAGAAAGTAAGTAGTGACAGAAATATCACAGTTGGTTTGTCTGTGAGAGTCAATGAGTGTACATTTGTGTCTGTGTAGGAGGGAGACAGAAAGAAAAAGACTGTATACTGTATGTGAACGTGTAGGAGAGTGTGAGTATCAGTGTGTGAACTAGTATGTCTGTGTATTAGTGAGAAAGTGTGTGTTAGAGTCCTAAAGCTATACAGCACAGAAACAAGCCCTTCAGCCCAACTGGTTCATACCAACCAAGCTCGTCCCACTGGCCACGTTCGACTCATTTCCCTCTAAGCCTTTCCACTTCTCACTACCCACTGACTTTTAAACACCAACTTAAAACCTACTTATTCAAACTTGCTTTTAACTAACATATTTTTGTTTCTTACTCTCATGTTTATTTTTTTAAATTTTATTTTCATGTTTGTATTTTTCTCCCATTGCAAAGCACTTTGAACTACCTAATCTGAATGAAAAGTGTTCTATAAATAAAGTTATTATTATTATTATTATTATTATTATTATCATTATCCATGTACCAGTGCCTATATTGTTATCTCAACTACTTCCACCTGCGGCTCATTCCAAATAGGGAACATACTACAGCTGAAAAAGTCACCCCTCAGGTTCCTATTTAATCATTCCTCTCTCACCTTAAATCTATACCCTTTAGTTCCTGAGTTCCCACTCCTAGCAAAAAAAAGGTATGTATTTTGATCTGCTAGGGGAACTAAGCAGGCTGATCAGCATTTGTGGCTGGAAATAAATTGTCAATGTTTTGAGTCAGGATTGATCAGTAGTCCTGCATATCAGTCCTAATGCAGGTTTTTGACCTCAAAGGTCAGCAATTCCTTTCCCTCTACAGATACAGATTGACCCACTACATTCCTCGTTACAGATTCCAACATCTGCAGTCCTGTGTCTCCTATGTGTACCTAAATGTGAGAAGGGGTGAGTGTGTGTATATGAAAGAGAGAATGTGCATCTGTGTGAGAGAGTGTAGGTAAGTGTATATGAGAGGGTGTGTTTGCGTTTGTGTGTGTGTGGGGAAGGTATGTGTGAAAAAGAGAAAATGCTTGTGCTGCTGAGAAGGGCTAAAGATAGTGAGATAACTTTGAGGGCAGCTGTCGTGGGATAGATGCCTGTCAGTGGTTGGAGAGGTATGGTGTATGATTTTGGCGAGGTACTGGCAAGTTATGTTCCTATGTACCAGCCTCTCTATCCCCTTTCAGTTGTGGAAGTTGTGGGTGCTCTCAGGTTTTCCTGTGCAAATAGATGTTATACACTGCAGCCATGGTATGTCGACGGTGAGATTTTAGTAGATGGATTGTATTGAGTTGTTTGTTTGTTGATTTTGCCTCGTACATGCTGGAGACATATGGGTGGCAGGAGATAAACCATTCTCCACAAGCTTCTAGCTGTTCTTACTTTTGTATTTATGTGGCCAGGCTTGTCGAGTTTCTGTTTAAAGGTGACTTCCAGCATGCTGTTGATGGGGGACTAGGTATTGGTAATATCATTCAGTGTCCAAGTTCTCAATGTCCTATACTAAGTATTCACTGCCCAGCTACTCATAGACATAGACATAGACATACTTTGTCTAGGCCTTACCACATACAAGCACAGGCAGCTTTACAGAGTTACACAGCACAGACAAAAGCCCCTCATGCTTGTCGTCCAACATGTCTATCATAGGTAGTCCTAGGATATTCGGCCAAAATCCTCTGATCATTTCCAATCTATGTCCTTGTCTAAATGTCATTCAGATATTGTAATTGTATCCAACTCCACTGCTTCCTCTGGTGGCTCATTCACATACCCATCATCCTCTGTGTGAAAATGCTTTCTTCCAGGTCCCTTTTAAATCTATACCCTCTTACGTTAAATCTATACCCTCTGAGTTTAGACTGCTCTGCCCTTGGGAAAAGATGATGACCATCAACCTTATCAACACCCTTCCTGATTTTATAAACCTCGATATGGTCACCCCTCAGCCTCCTGTGTTCCAGGGAAGGCAGTCCCACTCTACCCTTACAGAACAAACATTGACATAAACGAGTACAGTACGGGAACAGCCATTCGGCCTGAACCAGCTAAAAATCAAATCAACACACCCAAACACTAATCCCTCCTATCTACATCATATCCATATCTCTCCATCTTCCTTACATCCATGTGCCTATCTAAATGTCTCTTAAAAGCTTCTAATGTATTTGCCTCAGCCACCATACCAGGCAGTACATTCCAGACATCCACCACTCGCTGAGTAAAATACTTCCCCCTCACATCCCCCTTGAACCCACCCCCTCTCACCTTCAATGCATGTCCTCTGGTATTAGACATTCAACCATGGGAAACAAATTCTCCCTGTCCACACAATCTATGCCTCTCATAAACTTGTAAACCTCTATCAGATCTCTCTCCAGCCTCCGGCACTCAGAGAAAACAACTTGGTGAACTCTCTAAACGAGGCAGCAACCTGGTGAACGTCCTCTGCACCCTCTCCAAAGCCTCAACACCCTCCCTATAGTGAGGCTACCAGAACTGTACGCAATACTCGAGATGTGGCCTAACCAGAGTTCTATGAAGTTGCAACATAACTTCCTGTCTTTTGAACTTAATACCTCGACTAATAAAAGCAAATATTCCACAAGCCTTCTGAACCACCTTATCTACCTTCATGGAGCTATGAACTTGGATCCCATGATCTCTCTGTTCAACAACACTGTTAAGGATCTTTCCCTTAACAGTGTACTGTCTCCTTGCATTTGCCCTACCAAGGTGCAACACCTCACATTTATCTGGGTTACACTCCATCTGCCATTTCTCTGCCCGTATCTGCACCTGACCTATATCGTGCTGCATTCTTTGCCACTCTTCTACACAATTCCACCAATCTTGGTATCATCTGCAAACTTACTATCCTATCCATTTGCATTTCTATCAAGGTCATTTATACATGTGGCCAAGTGGTTAAGGCATTTGTCTAGTGATCGGAAGGTCACTAGTTCAAGCCTCAGCTGTGGCAGTATGTTTGTGTCCTTGAGCAAGGCACCTAACCACACATTGCTCTAGTGTCTATGCGAGGAGTGGCGTCCCACACAGACTTCCAATCTGCACCTTGTAAGGCATGAAAGTGCCCGACGCAGGCCTCTAATGGTCTGAGTTGACGTTCCCTCCCCCCATTTATATACATACAAACAGCAGAGGTCCCAGCAGAGGTCCCAGCACAGTTCCCTGCGGAACTCCATTAATTACAGACCTCCAGCTCGAAAAAAAATCCCTTTGACCCACGACCCTCTGTCAAGCCAGTTCTGAATCTAAATAGCCAATTTGCCACAGACTCCATGCATCTTAATCCTCTGGGTTAGCCTCCCATGAGGTACTTTGTCAAACGCTTTACTAAGATCCATGTAGACAACATCCACTGTCCTACCTTCATCAATCTCTCTCGTCACCTTGATTAAAAAAACTCAGTCAAGCTGGTAAGACCCAACCTTCCCTGTATAAAGCCAAACTGCCTCTCCCCAATTAGGCCACGGATTTCCAAATGCTGGTATATCCTAAGCTTAAGAATTATCTCCAGCAATTTCCCTACAACTGACGTCAGATTCACTGGGTATATTGTTCCCAGGACTTTCCCTTGTTCCCTTCTTAAACAGAGGTACAACATTAGCCACTTGCCAGTCCTCTGGGACCTTGCTTGTGGTTAGAGAGGACACAAAACTACTGGTCAAGGGCCCAGCAATCTTGTCTCTTGCCTCCTTCAGTGACCTGGGATAAATGCCATCAAGCCCCGGGGACTTATCCACCTTAATACTGATTAGAAACATAGAAAATAGGTGCAGGAGTAGGCCATTTGGCCCTTTGAGCCTGCAACGCCATTCAGTATGATCATGGCTGATCATCCAACTCAGAACCCTGTACCAGCCTTCCCTCCATACCCCCTGATCCCTTTAGCCACAAGGGCCATATCTAACTCCCTCAGGGGGCCCAACACTTTCTCCTCTTTGACCTCTAAGCACCCTAATGTATTCATACAGTCTGCACTGATCTCCTGGTCCTCTATATCCCTTTCCTTGGTAAATTCTGAAGCAAAGTATTCATTAAGTACCTCAGTCACATTCTCTGCATCCAAACAAATGTCCCCCTTTACCCTTGAGTGGTCCTACCCTCTCCCTAGTTATCCTTTTACTCTTAATGTATGTATAGAATGCCTTGGGGTTCACCTTAATCCTATTCACCAAGGACTTCTCATGGGCCCTCCTGGCTTTCCAAATTCTCTTCTTTAGTTCTTTTCTGGCTCCTTTATACTCCCGTGTGCTTCATTTGATCCCAGCTTCAGAAGCATTACATATTTTTCCTTTTTCTTCTTGACTAAATTCATCACCTCGCTGGACATCCAAGGTTCTCGTATCTTTCCACCTCTGTCCTTCTTTCTAAAAGGAGCAGACCTTTCCTGTACTCTGTGCAATTATTGATCTTTAAACACCCTCCACATGTCTGATGTGGACTTAGGGTCAGACATGTGGAGGGTGCTTAAAGATCAGAGAAAAGGTGTTCCCAATTAATGCTTCTTAGTTTCTGCCCAACGCCCTCACAAGGACCATCTTTATGCTTAGCTATAGCTATCCTGGGAAATGAGTATTGTAGTCACTGGCCAGGATCATTACACCAACACCAGATCCAGTATGGCACCTCCTCTTGTTGGACCATCCATATATTAATTTAAGAAACCTTCCTGGATACAAATTCAGCCCCATCTAAACCCCTTACATCAAGAAGAATCCAGTTTATATTAGGGAAGTTGAAATCTCCCATGACAACAACTATTATTTTTACACATTTCCTTCATCTGATTACATATCTGTTATTCAATGTCACAGTGGCCATTAAGGGGTCTGCAGTACAATCCCCTCAGTGTGACTCCACCCTTCCTATTGCTGAGTTCCTGGGTTGCACCCAAATAGACTCAGGGTCTGACCCCTCCATTACAATTCAAGCATCCGGTGAACATCCTCATGAAACTTTGAAAAGACAGATTGAGGCTCTGGTCAAGGTTTAGAAGGTCGAGGATGGTGAATTCCTTGACAACTATGAAAAAATGAATCTCATTAAGAGGGAAATCAGGAGGACAAAGAGAGGTTATGAATTGGATCTGACAGGTAAGATTAAGGAACATTTCAAGAGGTTCTATAGCTATATTAAGAGTAAAGGAAAGCTAGGGAGAGGGAGTGAGCCTCCTTAGAGATCAGAGGGGCCACTCCAGAGCAAACACTTGGAGTACTATGTGGAGTTGTGGTCATGCAGCTATAAGAAAGGTGTCATTAAGCTGCAGAGGATGCAGGAAAATAGAGCAATTCAGTACAGATAGAGACCCAACAAGTACATACCAATCACACTGTCCACCGAGCTAGTCCCAATTTGCTGCGTTCAGCCCATATCCTTCAAGGGCCTTCTCTTCAGTGTGATTGCCAATCCAAAATCGTCCTAAATGATACTATTGTACCTCCCTCAAGCACATCCTCTGATAGTTAGTTACATACACTCACCACTCTACCCGAAAACGTTGCCCTTCAGAGCTCTTTCAGATCTTTCCCCTCTCACACTAAATCTATGCACCCTAGTTTTGAACTGAGCTGCCTTGGGAAAAGATTGACTATCTGCCTTATCTTAGCCCTTCATAATCTTGTAAAGGTTACTCCTCAGCTTCCATTCTTTCAGGGAAAACAGCCCTGGCCTGTCCAATTTCTCCTTTTAACTCAACCATCCAGTTCTGGCAATATCCTTGCCAGGAATCTTTTCTGCATTTTCTCTGTAGTGTGGCAACCAGAAACACACACAAATAAAGTCAAATATAAAACAAATGTTTTGTACATCCATAACATCAAGACCCAACTCTTGCACTCAGTGCCGTAGTTGATGAAGGCCAGCATGCCATACGCTTTCTTCAGCACCCTGTCCACCTGGTTCACCACTTTCAGGGAACTGTGTACTTGTGTCCCACAACACTCCCCAGGATCCTGTGTTTCACTGTCTATGTCCTGCACTTGTCCAGGTTAAATTCCATCTGCCATTCCTCTGCCCACCTACCCAGTTGACCTGGATCCCCCTGCAACCTTGGACAATCTTCTCCATTGGGTGGTGAATCTGTGGAATTCATGATCACAGACGGCTGTGGAGGTCATGTCATTGGGGATATTTGAAGTAGAGGTTGATAGATTCTTGATTAATCAGGGCATCAAAGGTTAGGGGAGAAGGCAGGAGAATGGGGTTGAGAGGGATAATAAATCAGCCATGATGAATCATGGAGCAGATATGACGGGTAGTTTGCAAAATTACTAACATTGTCAGCTACCTTCTCATCTGAGTTATTATATAGATCTGACAAACAACATCACCAAGCCCTGTGGCATACCACTTACCAGAGACCCAACCCTTCACCAACACCAGCTGATTCCTACTACCGAACCAATTCTGTTTCCAATTTTCTAGCTCATCCAGATCCCAAGTGGTCTAACCTTCTGGACCAGTCTGGCATGTAGCACCTTGTCAAAGATCCTGTTAAATCAATGTGGTCAACATCCTCTGCCCTGCCCTTGTTAATTCTCTTGGTCACCTCCTCAAAAATTTCTCAATCAAATTCATGAGGTGCAAGTTCACATGTGCAAAGTTATACTCTACTATCCTTGCCTTTCCAAATGCAAACAAATCCAAATGAATCTCCTCCAACAACGTCCTCCCACACCGCAGGGTCACTGACCCATAGTCCCCTGCTGCATTTCTTAAATAAAGAAACAAAGGTGCATCCTCCAGTCTACTCGTACCTCACCAGTGGCTAACAAAGATACAAAAATCCCAAGCAATCTCCTCCTATAACATCCTAGGATACCCTGGGTCAAATTTATGATTTTCAGGACTGCTGACACCTCCTCCTTTGTAAACATTTGGCAGGTCAGGTAACAGCTTGGCAAGGTATGGAACTAACAAGGTATGGAACGTTTTGGGTTGAAGACATTCTTAGTGCAGTTACGATGAAAGGAGATTTTCAGAATGTTACGAACCCACAGGTTTCATTTACTGTGGGCTGTTACTTTAAGAGTGCCTAAATAAGGCAGGACGATGATGTTGTTCACTGACTGAGTGGCAGCTTGTTTAACTTTAAAACAAGGACACAGACAGTCACAGTCGAGAGAGAGAGAGAGAAGGCCGAAACTTCAGCTGGTCACTGTGATGGTTTGAAACTCTTTTAAGCCCAAAAGATTGGGTTAAGTACAACGAATGTGGGACTGTCACTTCGTATAATCCAAAGGAGTAGATTTTGTTAGGATATCCTGTGGAGACCATTTATGTGTTAACCCTTGCCTGGGTATGTTGTGTGGTAATCACTTGAAGACAATAATCCTGTGACAGATCACTTTCGGTGATAACTCGTATGTGGATTTGGAACGATACGACGGACAAGATCTTCGACGACGATACTTTCGTTTACCTGTGAAATTCGACGTAACCACCTTTTCTCTATGTTTCACCCTGGATTACAAATAACTCTCTCCTATCACTTATTCTGTGAATGACTGAACTTTCCCTACTTTATCATCTCAAGACTTTAAGCTTTATTTCCCCAAGCTTAACTTAGTTTGGGAGCTTTATTATACACATATATACACATAACACTGTTAATATTTGTTTATCTTGGTTAAGTTACGATATTATAAGTAGATACCAATAAAGATAGTGGTTTTAACATTAAAACTTGACTCAGTGTGAACTCTCTTGCTGCTGGTTTATTTCTAAAACGTTACAGTTCGTAACAAATATCAGAATCAGAATCAGGTTTATTATCACCGGCATGTGACGTGAAATTTGTTAACTTAGAGCAGCAGTTCAATGCAATACATAACCTAGCAGAGAAAAAAAACATAATGAATAAACAGTAAATCAATTACGTATATTGAATAGATTTTTTAAAAATGTGCAAAAACAGAAATACTGTATATTAAAAAAGTGAGGTCGTGTCCAAGGGTTCAACGTCCATTTAGCAATCGGATGGCAGAGGGGAAGAAGCTATTCCTGAATCACTGAGTGTGTGCCTTCAGGCTTCTGTATCTCCTACCTGATGGTAACAGTGAGAAAAGGACATGCTCTGGGTGCTGGAGGTCCTTAATAATGGATGCTGCCTTTCTGAGACACTGCTCCCTGAAGATGTCCTGGGTACTTTGTAGGCTAGTACACAGGATGGAGCTGACTAAATTTACAACCTTCTGCAGCTTCTTTTGGTCCTGTGCAGTAGCCCATCCATGCAAGACAGTGCCTGTCAGAATGCTCTCCATGGTACAACTATAGAGGTTTTTGAGTGTATTTGTTGAGATGCCAAATCTCTTCAAACTCCTAATGGAGTATAGACGCTGTCTTGCCTTCTTTATAACTACATTGATATGTTGGGACCAGGTTAGATCCTCAGAGATCTTGACATTCAGGAACTTGAAACTGCTCACTCTCTCCATTTCTGATCCCTCTATGAGGATTGGTATGTGCTCCTTCGTCTTACCCTTCCTGAAGTCCACAATCAGCTCTTTTGTCTTACTGACGTTGAGTGCCAGGTTGTTGCTGTGGCACCACTCCACCAGTTGGCATATCTCACTCCTGTACGCCCTCTCATCACCACCTGAGATTCTACCAACAATGGTTGTATTGTTAGCAAATTTATAGGTGGTATTTGAACTATGCCTAACCACACAGTCATGTGTATACAGAGAGTGGTGCAGTGGGCTAAGCACACACCCCTGAGGTGCGCCAGTGTTGATCGTCAGCAAGGAGGGTATGTTATCACCAATCCTCACAGACTGTGGTCTTCCGGTTAGGAAGTCAAGGATCTAATTACAGAGGGAGGTACAGAGGCCCAAGTTCTGCAGCTTCTCAATCAAGATTGTGCGAATGACGGTATTAAATGCTGAGCTAAAGTCAATGACCAGCATCCTGACGTAGGTGTTTGTGTGGTCCAGGTGGTCTAAAGCCATGTGGAGAGCCATTGAGATTGCATCTGCCGTTGACCTATTGTGACGATAGGCAAGTTGCAGTGGGTCCAGGTCCTTGCTGAGGGAGGAGTTCGGTCTAGTCTTGACCAACCTCTCAAAGCATTTCATCACTGTCGATGTGAATGCTACCGGGCAATAATCATTAAGGCAGCCCACATTCAGTAGGTGGCACTGTCTTGGATGGCTGTCCGACATAGGCTGGAATTCCTCTGCATTTGGATGGCGTTGCTATCTCCAGAGACTGTTCAATACAGAGCGTGTTTCCAAGGGCTGAGTGTCAGAAGAAGCAGTACTGGCAGCGTCACGAGCAGGACTGCCCACTGAGCCTTCAGGATGCACTTCCTCAGATTGACTCATTCTGCCCTGAGGCTCTGTACACCTCACTTCAAGCTGATTACATTTAGTGTGTTTCTTTTGCTTGTGTGTTTAATGCAGAAATTTGCTCGTTAGACTGTTTACTGTCTATATCATACTGTTTTGGTAGTTTATTGTAGGTGTTGCATTTTTTCCTGATCAATTAGTAAAAGTCTTTACTCACCCTATTAACTTTTTAATTCACTCCCTCAAACCAAGTTTGCAGTTTTACCTTAAATTCACACATTCCAGGTTTATCCTTGCCGTCAGGCATTCTCACCTGCTTCCTTAATAAACTTAACATTGTTGGTACGTTGCCTGTGGATTACTTCATTATCTGTATCAAACTGAGATGTTTTATTCAGGTAAGAGCACGTTGAACGTTTCATATCTTTGCCCATTGTTTTAGCTACTTTTTGTTACTTTGACTGCAATCTTGAAATATTAATAGATTGCAACCAAAATTTTAATAGGTTGTCTCATGCACGACACTGGCTTGCACATATTGTGCCCCACCGTGTGAACATATTGAGTAATTTAGTATTTTCCCTGCTTCCCTCATATTTACACACACCATTCTGCATTTACACATCACCCAGTCACCATTCCGTACTTACACATCACCCAGTCACCGTCCTGTATTTACACATCGCCCACAGTCATCGTCTTGTATTTACACATCACCCAGTGACCGTCCTATATTTACACATCACCCACAGTCACCATCCTGCATTTACACATCACCCACTGTCATCGTCCTGTATTTACACATCATCCACTTTCACCGTCCTGTATTTACACATAAGCCACTGTCACCGCCATGTATTTACACATCACCCAGTGACTGTCTTGTATATACACATCATCCACAGTCACTGCTCAGTATTTACACATCACCCACAGTCACCGTCTTGTATTTACACATCACCCAGTGACCGTCCTGTATATACACATCACCCACAGTCACCATACTGTATTTACACATCACCCAATCACCATCCAGTATTTACACATCACCCACAGTCACAGTCTTGTATTTACACATTACCCAGTGACCATCCTGTATTTACACATCACCTACAGTCACCGTCTTGCATTTAAACATCACCCACAGTCACCATCCTGTATTTACACATCACCCACAATCACCATCCTGTATTTACACATAACCCACAGCACTATCCTGTATTTACACATCACACAGTCACCATCCTGTATTTACACATCACCCAGTCACCGTCCTGTATTTACACATCACCCAGTCGCCATCCTGTATTTACAACTCACCCAGTGTCACCGTCCTGTATTTACACGTCCTGTATTTACAGTGTCACCATCCTGTACTTATACATCACCGAGTCACCATCCTGTACTTACACAGCACTGAGCCACCGTCCAGTATTTACACATCACTAAGTCACCGTCCTGTATTTACACATCACCCACTGTTACCGTCCTGTACTTACACATAAACCACAGTAACCAACCTGTATTTACAATTTACCCACAGTCACCATTCAGTATTTACACATCACCCACAGTCAGCATCCTATATTTACATGTAACCCACAGGCACTGTCCTGTATTTACACATCACTCAATCACCATCCTGTACTTACATATCACCCATAATCACCATCCTGTATTTACACATCACCCACATTCACTGTCCTGTATTTACACATCACCCAGTGATCGTCCTGTATTTACACATCACCCAATCACCATCCTGTATTTACACATCACCCACAGTCACCATTCTGTATTTACACAGAACCCACTGTCACCATCCTGTATTTACACATCAGCCAATCACCATCCAGTATTTACACATCACCCACAGTTACCATCCTGTGTTTACACATCACCAAGTGACCGTCCCTTATTTACACATCACCCAGTCACCATCCTGTATTTACACATCACCCACTGTCACCGTCCTGTATTTACACATAACCCACTGTCACCATCCTGTATTTACACATCACCCACAGTCAGCATCCTGTATTTACACATAACCCACAGGCACTGTCCTGTATTTACACATCACTCAATCACCATCCTGTACTTACATATCACCCATAATCACCATCCTGTATTTACACATCACCCACAGTCACCATCCTGTATTTATACATCACCCAATCACCGTCCAGTATTTACACATCACCCACAGTCACCATCCTGTGTTTACACATCACCCAATCACCGTCCAGTATTTACACATAACACACTGTCACCATCCTGTATTTACACATAACCAACTGTCACCATCCTGTATTTACACATCACCCAACCACCGTCCAGTATTTACACATCACCCACAGTCACCATCCTGTATTTATTCATCACCCAGTCACCATCCTGTATTTACACATCACCCACAGTCACCGTCTTGTATTTATACATCACCCAATCACCATCCTGTATTTACACATCACCCAGTCACCATCGTGTATTTACACATCACCCAGTCACCATCCTGTATTTATACATCACCCACAGCCACCATTCTGTATTTACACATCACCCACAGTCACCGTCTTGTATTTACACATCACCCAGTCACCATCGTGTATTTACACATCACCCATAGTCACCATTCTGTATTTACACATCACCCAGTCATCATTGTGTATTTACACATCATCTAGTCACCGTCCTGTATTTACACATCACCCACAATCACCATTCTGTATTTACACATCACCCAGTCACCATCCTGTACTTATACATCACTCACAGCCACCGTTCTGTATTTATACATCACCCAGTCACTGTCTTGTATTTACACATCACCCACAGTCACCGTCTTATATTTACAAATCACCCACAGTCACCGTTCTGTATTTACACATCACCCAGTCACCATCCTGTATTTACACATAACCCTCAGTCACCATCCTGTATTTACACATCACCCAGTCACCATCCTGTATTTACACATCAATCACAGTCACCATAGTGTATTTACACATCCCCCACATTTATGTCCTGTATTTACACATCACCCACATTTATGTCCTGTATTTCCACATCAATCACAGTCACCATCCTGTATTTACACATTACTCACAGTCTGTGTGACTACGTGATTGAATGATTTGCTCATCTGGACACTTAAATGCTGGCCTTCATCCTACTGGAAAGATATGGTCGCACTGGAGAGGCTGCAAAGGATATTCAACTACTCTCAGGCAATGCATTCCAGGTGTATACCACCCTCTGGGCGTAGAACGTCCCCCTTATAACCAAAAGAGATAGAAGGAGAATTCGGTCATTTAGCCCTTTGAGACTGCTCGCCCATTTTATCATGGTTGTTCCGTTTTCCTTCTCACCCTCATTCTCCTACCTTCTCCCCGCATCCTTTCACATCCAGCTCATCAAGAACCTTTCAATCTCCACCTGAAATGCAATGCCTTGAAAAAATATTCACATAAATGAGTATTAGAACCAAGCAATTTGATCAATTTCACTGAGAATTTTTGTTTGTGAATCACATGATCCTTCTTTTTCACAGTAGGGCCCAAAAAAACAGAAAATTGTAAAGCATAAAAACTCAAAGACTTAAATGTCAGCAGTTCAGAAGTACTCATTCCCCTTTGGTCAGTATGTAGTTGAACTCCCTCTTGTGGCTATTACAGCCAATAATCCTTTTGGATAAGTCTCTATCAGCTCTGTCAATATTTTAGAGCAAGGTTTGCCCATTGCTCCTTGCAAAATTGCTCAAGCTGTTCCAGGATAGTTGGAGAGCAGTGGTGGGCAGCAATCTTGTGGTCCTTTAACAGATCTTTGATTGGGTTAAGGTCAGAACTTTGACTCAGCCTCTAGAGGACATCAATTTTCTTCATCTGAAGTCACTCCACGGTTTCTCTGACAGTGTGCTTTGGGTCGTTGCCTGCTGAAAAATGAACTTTCTCCCTAGTTTAGACTTTTTGACAGGGGCTAGCAGGTTTTATCCATGATCTCTCTGTGTTTTGCAGCATTCATCTTCCTGTTAATCGCGACCAGATTTCCAGTCCCTGCCGCTGAAAAGTATCCCCAGAGTATGACCCTACCTGCACCATGTTTTACAGGGTATGGTGTTACCTGGTATTAGATTTACACCTCATGTACTGCTAAAATAAAGCATATCCTTGCCCAGAAAGACTTTGCAATGCATCACTTGGAAGATACGGTAAAGATGTGGAAGGAAGTCCTGTGATCAACATTGGACATGATTCAATGAGATCCATCCCCCTCATTCTTCTAAATTTCTGTGATTATGGGCCCAGGGTCATTAAACATTCCTCATATGATAACCCTTTCATTCCCAGAATCATTCTCATGAACCTCCTCTGAACCCTCTCCAATGCCAGCACATCCTTTCTTAGATAAGGGACCTAAAATTGCTCACAATACTCCAGGCGAAGCCTCACCAGTGCCTCATAAAGCCTCAGCATTCCATTCTGGCTTTTATATTTCAGTTTTTTTGAGATGAATGCTAACATTGCATTTGTGTTCCTCACCACATCTCAACCTGCAATTAATCTTTAAGGAGTCCTGCACGAGGGGCTCCCAAATCCCTTTGTACCTCGGATTTTTGAATTTTCTGCCCATTTAGAAATCAATTTACACTTTTGTTCATTCTACAGAAGTGCATGACCATACATTTCCCAGCACTGTATTCCATCTGCCACTTCTTTGTTCATTCTCCAAATCTGTTTAATTCCTTCTGCAGACTCTCTGCTTCCTCAGTACCACATGCCCCTCAACCTATCTTTGTATCAGCTGCAAACTTGGCTGTAAAATCATCAATTCCATCATCAAAATCATTGACATACAACATAAAAAGAGGTGGTCCCAACACAAACTCCTGTGGAACATCACTAGGCACCAGTAGCCAACCAGAATCTCTTTGCCTCCCGCCGATCAACCAATGCTCTATCCATTATAGTACTTTTCCTGTAATGCCATGGGCTCTTATCTTGCTAAGCAGCCTCCTGTGCAGAACCTCATCAAAGACCTTCTGAAAATCCAAGTACACAACATCTACTGACTTTCATTTGTCTATCTTGCTTGTAATTTCCTCAAAGATTTATCAAACAAGACTTTCCTTTAAGGAAACCATGTAGACTTTGGCCTATTTTATCATGTACCTCCAAGTACCCTGAGATCTCATCCTTAACAATGAACACCAACATCTGCTCAACGACTGTGGTCAGGTTAACTGGCTTATAATTTTCTTCCTTCTGTCTCCCTCCCTTCTTGAAGAGTGGAGTGACATTTTCTATTTTCTGGTTCTCTAGAACCATGCAAGAATCTAGTGATTCATGAAAGATCATTAGCGATGCCTCCACAATCTCCCCAGCCACGTCTTTCAGAACCATAGGATGTCGACCATTTGGTCCAGGTGACTTACTTGCCTTCAGACCTTTCAGATTCTCAATCACCACGTCCCCAGAAAGAGCAATTGCACTCACTTCCACTCCCTGGCACTCTCGAACCTCCGGCATGCTGCTAGCATCTTCCAAGTGAAGATGGATGCAAAATATTAATTTAGTTTGCCTACTATTTCCTTGTTCCACTTTGCTATCTCTCCAGTGTCATTTTTCAGCAGTCCGATCTCTACTCTTGCCTCTCTTTTACTTTTTATATATTTTTAAAAAAGTCTTTTGGAATCCTCTTTGATTCAATTGGCTAGCTTACCTTTGTATTTCATCTTTCCCCTCCTTATGGTTTTATAGTTGTCTTTTGTTGGTTCTTATAAGGTTCCCAATCCTCTTAACTTCCCATTAATTTTTGCACTATTGTATGCTCTTTATTTTACTTTTATGTTGCTTTTGACTTCCATTGTCAGCCACGGTTTCATTGTCCTGCCTTTAGAATGCATCTATTCTGCACTTTCTGAATTTCTCCCAGAAACTCCAGCCACTGCTGCTTTGCCATCATCCCTACTAGTGTCCCCTTCCAATCAACTTTAGCCAGCTCCTCTCTCATATTTCTATGATTCTCTTTACTCCACCTCAGTAGTGATACATCTGACTTTAGCTTTTCCCTCTCAAATTGCAGGGAGAAGTATATCATATTATGATCACTGCCTCCTAAGAGTTCCTTTTTCCTTAAGCTTCTTAATCAAATCCATTCCATACACAATACCAAATCCAGAACAGCCCTTCCCCTAGTGGGCTCAACCTCAAACTGCTCTAAAAATCCATCTTGCAGGCATTCTACAAAACTCTCTGCCTTGGGATCTAGCACCAACCTGATTTTCCCCAATATACCTGCATATTGAAATCCTTTATAAGTATTGTAACATTGCCTTTATACATGCTTTTTCTATCTCCATTGTAATTTGTACCCCACATCCTGGCTACTATTCGGAGGCCTGTATATAACTCCCATCATGGTCCATTTACCCATGCAGTTTCATAACTCTACCCACAAGGATTCTTGTTTAAGCTGTGGCCAATCAGTGATCGGAAGTGTGAGAAGATGTATAGGATGTGTGAGTATAGGAATACAATGAGGTGGAGGATAAATTCGTGGCTGAGGGACTGGAGCAGGGGGCAGGGATTCAGATTTCTGGATCATTGGGACCTCCTTTGGGGCAGGTGTGACCTGTACAGAAAGGACGGTTTGCACTTGAATCCCAGGGGGAACCAATATCCTGGTGAGAAGGTTTGCTAAGGCTACTGGGGAAAGTTTAAACGAGAATTGTTGGGGGTTGGGAACTGAACTGAAGAGATTGGGGAAGAGGCAGTTAGCTCACAAATAGAGAAAGCTTGGAAGCAGTGTGTGAGGGAGGATAGGCAGGTGATAGAGAAGGGATGCGCTCAGACCAACGGTTTTAGATGTGTCTATTTTAACACAAGGAGTATTGTGAACAAAGCGGATGAGCTTAGAGCATGGATCAATACTTGGAGCCATGATGCAGTGGCCATTACAGAGACTTGGATGGCTCAAGGACAGGAATGGTTACTTCAAGTGCCAGGTTCTAGATGTTTCAGAAAGGACAGGGAGGGAGGCAAAAGAGGTGGGGGCATGGCACTGTTGATCAGAGATAGTGTCATGGCTGCAGAAAAGGTGGACGTCCTGGAGGGATTGTCTACGGAGTCTCTGTGGGTGGAGGCTAGGAACAGGAAGGAGTCAATAACTTTACTGGGTGCTTTTGAAAGGCCGCCCAATAGTAACAAGGGTATCGAGGAGCAGATAGGGAAACAGATCCTGGAAAGGCATAATAATAACAGAGTTGTCGTGATGGGAGATTTTAATTTCCCAAATATCGATTGGCATCTCCTGAGAGCAAAGGGTTTAGATGGGGTGGAGTTTGTTAGGTGGGTTCAGGAAAGTTTCTTGACACGATATGTAGATAAGCCTACAAGAAGAGAGACTGTACTTGATTTGGTATTGGGAAATGAACCTGGTCAGGTGTTAGATCTTTCAGTGGGAGAGCATTTTGGAGATAGTGATCATAATTCTATCTCCTTTACAATAACATTGGAGAGAGATAGGAACACACAAGTTAGAAAAGCATTTAATTGGAGTAAGGGGAATTATGAGGCTATCAGGCAGGAACTTTGAAGTTTAAATTAGGAACAGATGTTCTCAGGGAAAGGTACGGAAGGAATGTAGCAAATGTCCAGGGGATATTTGTGTGGAATTCTGCATAGGTACGTTCCAATGAGACAGGGAAGCTATGGTAGGGTACAGGAATCGTGGTGTACAAAGGCTGTAATAAATCTAGTCAAGAAGAAAAGAAAAGCTTACAAAAGGTTCAGAGAGCTAGGTTATGTTAGAGATCTAGAAGATAATAAGGCTAACAGGAAGAAGTTTAAGAAGGAATTAGGAGAACCAGAAGGGGGCATGAGAAGGCCTTGGCGAGCAGGATTAAAGAAAATCCCAAGATATTCTTCAAGTATGTGAAGAGCAAGAGAATAAGACGTGAAAGAATAGGACCTATCAAGTGTGACAGTGGGAAAGTGTGTATGGAACCGGAGGAAACAGCAGAGGTACTTAATGAATACTTTACTTCAGTATTCACTACAGAAAAGGATCTTGGCAATTGTAGGGATGACTTGCAGCAGACTGAAAAGCTTGAGCATGTAGATATTAGGAAAGAGGATGTGCTGGAGCTTTTGGATAGCATCATGTTGGATAAGTTGCCGGGACTGGACGAGATGTATCCTAGGCTACTGTGGGAGGTGAGGGAGCAGATTGCTGAGCCTCTGACAATGATCTTTGCATCATCAATGAGGACGGGAGAGGTTCAGGAGGATTGGAGAGTTGCGGATGTTGTTCCTTTATTCAAGAACGGGAGTAGAGATAGCCCAGATAATTATGGACCGGTGAGTCTTACTTCAGTGGTTGGTAAGTTGATGGAGAAGATCCTGAGAGGCAGGATTTATGAACATTTGGAGAGGTATAATATGATTAGGAATAGTTAGCATGGCTTTGTCAAGGGCAGTTCATGCCTTACGAGCCTGATTGAATTTTTTGAGGATGTGACTAAACATATTGATGAAAGAAGAGCAGTATATGTAGTGTATATGGATTTCAGCAAGGCATTTGATAAGGTACCCCATGCAAGGCTTATTGAGAAAGTAAGGAGGCATGGGATCCAAGGGGACATTGCTTTGTGGATCCAGAACTGGCTTGCCCACAGAAGGCAAGGAGTGGTTGTAGATGGGTCATATTCTGCATGGAGGTCAGTGACCAGTGGTGTGCCTCAGGGATCTGTTCTGGGACCCTTACGCTTTGTGATTTTTATAAATGACCTGGATGAGGAAGCGGAGGGATGGGTTAGTGAATTTGCTGATGACACAAAGGTTGGGGGTGTTGTGGATAGTGTGGAGGGCTGTCAGAGGTTACAGCGGGACATTGATAGGATGCAAAACTGGGCTGAGAAGTGGCAGATGGAGTTCAACCCAGGTAAGTGTGAAGTGGTTCATTTTGGTAGGTCAAGTATGATGGCAGAATATAATATTAATGGTAAGACTCTTGGCAGTGTGGAGGATCAGAGGGATTTTGGGGTCTGAGTCCATAGACACTCAAGCTGCTGCGCAAGTTGACTGTGTGGTTAAGAAAGCATACGGTGTATTGGCCTTCATCAATCATGGAATTGAATTTAGGAGCCGAGAGGTAATGTTGCAGCTATATAGGTCCCTGGCCAGACCCCACTTGGAATACTGTGCTCAGTTGTGGTCGCCTCACTACAGGAAGGAGGTGGAAACCATAGAAAAGGTGCAGAGGAGATTTACAAGGATGTTGCCTGGATTGGGGAGCATGCCTTATGAGAATAGGTTGAGTAAACTCGGCCTTTTCTCCTTGGGGCGACAGAGGTTGAGAGGTTTATAGGATGATGAGAGGCATTGATTGTGTGGCTAGTCAGAGGCTTTTTCCCAGGGCTGAAATGGCTGCCACAAGAAGGCACAGGTTTAAGGTGCTGGGGATTAGGTACAGAGGAGATGTTAGGGGTAAGTTTTTTAACTCAGAGAGTGGTGGGTGCGTGAAACAGGTTGCTAGCAACAGTGGTGGAGGCAGATACGATAGGGTCTTTTAAGATAGGTACATGGATAGGTACATTTTTGGATAGGTACATGGAGCTTAGAAAAATAGAGAGCTACGGGTAACCCTAGTAATTTCTAAGGTAGGGACACGTTTGGCACAGCTTTGTGGGCTGAAGGGCCTGTATTGTGCTGTAGGTTTCTATCTATGTTTCTAAGACGTAGCTCACTCAGATTCGTGAATTTTATACATAAGGAATCGATTCGCGGCAGTTTGGTGTTTGAGCAGTGGCCCATCTGCAATCTCAATGTGAGAAGATGTAGCTTCTCCAGGCTCACCAATGAGTAGATATGACATTGATTCGCAGCACTTTGGGGTTTGAGCAGCAGCCAATCAGTGATTGGACAAATACAAATAAGGCAGAGCAGCCATTATTGGAGTAGACAGTGTTAGAGTGGTTATTTGAGGCTTTAGCTCTTCGAGGTTTCAGCAAGGAGAGGCTTGAGTGAGTGAAGGTGAAAAAGCTGTAGGTAGATTTTGTTCACACAAAATGCTGGTGAACGCAGCAGGCCAGGCAACATCTATAGGAAGAGGTACAGTCGACGTTTCAGGCCGAGACCCTTCGTCAGGACCAACTGAAAGAAGAGATGTTAAAAGATTTGAAAGTGGGAGAGGGAGGGCAAGTTCTGAAATGATAGGAGAAGACAGGAGGGGGCGGGATAGAGCTAAGAGCTGGAAAGTTGATTGGCAAAAGGGATATGAGGCTGGAAAAGGGAGAGGATCATGGGACGGGAGGCCTAGGGAGAAAGAAAGGGGGAGGGGAGCCCAGAGGATGGACAAGGAGTTATAGTGAGAGGGACAGAGGGAGAAAAAAAAGAGAGAGAAAAAAAGATAATAAGTAAATAAATAAGTAAATAAATAAATAAGGGATGGGGTACGAAGGGGAGGTGGGGCATTAACGGAAGTCAGAGAAGTCAATGTTCATGCCATCAGGTTGGAGGTTACCCGGACGGAATATAAGGTGTTGTTCCTCCAACCTGAGTGTGGCTTCATCTTTACAGTCGAGGAGGCCGTGGATAGACATATCAGAATGGGAATGGGATGTGGAATTAAAATGTGTGGCCACTGGGAGATCCTGCTTTCTCTGGCGGACAGAGCGTAGGTGTTCTGCGAAATGGGAGCTCTTAGCTCCATCCCTCCCCCTCCTGTCTTCGCCTATCATTTCGGATCTCCCCCTCCCCCTCCCACTTCCAAATCTCTTACTATCTCTTCTTTCAGTTAGTCCTGACGAAGGGTCTCGGCCCAAAACGTTGACTGTACCTCTTCCTAGAGATGCTGCCTGGCCTGCTGCGTTCCACCAGCATTTTGTGAGTGTGTTGCTTGAATTTCCAGCATCTGCAGATTTCCTCGTGTTTGGTAGATTTTGTTCTCCCAGTTTATTCATTGTTTCTATTTTATATTTGCGGTTACAGCAGTAGAGATGCCAGGCAGGATAGCTGAATGCTCCACTTGCGGGATGTGGGTTGGCACGGAGACCTCCAGTGCCCCTGAAGCTTTACCTGCAGGAAGTGCATCCAGCTGCAGCTTCTAACGTTAAGGAGTTGGAGCTGGAACTGGATGAACTGCAGATCATTCAGGAGGCCGAGGGTGTAATAGACAGGACATATAGAGATGTAGTTACGTCCAAGGTGCAGGACACAGGACGTAACAGTCAGGAAGGGGAAAGGGGTTAAGGAGCCAGTGCAGAGTACCCCTGTGGCCATCCCCCTCAACAACAGTATATCACTCTGGATACTGTCGGGGAGGATGACCTAGCCGAGGGAAGTCCCAACCATCAGGTCTCTGTGTCATAAGGTGGTGGCTGGGAACGGACCCAAGTGCAAGACCCAGACACTGAAGTACTAGGGACAGGGCGAGGGCTTTGACATGGACACGAAAACCAGGAACCCGGAACAGGACTGGACAAGAGAGCTAGGAGCCCGGGCTTGGACTCTGAGCCAGAGACTGGACAAGGACCCAGAACCTGGGTCTTGCCTCTGGCTCGGACCCCAGAACTAGACAAGGACGTGACTTGGCTGGCAAGCAGGACGAGGCTGGAGTCTTCAGGCTTGAGGCGAGGTGAGGCTGGAGGCTTGAGGTGAGGCTGGAGGCTTGAGGTGAGGCTGGAGGCTGGAGACTTGAGGCGAGGCTTGGCTAGAGGCTTGGGGTCTTGAAGCCCCTCCTGGGCAGGGCGCTTATCTCCACCTGACGAAGACAAGGGACAGGAAGGGACAGAACCAACCGCAGGGTAACGGCAAGATGGCCTGGCTTACCTGACGGAGGCAAGGGACAGGAAGGGACAGAACCAACCGCAGGGTAACGGCAAGATGGCCTGGCTTACCTGACGGAGGCAAGGGACAGGAAGGGACAGAACCAACTGCAGGGTAATGGTAAGATGGCCTGATTTACCCGGTGGAGGCAAGGGACAGGAAGGGAGCTAGGTACAGGGTGGCTCCAAGACAAGACTACAGGCGAGACGAGGCAAGAGTTACCGGCAAGACAAGGCAGGGCTTCAGGCGAGGAAACAGAAGGCAAGGGAAGGGATACAAGGAGTAAGGACAAGAACAATCCAGCAGCCATGCCCTGGTCTCTGGAGGTATTTATGCAGCCAGCCCCAACGAGAATCAGCTGCCTCAATTAGTGCTCAACAGGAACAGAAACAGGGTAGACGGGAAAACCTGGAGCAAGGGTTGATGGACCAGACCGTGAACCAGAATGCGGACTTCACGGACCAGACCATGACACTCTGGCACTGATCTAGCTCTGTGACTCAGAGGGAAGTGAGGAGAGGAGGCGAGCTGTGACAATAGAGGATTCGTTAGTCAGGGAAATAGAAAGGAGGTTCGATGGACAAGAACAAGATTCCCAGATGGTATGGAAGAGAGATCACAGACTGTTGCATGAAACATAAGGTTGTGATAGTAGGTGATTTTAACTTTCCACATAGTGCCTGGGACTTTCATACTGTGAAAGGACTAGATGGGATAGAGATTGTCAAATGTGTTCAGAAGAGATTCCTTAATCAGTAGGTAGAATTTTCAATGACAGAGTTTCAATGACATACTTGATCTTTTAGGGCAAGTAGCAGAAGTTAGCGTAGGGGAACACTTTGCATCTAGTGTTCATAAATACCATTAGTTTCAAAGTAAATATGGAAAAGGATAGGTCTGATCCATGGGTTGAGATTCTAAACTGGAGAAAGTTCAATTTACAGCTTTCTAGGAGAGGTTAACCCCCTGACACAGTGGTGCCAAGATAACAACCTCTCTCTCAATGTCCTAAAATCAAAGGAGCTGATTGTGGATTACAGGAGGAATGGAGACAAGCTCCACCCCCCCCCCCCCACCATCAACATCAATGGGTCTGCAGCTGAGAGGGTGAGTTGTTTCCTCGGTATACACCTCACCAAATCTCACCTGGACTGTGCACTTCGGCTGTGTGGCAAAAAAAAGGCAAAACAACATCTCTTTCACCTCAGACGACTGAAGAAGTTCAGCATGTGGCCCCAGATTCTCAAGACCTTCGACAGGGGCACCACTGAGAGCATCCTTTTTGGCTGTATCACTGCCTGGTACAGGAACTGTACCAACCTTGATCGCTGGGCACTGCAGAGTGGTACGAACAGCCCAGCACATCTGTGGTTGCGAACATCCCTCCATTGAGGACATTTATAGCAGCAGGTGCAGGAAGAAGGCCTGGAAGATCATCAGGGACACCAGCCACCCCAACTATAAACTGTTTCAGCTGCTTCTGTCTGGCAAACACTACTGTAGCATTAAAGCCAGGACCAACAAGCTACGGGACAGCTTCTTTCTACAAGCCATTAAGACTTATAAATTCACATGTTCGTACATTGCAATACAGTCATAACACAAATATTTTTGCTGCCTGACATTGTGGAATGAATACAAGATTTAAATAAGTTCAAATTCAAATTTGGATGGTAAGAGAAAGGATCTGGCAAGTCTAGGTTGGGACAGGTTATTTTCTGGCAAAGGTGTACTTGGTTAGTGGGAGGTCTTCAAAAGTGAAGCTTGGAGAGTACAAAGCTTGCATGTGGCTGTCAGAGTAAAAGGCAATGACAACAGGTTTAGAGAACCTTGGTTTTCAAGAGATATTGAGGCCCTGGTTAAGAAAAAGAAGGAACTGCATATCAGGTACAAATGAGGTACTTGAGGAGTATAAGAAATGAAAAGGCCACTTAAGAAAGAAATCAGGAAGGCTGAAAGAAGGAATGGAGTTGGCCTAGCAGACAAGGTGAAGGAGAATCCTAAGGAATGTAAGGAGGCACGGGATCCAAGGGGACATTGCTTTGTGCATCCAGAACTGGCTTGCCCACAGAAGGCAAGGAATAGCTACAGACAGGTCATATTCTGCATGGAGGTCAGTGACCAGTGGTGTGCCTCAGGGATCTGTTCTCGGACCCCTTCTCTTCGTGATTTTTATAAATGACCTGGATGAGGAAGTGGAGGGATAGGTTAGTAAATCTGCAAATGACACAAAGGTTGGGGGTGTTGTGGATAGTGTGGAGGGTTGTTAAACGTTACAGCAGGTCATCAATAGGATGAAAATCTGGGCTGAGAAGTGGCAGATGGAGTTCAACCCAAATAAGTATGAGGTGGTTCATTTTGGTAGGTCAAATATGATGGCAGAATATAGAATATAAGATTCTTGACAGTGTGGAGGATCAGAGGGATCTTGGGATTCGAGTCCATAGGACACTCAAAGCTGCTGCACAGGTTGGCTCTGCGGTTATGAAGGCATACGGTGTACTGGCCTTCATCAACCGTGGGATTGAGCTTAGGAGTTGAGAGGTAATGTTGCAGCTATATAGGACCCTGGTCAGACCCCACTTGGAGTACTGTGCTCAGTTTTGGCTGCCTCACTACAGGAAGGATGTGGAAACCATAGAAAGGGTGCAGAGGAGATTTACAAGAATGTTGCTTGAATTGGGGGGCTTGCCTTATGAGAGTAGGTTGAGTGAACTCGGCCTTTTCTCCTTGGAGCGATGGAGGATGAGAGGTAACTTGACAGAGGTGTACAAGATGATGAGAGGCATTGATCGTGTGGATAGTCAGAGGCTTTTTGCCAGGGCTGAAATGGCTAGCATGAGAGGACATAGATTTAAGGTGCTTGGAAGTAGGGACAGAGGAGATATCAAGGGTAAGTCTGTTGGGTTTTTTTTAATGCAGAGAGTGGCGAGTGCGTGGAATGGGCTGCTGGTGACGGTGGTGGAGGCGGATATGATAGGGTCTTTTAAGAGACTCCTGGACAGGTACATGGAGCTTAAAAAAAATAGAGGGCTATGGGTAACCCTAGGTAATTTATAGGGTAAGGACATGTTCAGCACAGCATTGAGGGCTAAAGGGCCTGTATTGTGCTGTAGGTTTTCTATGTTTCTATGATTCTACAGATACATAAGAGCAAAAATAGTGCAAGGGACAAAACTGGTCCTCTTGAAGACCAGAATGATAATCTTTGCACGGAGCCAAAGAGATGGGGAGATTTACTTGGGAGACACACCAGAGTCCATGGAAGTGAGGCAAAGCCGAGCAAGGTCATGGACGGTATACAGATTACAGAGGAGGAGGTGTTTACTGTCTGGAAGCAAATCAGAATGGAAAAATCCCAAGGCATGATAAAGTGCTCCCTGTGCGAGGCAAGTATAGAAAGTGCAGGGGTCCTAGCAGAGATATTTAAATCATCCTTCACAACAGGTGAGGTCCTAGAGGATTGAAGGATAGCTAATTCTCTTCTGCTGTTTAAGAAAGGCTCTAAAAATAAGTCAGGAAATCATAGGCCGGTGAGCCTGACATCAGTCTTGGGAAAGTTTTTGGAAGGTGTTCTAAGGGACCCAATATATGAATATTTGGATAGACAGGGACTGATTAGGGACAGTAGATGTGGCTTTGTGTGTGGTACGTCATGTCTAACCAATCTTATAGAGTTTTTTGATGAAGATACCAGGAAAGTTGATGAAGGCAAGGCAGTGGATGTTGTCTACATGGGCATTTGCCAAAGTCCAGCACGGGAGTTTGGTCAAGAAGGTTCATAACTTAGCACTTAAGATGAGATAGTAAATTGGATTAGACAGTGGCTTTGTGGGAAAAGCCAGAGAATGATAGTTGATGGTTGCCACTCTGATTGGAGGTCTTTGACCGGTGGAGTGCCACAGGGATAGATGACAAAAATTGTTCAGATATACTGCTAACACAGGATCACCGAATTTTTAAGATTTATAAAGGAAATGATTCTTGGAGTTATCTTATTAGTTCATCTATGCTGTGCATGTCAAGACAGAAATGCAAATCCTATTTTAAGAACATAAGAAATAGGAGGCCATCGGGCCTGTCGAGCCTGCTCTGCCATTCAATAAGATCATGGCTGATCTGGCTATGGACTCATCCCTAACTACCTGCCTTTTCTCCATAACCCTTAATTCCCCTACTATGCAGGAACGATTTAAGGAACTATTTGTGATAAATGCAACAAATAATATTCCAGAAGGACTTGTCAACAATGGCTAGAAAAAAACTCAGTCCAATCAGAGTAAATGATAAAGTAGAGTAAATGAACTGAGACAATCAAATTAGTGAGGGACCTCTTTTCACAAGTTCCCTTTGCAGACCCATACCAAACCCCTGACTGGCTTAACACTCCAATTGAAATAATAGTTAAGCACAGCAGCAAATACATTTTCCGGGAGGACTGGCACTACTTGCAGTTCTCCAATGGACAATTCCCCTAGACATTTGAATTATAATTTTTTATATAATTTTTTTTTGCTCAGCATAACAAAACTTTCAATTTCGAGATACACTTACATTTACATTTCTTCCCCTTACAGATATCAGGTATCAGAACACTTCCATCAAAATATAGACATCACCACAACACCCTATACAAAAGCCCTTGTTAGTATAGCAGACAGGTTTACATCTATATACCACAGAAAAGGTTGTCATGTTTTATGAAAACTATTTGTTTTTGAGTGTACCATACATGTCAAAAAGTCCAAAGGAACGTATTCCATGATTAATTTACGCCAACCAAAAGGTCCAGGGGCCTTATTGGATATCCAACAAAGTAAAATATTCTTCCTTGCACAAAAAGTCCGGATGTTAAAAAGTTTTTTTCTGATGTGCATTAATAATACGACTGCTGGGTAAGCCTAAGGGAAAAGACACTTGGTCCAGTTCAAGCTCCATCTTTCTCTGTAACTTGGGAGATGAAACCCAGCCAATATTTTAGTAAATCTCCTCTGTAATCTCTCAATTTTATTGACATCTTTCCTATAATTCGGTGACCAGAACTGTACACAATACTCCAAATTTGGCCTCACCAATGCCTTATACAGTTTCAACATTACATCCCAACTCCTATACTCAATGCTCTGATTAATAAAGGCCAGCATACCAAAAGCTTTCTTCACCACCCTATCCACATGAGATTCCACCTTCAGGGAACTATGCACCATTATTCCTAGATCCCTCTGTTCTACTGCATTCTTCAGTACATTCTACCACTCAGCCAGACTTTCATCCTCCCTCCTATATGCTGATTCATCACGGTCTTTGCCTTGGCCAGCGGAAGTGGTGTCATCAGAAAACTTGAATATGGCATTGGTGCTGTGCTTAGCCACACAGTCATAAATGGTGTGGTAGTGTAGTGGCTAGCACAATGCTTTATGGTACAGATGACCCAGGTTCAATTCTTGCTGTTGCCTGTAAGAAGTTTGTATATTCTCCCTGTGACTGCATGGTTTTCCTCTGGTGCTCTGCTTTTCTTCCACAGTCCAAAGGCGTACCAGTTGGTAGGTTGCAGACTCAAAATGCTGGAGAAACTCTGCAGGCCAGGCAACATCTATGGAAAAGACTATAGTCGACGTTTCGGGCCGAGACCCTTCAGTAGGATGGTAGGTTAATTGGTCATTGTAAATTGTCCCATCATTAGGCTTGGGTTCGAGGATCCAACTGCACAAGGAGGCTCTGAGGCCTAGGTCTTGAAGCTTATTGATCAGTTTTGTGGGGATGATAGTACTAATTGCCAAGCTGTAGTCGATAAAGGGCATTCTGATAAATGCATCTTTGCTGTCCAGGTGTTCTCCTACAAAGCAACAAGTAGGCCTACCAGGCCCACGAAAACTGCCATGTGTGTAATATCTAGGCCTATCAGCTGTGTTTTATCTAGGCCTACCATGTGTGTTATATGTGGCCTACCAGGCCTGCCAAAACTGCCTTGTGTGTTAATGTTACCATACTTGATTGAAAAAATCCATGGTCTGACATAACAGACTGGGTAGCTCTTACTTAGATCAAGTTTTCTGGGAAAACACAAAAATTGGGAAGAAGTGTCAATTCTTCTCAGTCAGGTCCAAACCTTAAGTAAAGGGGGGAAGATCTGGACAATTTTGCCCAGAGTCCAGAACCACCAAACTTCTGTTAATGTAAAAAGAAACTTGTGCAGATGATGTGGTTGAAATCAGAGTGCCAAGCTAGACACTACACATCGATGGCTGTTCACTCCCATAGGAGGGACATAAATAACCCTTATATTCTGACGTCCTTTTTCTGGGTTTCTAGAATTAAATTACAGACAGAATTCTCAACAGGAAAACTGTACTCTTTCTTACCTCTATAAATGTTTCAGTTTCCATGTACGTTATTCTATAGTGAAAGCATGTAATTGATGAATATAATTTTTTATAACTAAAATTTGAGATTACTAATCCTTCAGCAAAAGAAGACTGCAATACACAATCGATGACTTGTTTACAAGGCTCATTTATCGACATCGCGTTCATGCCAGCCTGTAGCATCAGATGCAGTCAGGGCATCGTGTTCATGCCAGCCTGTAGCATCAGATGCAGACAGGGCATCATCCACATGTATGATAGTCAAATCAGTACTGGTACATCCCTCAGATGTTATCTCAAAGCCACGTGAGACCTGTGGAACTCTTGTGATAGGCTAATCCACTGGTATTGTTGACTATGAACTGTGAAAGTCAACTATGGTTGATATTCTCGCGGAAGTGGTACAGGCCACAAACCACTGGCCATATCAATAACTGTAACCCACTTATGTGATGGCTTCAAGGCATTGAAAGTAGTTGATGGATCTGCCATTGTGGGGTTAGCTTGTCTATACATTGGCTAGCAACCCGTTTATCCAGTGTCAGTCTCCTTTCATAGGTTCTATCTTCACTCCCTTGGTCTATATTGGAGCAAGCTGTGACATTGCTGCCAATCCTGTTGTTTTATCACCGTCATTCTCACTTGAGTCAATAGAGGGCACTGTAGACTCCAAGTGATATCCATCCTATAATTCCTCGGAGTTCAAATAGAGGCACTGTCTCGGAAGACTTTCCAACGTGAGGGAAATTTCCCAAGCCGAAGTATCAGAAGAAGCATCACTGACAGGACTCCCAAGGAGCTTCCTCATATTGCTCCATTTAGTCTTGAAGCTCCGTGCAATGCACTTCGATTCAGTTACACTTATCAGTCATCAAAATAGGATAGAATTCACCATGCAGTTTGAGAGGGAGAAAGTGAAGTCAGATGTATCAGTGTTACAGTAAAGTAAAGGGAATTATAGAGGCATGGGAGACAAGCTCGCCAAAGTTGATTGGAAAGAGGACAGCAGTAGGGATGATGGCAGAACAACAATGGCTGAAGTTTCTGGAAGCAAAACGGAAGGTTCAGGGTAGATACATCCTAAAGGTGAAGAGGTTTTTAAAGGGCGGATGGCAAGACCATGGCTGATAAGGGAAGTCAAAGACAGCTTAAAAGCAAATGAGAGGGCATATAATACTGCAAAAATTAGTGGGAAGTTAGAGGATTGGGAAGCTTTTAAAAACTTACAAAAAGCAACTTTAAAAAAAAGAGAAAAGATCAGATATGAAGGTAAGCTACTCAATGATATAAAAGAGGATACCAAAACTTTTTAAAATCACTGAGTCATGGCTGAAAGAAGGCCATAGTTGGGAGCTTAATATCAAAGGATATACTTTGTATCGAGAGGACAGGCAGGAAGGCATGGGCAGTGGTGTGTCTCTGTTGGTAAGAGATGGAATTACATCTTTAGAAAGATCTGACATGGGGTCAGAGAATGCTGAATCATTGTGTGCAGGGTTAAGAAACTGCAAGGGTAAAAGACCATTATGGGAAACATATGTAGGCCTCCAAATAGTAGCCAAGATATGGGGTTGAGATAGCAAAGGGAGCTGGAAAGGCATGTACTAAGGGTAATGAGACCATAAGATATAGGAGCAGAATGACACAATTATAATGGGGAATTCAATATGCAAGGGGATTGGGAAAATCAGGATGGTGTCAGATCACAAGAGAGGCAATTTGTTGAATGCCTGTGAGATGGCCATTTAGAGCAGCTTGTACTTCAGCCTACTCTGGGAAAGGCTATTTTAGATTGGGTGTTGGGTAATAACTTAGATCTCATTAGGGAGCTTAACGTAAAGGAACCCTTAGGAGGCAGTGATCATAAAATGATTGAATACATACTGCAATTTGAGAGGGAGAAGTACAAGTCAGGTGTATTCATATCACAATGGAATAAAGGAAATTACAGAGGCGTGAGAGAGGAGATTGCCCAGGTGGATTGGAGGAAGATACTGACGGAGATGACGGCAGAACAGAGATGGCTGAAGTTTCTGGGAATAGTTCACAAGGTGCAGGATAGATATGTTCCACAGAAGAAGTTGTTCTCAAATGGTAGGTGTAGGCAATCGTGCCTGACAAGGGAAGTTTTGTGTGCAGTTTTGGTCCCCTAATCTGAGGAAAGACATCTTTGCCATAGAGGGAGTACAAAGAAGGTTCACCAGATTGATTCCTGGGATGGCAGGTCTTTCATATGAAGAAAGACTGGATGAACTGGGCTTGTACTCGTTGGAATTTAGAAGATTGAGGGGGGATCTGATTGAAACGTATAAGATCCTAAAGGGATTGGACAGGCTAGATGCGGGAAGATTGTTCCCGATGTTGGGGAGGTCCAGAACGAGGGGTCACAGTTTGAGGATAGAGGGGAAGCCTTTTAGGACCGAGATTAGGAAAAACTTCTTCACACAGAGAGTGGTGAATTTGTGGAATTCTCTGCCACAGCAAACTGTTGAGGCCAGTTCATTAGCTATGTTTAAAAGGAAGTTAGATATGGCCCTTGTGGCTACAGGGGTCAGGGGGTATGGAGGGAAGGCTGGGTTCTGAGTTGGATGATCAGCCATGATCATAATAAATGGCGGTGCAGGCTCGAAGGGCCGAATGGCCTACTCCTGCACCTATTTTCTATGTTTCTATGTTTCTATGTTAAGGACTGCATAAGAGCCAAGGAAAGAACATATAAGGTTGCAAAAGTGAGTGGGATGTTGGATGATTGGGAAGCTTTTAAAATCCAACAAAAGGCAACTAAAATAGCTATAAAAAGAGAAAAGATGAAATATAAGACCAAACTAGCCAAGAATTTAAAGCAGAATATCAAAAGATTTTTCAGTTATATAAAGAGTAAAAGGGAGATGAGAGTTGATATTAGACCACTGGAAAATGATGCTGGTGAGGTAGTAATGGGGACAAAGAAATGACAAATGAACTTAATGGGCACCTTGCATCAGTCTTCACTGTGGAAGACACTAGCAGTGTGCCAGAGGTCTATGAGTATCAGGGAGCAGGAGTGAGTGCCATTGCTATTACAAAGGGAAAAAATGTCAGGCAAACTCAAAGGTCTTAAAGTGGATAAGTCACCTGGACCAGATGGACTACATCCCAGAGTCCTGACAGAGTTAGCTGAAGAGATAATGAGTGCATTAGTCATGATTTTTCAAGAATCACTTGATGCTAGCATGGTCCTGGAAAACTGGAAAATTGCAAATGTCACTCCACTCTTCAAGAAGGGAGGCAAAAGAAAGGAAATTATAGGCCATTTAGACTATCAGTGGTTGGAAAAATGTTGGAGTCTATAATTAAGGGTAAGGTTTCAGGGTACTTGGAGACTAATGATAAAATAAGTCAAAGTCAGCATGATTTCTATAAAGGGAAATCTTGCCTGACAAATCTGTTAGAGTTCTTTGAGTAAGTAACATGCAGGGTGGACAAAGGAGAGGCAGTGGATGTCATTTACTTGGATTTTCAGAAGACATTTGATAAGGTGCCACACAAGGCTGCTTAACAAGATAAAATCCTGTGTCATTACAGGAAAGATACTGGCATGGATAGAGGAATGGCTGACAGGCAGGAGGCAGCCAGTGGGAATAAAAGGGGCCCTTTTCTGGTTGGCTGCCGGTGACAAGTTGTGATCCTCAGGGGTCAGTACTGGCACAGCTGCTTTTCACATTGTTTGTCAATGATTTAGATAATGGAGTTGATGGCTTTGTGGCAAAGTTTGCGGATGATATGAAGATAAGTGGAGGGGTTGGTAGTGCTGAGGAAGCAATGTGATTGCAGCAGGACTTAGACAAATCAGAAGAATGGGCAAAAAGTGACAGATGGAATAGCGTTGGGAAATGTATGATAATGTATTTTGGTAAAAGGAACAATAGTGTGAAGTGTTGTCTAAATGGGAGCAGGTTCAAACATCGGAGGTGCAGAGGGACTTGGGAGTCTCTTCCCAGAAGGTTAATTTACAGGTTGAGTCTGTGGTAAAGAAGGCAAATGCAATGTTGGCATTTATTTCAAGGGAAATAGAATATAAAAGCAAGGACATAATGCTGAGGCTTTTTAAGACACTTGGAGGCTGCACTTGGAGTATTGTCAACAGTTTTGGGCCCATATCTCAGAAAGGATGTGTTGTCATTGGAGAGAGTCCAGAGGAGGTTCATGAGAATGGTTCTGGGAATGAAGGGTTTAACATATGAGCAGTACAGCTTTGGGCTGTACTCACTGGAATTTAGAAGAATGCAGAAGATCTCATTGAAACCTACTGAATGTTGAAAGGACTAGATAGTATAGATGTGGAGAGGATGTTTCCTACGGTGGGGGTATTCAGAACGAAGGGCATAGCCTCAGCATTGAGGAGCAACCCTTTAGAACAGATGTAAGGAGGACTTTTTTAAGCCAGAAAGTAATAAATCTGCGGAATGCTCTGCCACAGACTGCAGTGGAGGCCAAGTCTGTGCATATATTTAAGGCTTTAAGAGACACTAGTCAGGTCACATTTGGAGTATTGTCAACAGTTTTGGGCCCATATCTCAGAAAGGGTGAGCTGTCATTGGAGAGAGTCCAGAGGAGGATCAAGAGGATAATTCCGGGAATGAAGGGGTTAACATAGTGCAGAATTTGGCAGCTGTGGGCCTATACTCACTGGAATTTAGAAGAATGCGGGGGTATCTCATTGAAACCTCCTGATGTTGAAAGGACCAGATAGGGTTGATGTGGAGAGGGTGTTTCCTCTGTTGGGAGTATCCAGAACTAGAGGGTACAGCCTCAAAATTGAGGGGTGACATTTTAGAACAAAGGCAAGGAAGAATTTTTTAGCCAGAGGGTGGTGAACCTGTGGCATGGTCTGCCACAAACTATGGTGGAGATCAAGTCCATGGGTATATTTAAAGCAGAAGTTGATTGTTTGCTGATCGGTCAGAGCATCAATGGATATAGTGAGAAGGCAGGTGTATGGGGTTGAGTGGATCTGGGATCAGCCATGATGGAATGGCAGAGCAGACTCGATAGGCTGAATGTTTTATGGTCTTATACATAAAGAGTAAAAGAGAGGAGAGAGTGGATATTGGACTACTGGAATATTTTGCCAGAGAGGAAGCAATGGGGGACAGAGATATGATGGATGAACTTAAGTGTTTTTTGTTCGTTTTCACTGTGGTAGACACGTGCAGTATGCCAGAAATTTGAGAGTGTCAGAGGTCAGAAGTGACAGTAGTTGCTAATACTAAGGAGAAGGAGCTTGGGAAGCTGAAAGTTCTGAAGGTATTTAAGTCATCTAGACCAGATGGACTACACCCCAGGGTTCTGAATGAGGTAGCCAAAGAGACTGTGGAGTAATGATCTTTCAAGGATCACAAGATTCAGGAATGGTTCTAGAGAACTGGAAAAATGCAAATCAGACCATAAGGTGCAGGTGCATAATTAGGCTATTTGGCCCGTTGAGTCTACCACTCCATCATGAGCATCCCTTTCAACCCCATTCTTCTGCATTCTCCCTGCAACCTTTGTTGCCCTGACTAATGAAGAACCTATCAACCTCCACCTTAAATACACCCAATGACTTGGCCGGTCTGCGGCAATCAATTCCACAGATCCTCTACCTCAAAGAAATTTTTCCTCATCTCTATTCTGAATGGAAATCCCTCTATTCTGAGGCTGTAGCCTCTGGTCCTAGACTCCCCCACTGTAGGAAACATCCTCTCCACATTCACTCTATCTAGGCCTTTCAATGTTCAATAGGTTTTAATGAGATCCCCTTTCATTCTTCTAAACTCCAGTGAGTATAGACCCAGAGCCGTAAAATGCTCTGCATATGTTAACCCTTTCATTCCAGGAATCATTCTCGTGAACCTCCCCCAGACCATCTCCAAAGCCATCACATCTTTGCTTAGACAAAGGGCCCAAAACTTTTCACAATACTCTAAGTGTGGTCTGACCAATGCCTTATAAAGCCTCAGCATTACAACGTTGGTTGTATATTCTATTTCTTTGAAATGAATGCTAACATTGCATTTGTCTTCCTCACCACCAATTGAACCTGCAAGTTAACTTGAATTAGGACTTCCAAGTCCCTTTGCACCTCTGATTTTTGAATTTTCTCCCTGTTTAGAAAATAGTCACTGCCTTTATTTCTTCTACCAAAGTGCATGGCCATACACATCCCTACACTGTATTCCATTTGCCAATTCTTTGCCCATTTTCCCGATCTGTCCACATCCTTCTGCAGACTCCCTGCTTTCTCAACAATACCTGTCCCTCCACCTATCTTCATATCATCCTCAAACTTAGCCACACTCCATCAATTTTTTCATTGAAATCATTCACATATAACGGGAAAAGAAGTGGTTCTAACACAGACCTCTGCGGAACACCATTAGTCATCGGCAGCCAACCAGAAAAGGCTCCCTTAATTCCCAGTCCTTGTCTCCTGCTAATCAGCCAATATTCTATCCTTGCTAGTATCTTTCCTGTAATGCCATGGGTTCTTATATTAAGCAGCGTAACAGATGGCACCTTGTCAAAGGCTTTTTGAAATTTCAAGTAAATAACATCCACTGACTCTCCTTTGTCTATCCTGCCTGTTGAATTTCAATAGATTTCTCAGGCAAGATTTCTCCTTAAGGAAACCATGCTGGCTTTGGTATATTTTATCAAGTACCCCAAATCCGCATCCTTAGTAATGGACATAATAATCCAACATCTTCCCACAAGAAACGGCCTATAATACACACACGATTCGTGGCCAAGACCCTTCATCAGGACTGGAAAAAAGACGGGGTCAGAGTAAGAACACACAAGGAGGACAGGAAGAAGAACTGGCCTACAAGTTCCTTTCTTCTGCCTTCCTCTCTTCTTGAAGAGTGGAGAGCGGCTCAGGAGGGAAGGGCGCTGAAGAGAAACGCAGTCATGATAGGGGATTCCATAGTTAGAGGAACAGACAGCAGATTATGGGGACGTGAAAGAGACACACGGTTGGTTGTTGCCTCTCAGGTGCCAGGATTAGAATGCCTCAGACCGAGTCCACAGCATTCTCAGGGGGAAGCTGAACAACTGGAAGTCGTGTTGCACATTGGTACTAACAACATAGGTAGGAAAAGGAAGAATATAGGGAGTTGGGTAGAAAGCTGAAAAACAGGATCTCCAGGATGGTAATTTCTGGGTTGCTGCCTGAGCCACACACCAGGGAAGTTAAGAATAGATGATTTAGCAGATGAATGCATGGCTGAAGAACGTGGCTGAAGAGGACATGGTTTCAGATTTCTGGACCATTAGGATCTCTTCTGGAATCATCCAGAAGTCATCTTCACAACATTACTTGTGAGAAACTAGGAATTCTGACTCTGAGAAGCTGAGAAGCTTTTAGACCGTTTGTGTAAAAGATACAATATAGGTGAGAAGTCTCCCAAGTGGCAGAAGAGCATATAAATGTAGAAAGCAGTCGGGCTCAGTAGCAATGGTTAAGAAACATCAAGAAGAATGACAGACACAAATATCTTATGGGAATTGTACCTATGTTTTGGAGATCTTGTGTGATTTCAAGTTCAAGCTTCATGGTACATTTATTATCAAAGTACATACACGTCACTCATACAATACCAAGATTCATTTTCTTGCTGATCAACAAATCCAATCTGGTAAGATGGTGGCACATTCAGACGTAGTGACCACTCCATCTACAGGTGTAATACTTTGTCCATGTCCTGTATGCCTTTGTTGTGATCAGAAAACGCTGCTGGCAATTAAATATTCTGTGCACAGTAATTCCACCACACTAGTGAAATGTTGGACTGTGCACACCATTGACTGCTACAGTCATCCGCAGTAGGTGCCATCGAAAGGAGTGTGGAAGAAAACAAAAGAGGGGTAAGCACGCTGGGATCTGGGAGAGACTCCAATTGAAGCCCTTCAGACCAACTCCCCGTTGCTCTTACTGGCAAACATCCGTTCACTTCAGAATAAATTGGACTATCTACTCCTGAGACTGAACCAGCAAGAGAAGAACAACTAGGTACTCATTTTCACAGAATTGTGCTTTAGGACTTCATTCTGGACGTGGCCATCCAGCTGGAGGGTGTCAGCGTGTTTTGGGTTAACAGGAGTCCAGCGTTCTCAGACAAGATCTGCGGTGATGGTATCTGTACTTTCAATAAGAACTGGTGTACGGGTACTTTAGCAGTGGCATCTCACTGTTCACTGATGATTGAGTTAATTTTAGTGAAGTGCAGACTGTTTTATATACCGAGGGAATTCACTAAAATTGTGCTGGTAGCTGTACGCCCCCCCCCCACCTCTAATGCTGATGAGGCACTGTGTGAGCTCTACAGAGCCAACAGTGACTTTCAAACCGAACACCCTTCATTGGTTCTGGTGATCTTAACCATGTGAACCTAAAAACAGTCCTGCCTGAATTCCACAAGCATGTTGGTTTGGCTACCAGAGGTGAAAGTACACCAGGCCTGGTTTATACTAACATACCAGGTGCCTATAAAGCAGGTCCTGACCCCACACTGGGCTCTCAGATCACTTACCTGTTATGCTAATTCCCGCATACATACCACTGATCAAGCGGGTTAAGCCAGTTCTCAAGGTGGTGAAAACCTGGCCTGAGGGGGCAATCTCAGCACTGCAGGATGGCTTTGAAAACACCAACTGGAGAATGTTCAGGGAGGCTGCTACCTATGGCAATGATGTAATATGTAGATTTTGTGACCAGCTACACAGAGATGCGTACAGTACTGAGGATGAAACACCTCAGGAGAGGGCTAATCAGAAGCCATGGCCTACTGCAGAGGTCTGTGCCAGTCTGAGGGATTGTGAAGCTCTCTCTAGATCTGGGGATCTGACAGCTCTCAGGGAAGCAAGAACTGTGCTTTCGCATTCCATCAGTAAGGCAAAACAGGAGCCTTCTCAGAGAATATACAACCACCTCTGCGATACCAGAGACACGAGGCACATGTGGCAGGAAATTCAGAGGATTACAGACTACAAGTCTACCCCATGTGTCAGCAACCAGGGCGTCTCACTCCCCAACAGGCTGAATGTCTTCCACACCCCATTTGATGCTCAGAACAAAGGCCTGGCAAGAAGGCACCCCTCCCACCAGGGGAGAAGATATTACTTGTATCTGAAGCTGAGGTAAGGAAGATGCTGGCCAGAGTCAACCCACACAAAGCTGATAATGTACCAGGTTGCTTTCTGAAAGACTGGACAGCCCTGCTAACTGAGGTGCTGACAGATATGTTCAATATCTCTCTGGAACAATCCATTGTCCCCTGGTTTTCAAGGTGGCAACCATCATTCCAGTGCCAAAGAAGGTGACAGTAAACTGCCTAAATGACTATTGTCCGGTGGCATTAACATCAACCGTTATGAAGTGCTTTTGGCTGATCACAGAGCACATTAAAACCGTTTTTCCAGCTACATCGGATCCTTTTCAGTTGCTTTTCGCTCAAATCAATCCATGACAATGCAATAGCCTCTGCCCTGTCCCATCTGGAAAATGGGGTCTCATATGCCAGTTTGCTGTTTATGGACTTCAGTTCAATAATTAACACCACCATATCTCAGAAACTGATGGGGAAACTGTACTTGCTGGGTCTCAAGGACTCCCCCTATAACAGAAGGGCCACAGTCAGTCTGTGATCAAGTCTCTACTCCATTATGCTGAGCACTAGCGTTCCCCAGGGCTGTGTGCTCAGACCGCTGCCAGTCACACTGCTGACACATGACTGTGTCACAGGATTCAGCTCAAACTGTGTCATAAATTTGCGGATGACACAACAGTGGTTGGTCTTATCGACCAGAGAGAGGAAGTGGAGAGGCTGGTGGCTGGTGTGAGAACAACAATCCAAGTTAGAATGTGGAGAAGACCAAGGAAATGATTGTGGACTTCAGGGAGGTGCAGATGGATCATCCTCCTCTACACATAAATGGCTCCTCCATAGACAGAGTTAAGTGTACCAAGTTCCTGGGCGTTCACATCACGACAACCTCACCTGGTGCCTCAGTATCACCTCCCAGAGCAAGAAAGCAAACCAGAGTCTTCACTTCCTGAGGAGATTGAGACAAGTGAGGCTTCTGAGCTGAATTCTATAGGAGTATTATTGAGAGCATCCTGACGAGCTTCGTCTCCACCTAGTATGGGAGCAGCAATGCATCAGACCAGAAATCCCTACAAAGGACTGTGAGAATGGCCGGGAGGATCACTGGGGTCTCCCTACCATCCATCAGGGATATTTATCAGGAGCGCTGCATGCACTGGGCCCTTAATATCATTACGGATCCCACCCATCCATCCAGCATCTTCTTTGACTTTCTACCATCAGGCAGGAGACTTCGATGCATAAAAACAAGAACGGTCAGGATGGGAAACAGTTTTTTTCCTCAGGCGTTCAGGCTTCTGAACTCCCTGCTACATCGCATTCAAAGTGTCAGTGGATAATTTGTACTGTACCCTGCAGTATTTAATTTATGCATTGTACTTTATCTATGCAAAATTTATCTGTAGATTTAATTCTTACTTTAAGTTATTGTACATTATTTGTGTGTTACGTGTACTACTGTGCTTTACACCCTGGTCCAGAGGAACGTTGTTTCATTTTATACTTTATACTTTATTGTCGCCAAACAATTCATACTAGAACATATCCATCATCACAGCGATATTTGATTCTGCGCTTCCTGCTCCCTGGATTACAAATACTAAATATTAAAAATAGTAAAAATTAGTAAATATTAAAAATTTAAATTATAAATCATAAATAGAAAATAGAAAAATGGAAAGTAAAGTAGTGCAAAAAAAACCAAGAGGCAGGTCCGGATATTTGGAGGGTATGGCCCAGATCCGGGTCAGGATCTGTTCAGCAGTCTTATCACAGTTGGAAAGAAGCTGTTCCCAAATCTGGCCGTACGCGTCTTCAAGCTCCTGAGCCTTCTCCCGGAGGGAAGAGGGTCGAAAAGTGTGTTGGCTGGGTGGGTCGTGTCCTTGATTATCCTGGCAGCACTGCTCCGACAGCGTGTGGTGTAAAGTGAGTCCACGGACGGAAGATTGGTTTGTGTGATGTGCTGCGTCGTGTTCCCGATCTTCTGCAGCTTCTTTCAGTCTTGGACAGGACAACTTCCATACCAGGTTGTGATGCACCCTAGAAGAATGCTTTCTACGGTGCATCTATAAAAATTAGTGAGGGTTTTAGGGGACAGGCCAAATTTCTTTAGTTTTCTCAGGAAGTAAAGGAACTGGTGGACCTTCTTGGCAGTGAACTCTGCTTGGTTGGACCAAGTCAGGTCATTTGTGATATTGACCCTGAGGAACTTAAAGCTTTTGACCTGTTCCACTTGTGCACCACCGATGTAAATTGGGTCGTGCGGTTCGCTACTCCTTCTGAAGTCAACAACCGATTCCTTCGTCTTGCTGACGTTGAGGGATAGGTTATTGTCTTCGCACCATGCCACCAGGTTCTTAATTTCCCCTCTGTACTCAAACTCATCATGACCTGAGATATGGCCTACAATTGTTGTGTCATCAGCAAACTTATATATTGAGTTTGATGGAAACTTGGCTACACAATCGTGGGTGTACAGTGAGTACAGCAGGGGGCTGAGTACACAGCCTTGTGGGGCACCGGTGCTCAGAGTGATTGTAGAGGCGAGCTTGTCCCCTATTTTTACAGCCTGGGTCCTGTCTGTGAGGAAGTTGAAGAGCCAGCTGCAGATCTGAGTGCTAAGGCCCAGGTTCCGGAGCTTAGGAATCAGTTTATTTGGAATGATGGTATTAAAGGCAGAGCTGTAGTCAATGAAAATATTGTTTGGCAATATACATCAATATGCAGTAGCTAAATGACAATAAACTTGACTTGACTTAACCATAATAGAATCAATGAAAGACCAGACCAACAGGTGGACAATGAATGAAAGACCAGAAAAACAGGGTGGACAAACAATGTGCAAAAGACAACAAGCTGTGTAAATGCAAAAAAAAAGAAAAAAGGAAATAAATAAGCATTAGAGATTGCGAACATGAGTGTCCTTGAAAGTGAGTCCATGGTGTGTGGGGACAGTTCAGTGATGGGGCAGGTGAAGCTGAGTGAAGTTATCCACTCTGGTTCAAGAGCCTGATGGTTGAGAGGTAATAACTGTTCCTGGACAAGGAGCTGTGGTTCCTGAGGTCAGGCTGAAGAGAAATTGCTTGCAATTTGAATATCTTTTTTTTAAGGTAGTAAACTTCCGAGTTTTAAATGTGATTTAGAATTTTGACTGGATTTGAGCGTGTATCACTAAGAAATAAATGAACTGTGTTTAAACTATTTAGCATGGAATGCCACCTTTCAGGAACAGAGAGGGGGAGAAGTAATCTATAAGCCAGTTAGCCTAATATATGATGGGGAAAATGATAGAATCTGTTACTGAGGAGGTAAAACAAAACAAAACATAACTCAGTCAGGCAGGGTCAACATGGTTTTAGGAAAGGGAAACTGTATTTGACAAATTCATCGAGGTGCTTTGGGCCTGTAACTAAGAGCAGGATAATGCATGTTATCAACTGGTATAGTATGTATGGTGCCCCTCCACTCTGTTACAGCTTTTGAAAGTATTATCCTCCCTCTGGCAATACAACTCATCCTTGGTGGTGCCAGACTCACAGTGTAGTTCTCTCTTGGGACTGTCTTGCTAACTGTGCAATCTTTCCTCAGTTTTTCTTTGTGGCATTGGACTGCTTAGAGACCCGGAATGAGATCTGAAGCCTCAACCGTGTCACTGGATGCAACCATGATGATTCAACCAAAGCCAAGACTAACACTGAATTCAATGCAAGCATACACAAACATCAGAGTATAGAGTGGGGTATCATTACTCTTTAACATCTTATGCTGTCAAATTTGTGTATACCTTTGCTCTTGTTACCTTTGAATTAATTGAGCATACCTGCTGCACTCCTTAAAGTGTACAAAGGGACACAAGTTAAAAGTATGGTTCAGATTTTTGTAAAAACATTCTCCCGTATTTAATTTCTCATTCAATCATCAAGGTATTATCTCTGAAACTTTGGAACTGGAACAGGCTTTGTGAAAATCTGGAGATAGGGTTGACTTGGAGAAAGCAGCACCAAATTATCTGTCATGTCTTTGTTACCATTAAGCTCGGTGACCTGCCACAGTTCAACATGCAGCTATAACATAAAAAACAAAACAAACTGCAGCTGGATTTCTGATGTGAAGCTTTGCAAATGTCATAGGGAGAACTGAGGGACTGTAGATTCTAACAAACTGCTGGAGGAACTCAATGGGTCAGTCAGCATCTGTGGAGGCAGAGGGATGGGTGACACTTCAGGTCAAGACCCCACATCAGGACTGAGAGTGTAGAGGGGAAAATACAGGTATAAAGAGGTAAGAGGGAGGGGTGGGACAGGGGCTGACAGGCAATAGGTGCAACCAGGTGAGGAGAGGGTGATGGGCAAAAGGTAATGGGAGATAGCAGATGGCAGGTGGGAGGTAGAAACAGAAGGGGGGGGAAGGGTGGCAGTTGGAGTCAGGTGGGGCCTGGAGAGTGGAGGTAGATGGTAGCAAATGGAGACACAAGAAGCTTCAGAAGGTGAAATCTGATGAGTAAGGAAGGAGATAAGTGCAACCATAAAGGGGAGGAATGATGGGCGAGGGGAACCAGAAGATGAGAAAAAGGAACACACAGGGGGCGCAGGAACCAGGTGGGGGAGGGCAAAGGAAGAAAACACCCAGGTGGATAGGTGCACTGACCAGACTCTTCACTGTCTGAACTCAGATCAGCTGATGGAGTAACCAAGACCCGATGGGTCCCTGTGGATAACTAGTGTGTGCATTGACATGGGGTATCATCACTTTTCAACAGTGAATGTTCAGGGAATCTATTTCCCATGAGACCATGAATGTCACCTTAAACCTGTGTCCCCTTGTTCTCCATTCCACACCCTGGGAAAATATCTATTCATCCCTCATGATTCTATATAAAAATCACCTCTTAGTCTCTTGTACTCCAAGGAGATTAGCCTGTCCAACCTCTCTCTCAAGTTCTTATAAATCTTTTCTGCACTCTTTCCAGTTGAATAACATCTTTCTTATAGCAGGCCATCCCATAACTAAGCACAATACTTCCAACAGCATTCTGTACAATTACCTCCAAACTGCTATACTCAATGCCCTGAGAAATGCCGTGCAGAACACACTTTGAGGGTAGGGGCAGACAGAAAGTGCCATAATCAAGTTCTGTCAGTGCCAGATCCTACTGGAATTTTCTGCTTGTCTTTCTATATTGCTTCTTCAGAATTAGGACATCCACCTACAATCACTTGAAATCCAGATAATTTACAGTTGACCTAAATGGAAACAACCACTTTCTGAACATACAGTGTATAAATAGAAAATGCCTGCAAAACCATTCATCACTCCAGGGTCTGCTTTCAAGCACCGATTTTACATGAGCTCATAGGTTTTCAGGGCAGATGACTGTTGCGTTAAAACTGCTGAACTCATTGGAAGTTTTGTTTCCATAAAAAAATGTACATTTGCCCTGTAAGAGTGATGAGACAGCACACACATAACTCCCTCAATACCTCCACAAATCCCTCAGGCCCCAATCAAGTTTGCACCAAGTTATAAGGAAATCACCATGTTTCATAATTCAAAATACACTTGAAAACATTTCAAGGACACCCATTAAGATACTGCAGCAGCTCAGTAATGTTACAGCTTCAGTAAAGGGAACTGGACAGAGACTCAATGATTTAGTCATCATATTGAATTAGTTCACTTCTATAGATGTACCATGGAGAGCATTCTGACAGGCTGCATCACTGTCTGGTATGGCGGGGGGGTGGGGGGCTACTGCACAGGACCGAAAGAAGCTGCAGAGGGTTGTAAATTTTGTCAGCTCCATCTTGGGTACTAGCCTACAAAGTACCCAGGACACCTTCAGGGAGCGGTGTCTCTGAAAGGCAGCGTCCATTATTAAGGACCTCCCTTCTCTCACTGTTACCATCAGGTAGGAGGTACAGAAGCCTGAAGGCACACACTCAGCGATTCAGGAATAGCTTCTTTCCCTCTGCCATCTGATTCCTAAATGGACATTGGACCTGTGAACACTACCTCACTTTTTTAATATATATTACTTCTGTTTTTTTGTACAATTTTTAATCTGTTCAATATACATATACTTATTTATTGTTTACTTATTTATTATTATTATTTTCTTCTTCTTCTAAATTATGTATTGCATTGAACTGCTGCTGCTGCTAAGTTAACAAATTTCACGACACATGCTGGTGATAATAAACCTGATTCTGATTCTGTAGTAAATCTTACGTTTCCTCTTTTTTTAAATTGTAAATTTTTTCTCCTCACCAGTCCAGATGGTACTAGGCACGTGCTTCCATGAGCAAACGCAGTGGTGGGGTATTGACAACTGATCCTCAGTCTAGTCTTGTCATGACACCCATAAGTGGCCACCTGTTACCAAACCACTTTACCTTCATCTCTGGCCCAAAGACAATGGGGACATACTTTAACTAGTGCCTCAGCCATCAACACGCTCAGTGAGAAGTAAGAATTTTTAATACCTTTGCAAACAGTATGTTTTAATTTCTGCATGAAAACATTTTTTCTCACAATACTCCTTGTTCATCAACTTTGTTGTCTGGTCCTTGACTCTTCCAACAAGGGAAATAATGTTTCTCCATTCACCTTGTCCCGATTCATCCTTATTTTGAACATCTTTATCAAGTCACCTCTCAATTTTTTTTCCTATTAGCAGGCCTAACAGCAAGGAGCAGTATTATCAACAAGTTTATAAGGCAGGATTTAGGTCGAGGCTCCCGTCGGTCAGGGTCGACCATGGATATTGCGTTCTTGCTGTCTAGATACACAAGCCAGGGCAGTACGATATGGAGAGCAAGCTGTTAACCATGTAGCAAGCTCCCCCTCTCCACATATCCGATGAACCCAAAGGGACGGCAGAGACTGAGTCAGTTCGGCAGCAGCAGTGTCGCAGGAGTTACCAGTCAGTATTGAACTCTATGTAGGACTGCCTTAGGGGTTCCAGCTCAGGACTTTTCTTTGGGGTTTACTCCCAAAGCCTTCTCCGTGAGCAGCTATAGCCACAAGGTGGCAGAGGTTTGAGATCAGAGTTTTCTTTCTCCAAGATGAGCTACCAAGCATGGCTGACGCATCCCATCTGTCTGAAACAACACCTTTGCCCCTTCCCCTGTCAGTAGAAATGATTCTGCTGGGCTTAGTAACTAAGCCACACGTGAAGGCTAGGAGCTGGACTTGGTTGTCAGAGACTACTTGAGGTGCACGCCATTGGGAGCAGTTAATAGGTAGTGGGAGCTTGAGATGGTTTAGTCTGAAAAATGGCATCACAGGGGCACAGTGGCTTCTCTGGATCCTAATAAATGTGCCAGCTTTAAATTCTTAGATAGAGTTTCAAAGTTTCTAGCCAGGGATTTCAGTCAACCAAAGCTCCGCAAATGCAGCACTGATAAACTCTTAGACAAAATTACTTTTACTCTGCTGGCAGCAGAGTGAATAGTGATGCTCAGTGGATTAGGGATTCTACGGACCCCAGACTCAGTGACAGTGACCTGGCCTCAGCAGCGCAGCCGAGGAAGTGGCAGATGCAGGCAATATGAGAAGAAGCAGGAGCACTGCGAGGGAGCTGGGCCACGAGCTAGGCTGACAGCTACCTGACCAGATCAGCAGTACCATCACTTTTCCTGGCCAGAAAATAAAATGGACTCACTGAGGCTGAGGATGAACAGAGAGGGAGAGATGAGAAACTGCTGTGTTCTGGTTCTCACAGAAGTGTGGCTAAACAACAATATACTTGACTTGATGTTTCAACTCAACAGGATGACTGCTCTGTGCAGGCAGGAGCTCCCCGTCGGGAAAATCCAAAGGAGGTGCAATCTGTGTGTATATTAACAAAGTTTGTTGCAGAAACTCATCTGTATATAGCAGTCACCATTCTGTGGCAATTGAACATCCTACAATTAAAAGCTGGCTACATTACCTCCTCAGGGAGTTTACTGTTGTGTACATCACCACTGTCTACATCTCCCTGAGGGTGAACACCAAGGATACACTGGGAGAGGTTCACAATATCATTAGTTCTCCACAAAATAACCATCCAGACAGTCTCTTCATAATTGCAGCAGCCTTCAATCATGTTAACTTGCTGGACATTTTACCCAGGTTCCATCAACACATCACCATGACCTCTAGGGGAACAAACAGACTGGACCATGTTTATAGAAACAGACATGGTACATACCATGACATCCCACGCTCTCATTTTGACCGCTCTGACCAGAGATCCCAGCACACTTCCTGTTGCTGAACGTGGAGAAACCAGTCAGGAGGACCATCACGAATGGGCAATGTACTTGAAGACTGTTTTTTTTTTCAGATTAATTGCAGATGTTGAAGGAGACTGCTACAAATGGGAATACACAGACATCGAGGAATATGCCTCATCTGTCATCAGCTACTCAGTAAGTGTGTAGAACACGTTGGTACCTCATGAATTGTCATTTCACAGCCCAACCATGATGCTCCCTGCTAAAAGCCTGGGCCACTGCCTTCAAGTCTGGTGATAGGACAGCTCTCGGGGCGACCAGGGGAAACTTGAACTCGGACATCAAGAGGACAGAGACCGCCTGGGCAGAAAAACTTCAGGAACACCTGTCCGATAACGATCCACAATATATACTGCTGGGGATGAAAGGAATAACCAAGCAAGCAAGGAAAACAGCATTGAAGATGTACCAGTTACGCTCTAAACAACTTTTATGCATGCTACAAGGCATGCAGCACAACACCAGCCATGAAAGCTACTCCCTCCCAGGTGAGCAGCCACTGACTGTAACAGCAGCAGAGATGAGACGGTCTCTGCAGAGAGACAACCTCCGTAAGGTAACCAGGCCAGACTACATCCCAGGCCAGCTGTTCACAGTGTGCACACCAGCTCGCTGACGCCTTCACAGACACCTTCAACATTTCACTCGTTCAGGCTCATGTCCCCTCATGCTTCAAATTAGCCATCATCATCCCTGTACCAAAGAACTCTGCACCTTCAGACTAGATGACTATCGCCTGTTGACACTGATACCAATCATCATGAAGTGCTTTGAACAGCTATATTGGAACTCCATTCCTGCCACACTGGACACACACTACACTTACCAACACAACCACGCTAGGACAGGTTCTAGCACCTGTCATGCACCTGGCCCTGACATACTTAGAAAACAAGAACAATTACGTCAGACAACACACATAAAAGTTGCTGTGAACACAGCAGGCCAGGCAGCATCTCTAGGAAGAGGTACAGTTGACTTTTCGGGCCGGAACCCTTCGTCAGGACTAACTGAAAGAAGAGCTAGTAAGAGATGTGAAAGTGGGAGGGGGAGGGGAAGATCCGAAATGATAGGGGAAGACAGTCGACTGTACCTCTTCCAAGAGATGCTGCCTGGCCTGCTGCCTTCACCAGCAACTTTGACTGTGTTGCTTGAAATTCCAGCATCTGCAGAATTCCTCATGTTTGCGTTTTACAATTAAGTCAGAATGCTGTTTCTGGATTTCATTTTAGCATTCATCACTATTGTCCCACAGACTTTGGTAAACAAACTCCTACTCCTCAGACCAAATTTACCACTGTGCAACTGAGTGTTGGACATCCTAACCAACAGACCTCAGATAGTCAAGATGTACAACTGCTTCTCCCTCCCCGTCATCCTCAACATGGGTGCCCCCCTCCCCAGGGCTGGGTGCTGAGCCCATTGCTATACATGATTGTACAGCCAAACACCCGAGTAATCATATTGTTGAATACGCTAATGACACAACAGTAGTGGGCCTTGTCACCAACAATGATGAGACAGCCTACAGAAAGGAGGTGGAAGAGCTCAAGGGCCTGGTGCCAGACAAATAACCTCTCCCTTAATGTCAACAAGACAAAGGAGATGGTTATCGACTTCAGGAAAACTTGCACCCTCACACTCCATTTTACATCGGCAGCACAGCAGTGGAAACTGAGCAGTTTCAAACTCCTAGGAGTGTACATCTCGCACAATGTCTCATCGTCCTAAAACACATTCTACACAGTCAGAAAAACTCACCAAAGCCTCTTCTTTCTGAGGAAGCTGAAGAGCCGGACTATGCTCATGTCATGTAAGCTGTGTCACTGTATGGTTGAGAAACTGCACTGCAGCAGACAGGAAAGCTCTCTAACAGGTAGTCAAAACTGCCCAAGGCATCACTGGCACCAGCCTACCTGTTGTCAATGGCATAGATACAGGGAGGTGGTGGAAAAAGGCCAGTAACATCATGAAGGATCCCACCCACCCACCTCACATACTCTGTGTCCCATTCCCTTCAGGGACGAGGCTACGTAGCACCCACGCCAGGACCACCAGACTCAAAAACAGTTACTTTCCCTAAGCAGTCAGGCTGATCAACACCTCCACCGACTAACCCACCCCTCCACCACACTTTATCATTTCCTGTCAGTGTCACATTATGCACTGACTCTCCTGTGCCCAGCATCACTTTATGGACAGACAATCAATGTATATAAGCTATCTTATATATTTATATTTATTGTGCTTTTTATTATTATTGTGTTTTTATCTTATTTTGTTTTCTTTTGGCTGCATTGGATCCAGATAAGAATTATTTAATTCTTTTTTACACTTGTGTACTGTAAATGGCATTAAATAATCTTGAGTTTTGAATCATAAGGGAAGAGTTGAATGGTCTACCCTTGCTCCTATTTCTTTCTACAATTCAAATAATTTTTCCACTAAGTGAAAGTCAGACCTCTGTTGCAGAGTCTGATGTTACCACATTAGGATGGTGGTGCAACAATTCACATAATGCTTTGCAACACCAGCAATCAGAAGTCTGGGGTTCAATTCCCATCACAGTCTGTAAAGAGTTTGTATATTCTTCCCGTGGCGGTGCGGGTTTTCTCTGAACTTTGGTTGGTTTCCTCCCATATTCCAAAAAAGTGAGTATGTTGTGTGACGAGAATACACATAAAATTAAGATGTTTGCTGGCCTGGGCTAGCATCAGTGGCATCAGCAGTTGGTCTGCCACCTGCCCTCAGGGGAAGGAGAGATAAGGAACAATGGAGCAGCGTCTGGAGATGTGTAATGAAGGGACGGGGGAGAGAGAGCTGTCTGGAGCAGCTCCCCCCTTTGAACCTTGAACTGTTTGAAGTGATGGACAGGCGATACCCCAGCAGGGGGATAAAAAGGGACCGGTTTGCTAAGGCGACACACACGACACCCGAGGTAACGAGACCCTGGAAGCGGTACGCCTCTCACGAGTCGGTGAGAAGTATCAGACAACGCACAGGGTGGAAAGGTACGATCAGCGGGAACCCAGTGTGTGTCCGCCCTTGCCTGGGTGCCGGGTTCACTGCAGAGGATCGACTGCATCTGGAGGAGGGGTCACAGTCGGTGACCTCAGGTGACATCACCAAGGACCCGCGCAAAAGTTGCTTGTGAGCCATATCGCCGGTCTGTGAGTGGAAGCCGTTCTGAATGATCAGTCGTTCCTGTTCTCTCTCTCTCTCCCCCCACGTTGTCCATCACCATGGCAACGATTACTGCGAACTGAACTACTAAACTGGACTGAACTTGAGTCACTTTGAAATTTGATCATTTACCCCTAGACAACGATAGAGCTTGATTGATGCTGTTATCTTAATTCTGTGCACATGTGTGGTTATCATTGCTGAACTGTTGCATTTATTATCCTTTTGATTACTGTGTTGCTTGTTTCTTTAATAAAACTTTCTTAGTTCTAGTAATCCAGACTCCAACTGAGTGATCCATTTCTGCTGGTTTGGCAACCCAGTTACGGGGTACGTAACAGTTGAAGTGAGTAAGTTGGCACCAGGAGCGTGGCAACACTTGCAGGCTGCCCCGGCAGATCCTCGGTTGCACTTCACTGTACGTTTCCATGTTTCAACGCGCACGTGACAAATGAAGCTGCTCCCTAATGTACCAGGGTCCCAGTTCCCACACTGGATTCAGCACTACCACTGACATCAGAATTAACCTCATTTTTTAGCATCCTCGAGGTCAGTTAGAGGGCTGGATCCCCCCTTTTTCGGATCAGGAAGTACTGAAGGTTCTCTCTCAGGGAATGGTGGCATCTCCCCCAATTTATTGCCTAGCAGCAAACAGACCAGTCAGCTGGTGAGAGTCAAAATCAGCAATATATCCAAATTACTGCAAACACATGGTGAAGTCGGTAAACGTAAACATTAAGCTTCGCTTGAATCCTCTCAGGCGGATTACATCAAGCGTAGTACCCAGATCACTGCTTCAAGCCAAGACTGTGCGGAAACAAACTGACGTACCACATTCAGCTTCAACCTATGGACCGTGATTATTACTCAGTGCCTCTTGTTTAAAAGGGTTTGATGAGCCAATCTTTTCCACCCGATCCAGTCCTCAAACTTCAGCCCACGTCCTCATGAATCACTTCATCTTCTATTCAGAGTCGAGTCTAAACTACCTGTGCTCAGTCCCTAGTTAGAGTACCATTTCCCAATACTCCATTCCTCTGGCTCCAATGGCAATCTCTGACATTTCATACAGTGCCCCAGCACAATTCTAGCTCTCTGAATGGACTTGATTCAGAAGCAGTGGTAGGGCATTCTGCACAACGTGCTTTCTTTGCCATTCAATAAGTTATGTCCAATCTTTAAATGAAGTTGAACTTGCCGCAGTAACCAATATCCTTTGATTTCCTTAATATCCTAAAATCTATTGATCTCTGACTTATGCTCAGAGACTGATTTTTTTTTGGCTTAGAAGACTTTCCTCTCATCTGAATGGCTTGTCCCTAGTTTTAAGATGGTAAGCCTTGATTCTATTCAATCCAGACAATAACGATATATGTTCTGCTTCCCTGGTTTCACCTGTCACCTGCTAGATTGTACACCTACCCCCACCTCCTGATTCTGGCTGACTCCCTCTTCCTTTCCAGTCCTGATTAAGTGTCTCAGCCTAAAATGGTGACTGTTCATTCCCTCCATAGGTGCTGCCTGACATTTCCAACTCTCTCTGCCATGAGCTTCCAGCACTGCAAACTTGCCGATGCAGCACCTTGGAAGCACCCGACCACAGCTGATTCTTGAGACCATCCAAAAACTTCGAGCCTCCGGCCAGCCCTCCGACACCAAGCACCGAGCACTATCTCTTCGACCCCGGCCCCAGTAACAGGCAATAGGCAAAGCTGAGGATTCGGGGCCTTCCCCTCCAGAGATTCTCGATTGCACAGTAGCAGCAGCAGTGAAGCAGGCATTTCAGAAGTTTCTCCAGGTGTTCCTCCGTGCTTCTCACATCTGTCTCCGTCAAATCAGGATTGTGCATGGTACCTACTTACAAATACGATATCATTTCACAGCGGCCGCATGCGCTGCGTTGCGCCGCTATCTTCTCCTCCCCTCTTCCCAGGACCTTTCTGGAACTTTCTTCCTAATTCGTGAATTGACTAATTCTTCCTTCCTCCTTTCTTGAACTGAACTGAAATAAACTCAGTGAGCTGACAACTGGTTTCTATAATGGTTCCTGTCCCTCGAGGGCAAAAGCGTTGGGCCATCTCCTCAACACTTCTGGCTGAAGTTAAATAACTCTTCAGACTTGAAACTAAAAAGATAAAAGTACATGAGTGAGGAACAGTATTAAACCACTCAGTCTGCTGACCCTGATCCACCATTCAACAAGAATCACAGCTGATCTGATTTTCATCTCAATTCTGCACTTCTAGCTACCTTCAGTATCCTTTCACCCCTTTGCTTATCAAGAATCCGTCTTGAAAATACTTGGAATTCCACCACTCTTTAAAGTAGAATGTTCATGAGTTTTCACCTTAACATTGCTTTACAAAGCCATTGTTTTTTTAAAAGCAGTCATCACTAGTTCTAGATTCTCCAAGAGGAAACTTCTTCTTCTTCGAGGCCATGTATTGGGATGTGTCATTACTGAGAATTACACTGCTGCAGAAAGTCCTCCCACTATTAGCTAATTAAGCTGTCCACCATGATACGATGCTGAATTGGCAGGGGTGTCAGCTTTACATCTGATCTTTTGAATCTGGGTTCCTGTCATTGTAACTTTGCAAGGTTAAAGTCAAACTTATCAATTCTTACGGCAGGTTTTTCTACGCTCCTCACTGAACCAGGGTTGGCACCTGGCCTGATGGTGTAACCCTCTTACCAGGGCTCGTATACAAACTTGGCTTGTTTGCTAATTCTGCTAAGAGTCACGTGACTCAGCGGTGCGAAGGGCATCTTACTAAAACAATATATATATGTCGAGGGTCGGTATGATTTGGGGTTCAACCAAACAGGAACGTTGTGATGTTCCGATTAAATGAACCTCAATTTGAGCGAATGCTGTGTAAATACTGACCATACACAGATATTGGTAGGCAACCCAGAAATGACAGATCGAGCACCAGCATTAAATTATAAAGAAAATATATTTACTAAATTTTCAACTTTAACAAACTGTTACAGAAAAAAAGAACATTAAAGTGCCACTACAGTTAAACCAGTCCAATGTGCTCCTAACATTCGGGGTGTATCTCTTTACTCACGCGCTGGACCTACGGTCTGTGTGAAAGCACCCGCCACATTCCGAACTCCCCTCAAAGACCATCTTGAGCGAACTGGGTCTCTCAGCAAAATTGGCCCTTCCTCTTTGGAGCCATTCATCTGCACAAAGCAACAGCACTCTAACGGCACTCTGCAGCATCTTTACCTGTCACCCGCTCCACAGCTCTCGCCAAAAGCCCCGAAACCAGACTACCGTCCTTCAGAAAACTCTTCCCCATGGCTCTCTAGAACCATCTCTCACATCCCACAATCCTGACTGGCTGACACACATTCCTAAATTGGACAACATGGCTCCTTATCTTAGCCAAAGCCAAAACCCAGTTTGCAGCATTTTAAAGAAACCTGCTAATATAAACTACCTCACAGGATAGCAGTAGAAATCTTCACCAGGACATTACACGTGTTTGGCCATGAGATTATAGATTACCAGAGAAAATTATACTTTTTCTGCCAATGCCCATTTTTACTCAGGCAGTACCTCAGGATTAAGGTTGAGTAAGTTCCACTCTGATTTTGAGAGTACTTTGGTAGCTATTGAAGCCAATGAAAGTCAAAGTATCTGAATTCCTGATTTATAATAGTGGAACGGCATTTAGTTTGGTTATTATCAGCATTTTCCATGAGAATAACACACATAAAATGCTGGAGGAACACAGTAGGTCAGCCTGCAGTAAGCTGTCCACGTATTGGGTTGAGACTCTTCATCGAGTCTGGAAAGGGAGGGGGGATTCTATCTACTGTTTGTCCACTCCACAGAGCAGGTTCTTGATCCAGTGGCTGGGAATCATGTCCGCTGGATGAGAATAACTGCTCAAATGTTAGTGGGCTCACCTATCAGTACTATCCTGCACACACAAACACACACGCACACACACACACACACACAATCAGACACAGCAGCCCTTGCCCATTGCCTCCTTCTTACAGTCTCAACCCTTTTTGTCCACATTCCTGGCTATGTTCCAGTCAACAGCTCCAGAACCAGGCTGCAAACAAGAAGCAGGGATAACTGGGTCATTGTCAAATTTGGCTCCTCAGGGATCAGTCCTGTTTACCATTTACGGTAACCTAGACCATCTCTCTGAGTGTAATATCTAAATACTCCCAGTGTCCTTTACCAGTGTTACAGAGAATCTGGAAAATTAAGCTGGGAGGAAGGTATATGCAAGGATATAGTCAGCCAGAAGGCAGAAGCAGGTTCAGGAGGACATATGCCTTCCTCTGCTCTATTTGTTATGTTCATTCAGCTAGTTAGACTGTAATAACCTAGATCTTTAGTTAACTATGTTAAATAGGTCAGTCTTAGAGTCATAGAACACTTTAACACAGCCACAGGCCCTTCAGCCTATCTAGTCCATGACAAACTATTAATTTGCCTAGTAACACTGACCTTTAATTGTGTTTTATTTATTGAGATACAGCACAGAACAGGCCTCTTCTGACCCTTCAAGATGTGCTGCCTATCAATCCCCCAATTTAATCCTAGCCTAATCACGGGACAATTTACAATAACCAATTAACCTTCTAACCGGCACGATTAACCTACTAACCAGCACAATGAACCTACTAACCAGCACGATTAACCTACTAACCAGCACGATGAACCTACTAACTGGCACGACTTTGGTCTGTGGGAGGAAACCCCACAGTCATGGGGAGAACATACAAACTCCTTACAGACAACGACAGGAATTGAGCCCGGGTCACTGGTACTGTGAAGCGTTGTGCTAACTACTACCCTACAAACCCCTCCCACCCACGTACCTATCTAAATTTCTCTTAAACGTTGAAATCAAACCCACATCTACCACTTCCGCTAGCAGCTTGTTCCACATTCTCATCACCTTCTGAGTGAAGTAGTTGCCCTTCATGTTCCTCTTAAACATTTCACCTTTCACTCTTAACTCATAACACCAGTTCTAGCCTCACCCAACCTCAGTGTAAAAAGCCTGCTTGCATTTACTCTGTCTATAGCCCTCATAATTTTGTATACCTCTATCAAATCTTCTCTTACTCTCTGACACACGAGGAAATAAAGTCCTAAGATATTCAAGCTTTCCCCATAACTCAGGCATTAAAATCCTGGCAACATCCTTGTAAATTAGTGTATATGGATTTCAGCAAGGCATTTGATAAGGTACCCCATGCAAGGCATTTGATAAGGTGCCCATGCAAGGCTTATTGAGAAAGTAAGGAGGCATGGGATCCAAGGGGACATTGCTTTGTGGATTCAGAACTGGCTTGCCCACAAAAGGCAAAGAGTGGTTGTAGATGGGTCATATTCTGCATGGAGGCTGGTGACCAGTGGTGTCCCTCAGGGATCTGTTCTGGGACCCTTACTCTTCGTGATTTTTATAAAGGACCTGAATGAGGAGGTGGCGGGATGGGTTAGTAAATTTGCTGATGACACAAAGGTTGGAGGTGCTGTAGGTAGTGTGGAGGGCTGTCAGAGGTTACAGCGGGACATTGATAGGATGCAAAACTGGGCTGAGAAGTGGCAGATGGAGTTCAACCCGGTTAAGTGTGAGGTGGTTCATTTTGGTAGGTCAAATATGATGGCAGAATATAGTATTAATGGTAAGACTCTTGGTAGTGTGGCGGATCAGAGGGATCTTGGAGTCCGAGTCCATAGGACACTCAAAGCTGCTATGCAGGTTGACTCTGTGGTTAAGAAGGCATACAGTGCATTGGCCTTCATCAACTGTGGGATTGAGTTTAAGAGCCGAGAGGTAATGTTGCAGCTATATAGGACCCTGGTCAGACCCCACTTGGCGTACTGTGCTCAATTCTGATTGCCTCACTACAGGAAGCATGTGGAAACCATAGAAAGGGTGCAGAGAAGATTTACAAGGATTTTGCCTGGATTGGGGAGCATGCCTTATGAGAATAGGTTGAGTGAACTCAGCCTTTTCTCCTTGGAGCAACGGAGGATGAGAGGTGACCTGATAGAGGTGTACAAGATAATGAGAGGCAATGATGGTGTGGATAGTCAGAGGCTTTTCCCTAGGGCTGAAATGGCTAACATGAGAGGGCACAGTTTTAAGGTGCTTGGAAGTAGGTACAGAGGATATATCAGAGTAAGTTATTTACACAGAGAGTGGTGAGTGCGTGGAATGGGCTGCCAGCAGCAGTGGTGGAGGCGGAAACGATAGGGTCTATTAAGACACTCCTGGATAGGTACATGGAGCTTAGAAAAATAGAGGGCTATGGGTAAGCCTAGATAGTTCTAAGGTAGGGACATGTTTGGCACAGCTTTGTGGGCTGAAGGGCCTGTATTGTGCTGTAGGTTTTCTATGTTTCTAAATTTTCCCTGCACTCTTTCAATCTGATTTATCTCTTTCCTGCAGGTCAGAGATCTAAACTACTCGGGTCGATGAGACTAGGCAGTTAAATGGTGCAGCACAGACTAGATGGGCTGAAGGGCCTGTTTCTGTGCTGTAATTTCCTATGACTCTATGACTACACTCCAAATTAGGCCTTACCGACATCTTATGCAACTTCAACTTAACATCCCAACTCTTGTATTCAATATTTTGGTTTATGAAGGCCAATGTACCAAAAGCTTTGTTTTCAACTCTATTTAGCTCTGATCCCACTTTAATGGAATTATGGTTCTGTATTCCCAGATCCCGCTCTCCTACTGCACTTCTCAGTGCCCTGCTGTTCACTGTGTAAGCCCTACCCTGGTTTGTCCTCTTCTCAAACAGGGCCTCAATATCTCTTAAAAACCAGGGTTCCCTAAACCTGTTATAATTGCCTTTTATTCTGACAGGAACATACAAAGTACAAACCCTGTACTCTCAAAATTTCATTTTTGAAGGCCCACCACTTACCAAGTATACCTTTGTCAAAAAACAACAATCTGTCCTAATCCACACTTGTCAGATCCTTTCTGATACTGTCAAAATTGGCCTTTCTCCAATTTAGAATCTCAACCCAAGGACTAGACCTCGATAAATCTCTTTATTTCAGTCATTTTGATTGTAATATGACTAAAATTGTCTCTCCAGTTTTAAAATATTAATCGTCTGGGTCAACATCCATTATTAATGTGAATTTGAACTGTGCTATTTCGAGTCAGAGTCATTCAGCATGGAAACAGTAAGGCCCTATTCACTGATGTCAATCAGGCTAGTTCCATTGGTCAGGATTTGGCCCATATTGCTATAAACCCTTCGTTTCCATGTCCCTATCTAAATAACGCCTAAGGGCATCTGCCTCTACTACTTCACCTGGCAGCTCATTCCATCTACCTACTACCCTCAGTTTGAAAAACATCTTCCTCCAATCCCTTTTAAACCTTTGTCTTCTCACAAACCTATGTCCTCTGGTTTTAGTCTACCCTACCCTGGGAAAAAAACTGCAACCATTCACCTTGTGATCTACAGCTCTTGTGATCTATGAGATTACCCCTCATCTTACTTCACTGCAGGGAAACCAGTCTTAGCCTATCCAGTTACTCCTTATAAATCATGCACTCCAATTCCAGCAACAATTTTGTAAATCCTTTCTGTGTCCTCTCTAGCTTAATCACCTCCTTCTTTGGAACATTTTACTCCAGAAAACTAACCTAAATACACTCCAGGATGTTATTACTATCTTCAGCAGGTATGAACATAGGCCATAGAAGGATGGAGAGCAGGCAGCTGGGACAGGATCAGCAAAGCAAAACACAAGGCAGGAAGCTAGAGAGCAGCCAATACATGCACACAATTAGACAAGGAATCAGATGTTTCAAGGACTCTGTGGTTCAATGTTTAAGGTATGTGTTATTTCCTTGTTTTCTGTCATTTGTGTGATTTGTTCTTTTTTTTTGCACATTGAGTGTTTGATGTTTTCTTTGAACAGGTTCTATGATGTTTCTTTGTTTTGTGGTTGCCTGCGGGAAGACAAATCTCAGCCTTGTATACTGCATACGGTACATACTTTGATAATAAATGCAGTTTGAAGGAATTACATCAGCTCCATGAATACTAGAAAGGATAGCCGCAAGAATGAAAGTTAAGAATAGAAAATAGAAAAATAGCATGAAAGCTCAAGAAGGAAAGAATTATACATGTACTGTAGGTGTCAATTAGAGTCACATATTCAGTGTTGTTTGACCTATCAGAATGGAACTGAGCCTCAGGTATTCAACAGCACATCACTGCAGTTCTATGTCTGCATTCCTCTGCTGGCTGGCACAGTGAAGCTCATCCTGAATGCAAGAAGTCATCTCAGGGAACATTTCACAAACTTAATGTCAGTGGAATGCAGGGTGGCTTTTGTGACCACACTACTCAGGTGAAACAGTGTGAAATAGGTTGAACTGTACTAACGGGAAGAAAATAGAAAAACAACATTCACTATCACAGAATATTCAAAGTCCTTTACTGTCAATGAAGTCTATTTTGAAATATAGTGATATTCTTAAGGTTGCAAATGAGAATATATCAAGATCCCATCGTCAACTATGAGATAAATTATTTTAATTACTGGCTATGAAAAATGTATTGGCCAGGCCACAGAGGAAAACTTCCCTTCATCTAAGTGCACTGTAGAATTCTCACATCCACTTTAGTAGATTGGATTCAGGTTTAATGTTTTATCCAAAAATTGAACTTCGGCAGTTCAGCAATGAACAAATTTGCCACTTTGGATTATGTGCTCTTTAGAGCCATTTGTAGCCAAGACCACTAGGGAAAAGGCAATTTTGGAATAAGTGTTTTGCAATGAACCAAATTTGATTAGCGATCTTAAGGTAAAGGAACCCTTAGGAGGCAGTGATCCAATTCACTGATATGATACAATTCACCGATATGATACAATTCACCCTGAAGTTTGAGAGGGAGTAGCTAAAATTTGATGTGTCAGTATTACAGATGAGTAAAGAGGCATAAGGGAGAAGCTGGCAAAAGTTGATTGTAAGGAGACATTAGTAGGGATGACAATAGAGCAGAAATGGCTGGAGTTTCTGGGATTAACTTGGACGACACAAATAAGAAACATTCTAAAAGGAGGATGAGGCAACCATCAAAGACAACAGAAAAGCAAAATAGAAGGTATATGATCTAGCAAAAATTAGTGAGAAGCTAGAGGATTGGGGAGCTTTTTAAAAGCCAAAAGAAGGCAACTAGAAAAGCAGTAATGAGTGAAAAGATGAAATATGAAAGCAAGCCACCCAATCATATAAAAGAGGATATCTAAAGCTTTTCCAGATATATAAAGAGTAAAAGAGAAGCGAGAGTGGATATCACTCCACTGCAGATGGAGTGGCATTTAGTGTGTGTTTCCTAGAGATGTAGCAATGGGGGACAAGGAAACAGCAGTCAAACTGAATTGAAACCTAACAAATATTGTAAGGCCTAGATAGAACAGATGTGAAGAAGATGTTTCCAATAGTGGGAGAGTCTAGGACAAGAGGGCTCAGAATAGAAGGACATCCTTTTAGAACAGAAATAAGGATGATTTTTTTTTAGCCGAAGTGTTAGTGGATCATTACCACATATGGTTCTGTCTTCACTAAGGAGGACATAAATAATCTTCCAGAAATAGTAAGGGACAGAGGGTCCAGTGAGATGGAGGAACTGAGCGAAATACATGTTAGTAGGGAAGTGGTGTTAGGTAAATTGAAGGGATTGAAGGCAGATAAATCCCCAGGGCCAGATGGTCTGCATCCCAGAGTGCTTAAGGAAGTGGCCCAAGAAATAGTGGATGCATTAGTGATAATTTTTCAAAACTCGTTAGATTCTGGACTAGTTCCTGAGGATTGGAGGGTGGCTAATGTAACCCCACTTTTTAAAAAAGGAGGGAGAGAGAAACCGGGGAATTATAGGCCGGTTAGCCTAACGTCGGTGGTGGGGAAACTGCTGGAGTCAGTTATCAAGGATGTGATAACAGCACATTTGGAAAGCGGTGAAATGATCGGACAAAGTCAGCATGGATTTGTGAAAGGCAAATCATGTCTGACGAATCTCATAGAATTTTTTGAGGATGTAACTAGTAGAGTGGATAGGGGAGAACCAGTGGATGTGGTATATTTGGATTTTCAAAAGGCTTTTGACAAGGTCCCACATAGGAGATTAGTGTGCAAACTTAAAGCACACGGTATTGGGGGTAAGGTATTGGTGTGGGTGGAGAATTGGTTAGCAGACAGGAAGCAAAGAGTGGGAATAAACGGGACCTTTTCAGAATGGCAGGCGGTGACTAGTGGGGTACCGCAAGGCTCAGTGCTGGGACCCCAGTTGTTTACAATATATATTAATGACTTGGATGAGGGAATTAAATGCAGCATCTCCAAGTTTGCGGATGACACGAAGCTGGGTGGCAGTGTTAGCAGTGAGGAGGATGCTAAGAGGATGCAGGGTGACTTGGATAGGTTGGGTGAGTGGGCAAACTCATGGCAGATGCAATTTAATGTGGATAAATGTGAAGTTATCCACTTTGGTGGCAAAAATAGGAAAACAGATTATTATCTGAATGGTGGCCGATTAGGAAAAGGGGAGGTGCAACGAGACCTGGGTGTCATTATACACCAGGCATTGAAAGTGGGCATGCAGGTACAGCAGGCGGTGAAAAAGGCGAACGGTATGCTGGCATTTATAGCGAGAGGATTCGAGTACAGGAGCAGGGAGGTACTACTGCAGTTGTACAAGGCCTTGGTGAGACCACACCTGGAGTATTGTGTGCAGTTTTGGTCCCCTAATCTGAGGAAAGACATCTTTGCCATAGAGGGAGTACAAAGAAGGTTCACCAGATTGATTCCTGGGATGGCAGGTCTTTCATATGAAGAAAGACTGGATGAACTGGGCTTGTACTCGTTGGAATTTAGAAGATTGAGGGGGGATCTGATTGAAACGTATAAGATCCTAAAGGGATTGGACAGGCTAGATGCAGGAAGATTGTTCCCGATGTTGGGGAGGTCTAGAACGAGGGGTCACAGTTTGAGGATGGAGGGGAAGCCTTTTAGGACCGAGGTTAGGAAAAACTTCTTCACACAGAGAGTGGTGAATCTGTGGAATTCTCTGCCACAGCAAACTGTTGAGGCCAGTTCATTAGCTATGTTTAAAAGGAAGTTAGATATGGCCCTTGTGGCTACAGGGGTCAGGGGGTATGGAGGGAAGGCTGGGTTCTGAGTTGGATGATCAGCCATGATCATAATAAATGGCGGTGCAGGCTCGAAGGGCCGAATGGCCTACTCCTGCACCTATTTTCTATGTTTCTATGTTTCTATGGCTGTGGAGGACAAATCATTGAGTACACTTAAAGTGGAGATTGATAGGTTCTTGATGAGTAAAGGTGTCAAAGGTTACTGGGAGAAGACAGGATACTGGGGTTGAAAGAAAATATAAAGCAGCCATGGAAAGTCCATGGATAAAGGTAGAAGAGTGGAGTTATTAAACTAAACTGGATGTTGGATCATCAACAGTATTACCGCACTCTCCCAGGGTAAATACACTCACTTTCGCTGGATTCTAGTGGAAAGCAGAGGCTTGCAGGGTTTGTCAATGAATAATGCAACATAATTTCCAGACTCAGTATCCCATGGGGGATTAAGGAAACTGGAATAAGTATTCAATTCAACCTAACTAATCTCCTCTGCAGTTTATCCTGGAGTGTCCATCTTCTACTCCATTCTCTTAGCTCCAGACTCACAAGGGGGACCAATATCCTTGTGGGCAGGTTTACTAGAGCTGTTGGGAGTGGTTTAAACTAATATGGCAGGGGGATGGGAACCAGTATGATAGAGCTGAGGATGAGCCAGCAGGTTTACAAGTAGATGACGGGTGGAACATGAATGTAAGGAAGTACAAGCCAATGATTCAATACAAATGCAGACAGAGCAGAGAGTTAAATTGTACCACAAAGGCAAAATTCAAAAGGGCAAAGAATGCAGAACTGAAGGTGCTTTATTTAAAAGTGCGTAGCATTTGGAATAAGGTGGACGAACTCGTGGCACAATTAGAGATTATTTGCATGGCGTTGTGGGCATCACTGAGTTGTGGCTGACAGAAGGCCAGAGTTGGGAGTTTAACAGCAAAGGATACACTTTGTATCAAAAGGACAGGCAGGAAGGCATAGGCGGTGGTGTGGCTCTGTTGGTAAAAGATGGATTTAAGCCTTTAGAAAGAGGTGACATAGGGTCAGAAAATGTTGAATCTTTGTGAGTGGAGTTAAGAAACTGTAAGTGTAAAAAGAATATTATAGGAATCATATCTTGGCCTCCAAACAGTAACCAAGATGTGGGGTTGAGATTGCAAAGGGAGCTGGAAAAGGCATGTAATAAGGGTAATGTCACATTTATAATGGGGGATTTCAATATGCAAGGGGATTGGTAAAATTAGGTTGGTGTTGGATTGTGAGAGGGAATTTGCTGAATGCCTACAAGATGGCTTTTTAGAGCAGTTTGTGCTTGAGCCTACTCGGCGAAAGGCTATCTTAGTTTGGGTGTTGTGTAATAACCCAGATCTTATTCGGAAGCTTAACATAAAGGAACCCTTAGGAGGTGGAATTTGAGAGGGAGAAGCATAACTCACTTGTATCAGTATTGCAATAGAATAAAGGGAATTACAGAGGCATGAGAGTGGAGCTTGCCCAGGTGGATTGGAGGACACTGGTGGGGATGACGGTGGAACAGAGATGGCTGAAGTTTCTGGGAATAGTTCACAAGGAGCAGGATAGATATGTCCCACAGAAGAAGTTGTTCTCAAATAGCAGGAGTAGGTAACTACAGCTGACAAGGGAAGTTAAGGACTGCATGAGAGTCAAGGAAAGGGCATATAAGGTAACAAAAGTGAATGGGAAGTTGGGAGATTGGGAAGCTTTAAAAATCCAGCAAAAGGCAACTAAAAAAGCTATAAGAAGGGAAAACATTAAATATGAAGGCAAACTTGCCAATGATATAAAGCAGGTTACTAGAAGTTTTTTCAGTTATATAAAGAGTAAAAGGGAGATGAGAGTTGATCTTGGACCACTGGAAAATGATGCTGGTGAGGTAATGGGGACAAAGAAATGGCAGATAAGCCTGATGAGTACTTCGCATTAGACTTCACTGTGGAAGACACTAGCAGTGTGCCAGAGGTCTGTGAGTGTCAAGGAGCAGGAGTGAGTGCCATTGCTATTACAAAGGAAAACTGGCCATGCAAACTGAAAGGTCTTAAGGTGGATAAGTCACCTGGACCAAATGGACTACAACCCAGAATTCTGAGAGAGGTTGCTGAAGAGATAACGAATGCATTGGTCATGTTCTTTCAGAAATCACTTGATTCCAGCATGGTCCTAGAGGACTGGAAGATTGCAAGTGTCACTCCATTCTATAAGAAGGGAGGAAGGAAATTATAGGCCATTTAGCCTCACCTCAGTGGTTGGGAAAGTGTTAGAGTCTATTATTAAGGATGAGGTTTCGGGGTACTTGGAGACGAATGATAAAATAAGTCAAAGTCAGCATGGTTTCTGTGAAGGGAAATCTTGCCTGACAAAATCTGTTAAAATTCTTCGAGGAACTTACAAGCAGGGTGGACAAAGGAGAGGCAGTAAAAGTCATTTACTTGGATTTTCAGAAGGCATTTGATAAGGTGCCACACATGAAGTTGCTTAACAAGATAAAACCCTACGCCATTACAGGAAAGATACTGGCCTGGATAGTAGAATGGCTGATGACAGGAGACAGTGAGTGGGAATGAAGGGGGCCTTTTCTGGTTGGTTGCCAGTGACTAGTGGTGTTCCTCAGTATTGGGAGCGCTACTTTTCACATAGTTTTGTAAATGATTTGGATCATGGAATTGATGGCTTTGTGACAAAGTTTGCGGATAATATGAAGATAGGTGGAGGGGTAGGTAAAGATGAAGAAGCAATGCAAAGGGAATAGAATATCAAGGTGAGGAAATAATGCTAAGGGTTTATAAGACACTAGTCAGGCTGCGCTTGGAGCATTGTCAACAGTTTTGGACCCCATCTGTCACAACGATGGATTCGCCAGCACAGTAAATACGGCAATTGCGCTTGTGGATTTGCACATGTCAGCTAATTATTATTTAATCGTGATAGTACTTAACTCCATCTTTGTTGTCGTAGTGCTTGTCGAGACTTGGACAGAGCACAGCATCGCTTTACTGCGTGTTTGCTTTCAGCCTTTCCAGTCAACTGACTCTGAAGACTAGCGGTATCCGTTTAATGTGTAGATGTTCTTTTTAGCTGCAGTGTCAGCTTCGTTTCCCATTTGTGAGTTTTAGTTAATGGCCCTGTTTGGCCTAGTGTTTAATGTTTACTTTCCTTTTAACACTGTTCGTATTAAAGTCTGTGAACTATTGACCTGCTTCAGTGTCTCTCACTCTGCTCTTGGGCCATGTCCGAACCTGGTAACAGCAAGTCTCGACCACACAAAGATGGACCCAGCAGAGAGAGAGCAGCTGACCTTGGCCGTGAGATTCATTGGTCAGGTAGGAGACAAGCTACAGGCAATGGAATCTGTTCTCGGTGAAGTTACGGAGGCAATGAGGCAGATAATCTCGTGTCGACAAGCCCAGTCTCACTTGAAGGCCAGGTATCGTCCCTAGCCACAAATTTTCAACAGCTCACTACAGTCAATTGGACTTGGGTGTCTGCAATTTCCACACTCATGGCTGCCGTTCGTGAACTTACTGTGAACAACCAGCATCAGCTGACAGCCATTTACATTCTCGCCAGCTCATTTCAGCAGTTTCAGGCCGCCTCAGTTCCACTCCCAGCATCTCGCAGGTCCTCCTTTTCTGCTGCCCCGACAATCTCTGCTACTACTGCTCCAGCTCCTGCACCCGGACCAGAGCCGACTCCCACGACCATACAGGAACCGAGTATTCCACCACCAGGCAGATATTTTGGTGATCCCGATGGCTGCAGGAATTTTATTACCCAATGCGAGCTGACATTCCAAACCCAGCCTGGTCGTTTTGGTGATGATGCACGAAAATTGGCGTACATGGTCAACCTTCTTGACGAACCTCCCTCACCAGATCACTGTCTTTCCTCGCCCTCTCCCCCTCCCTCACCACCCAGCCCACGGAGGAGCACATGCGCCTCCCTCAGGAGGAACAAGAGTGGCGCCGGAGAGTGGGTTCCTGCCTCTACTGTGGTGATCCAGGACACTTCCGGTGGCATGTTCCTAGCATCCAGTAAAAGAGAATACCCGTCAGCAGGGAGGGGAGTCCTGACGGCTCAGTTCTCTCTTCAGTCAGCTTCCCCTAATTTCCCCCTGGGATCAATAAAGTATGACTATGACTAATTCTGTAATGCTCGCAGCTTCCTTGTCATGGAGGCCTCAGACCCATGAACTTAAGGCGCTTATTGACTCCGGTGCAGCTCGGAATCTTATAGACATCTCTCTCGCTCAAAGATGGGGAGTTCCAACTCAGGAATTAAGAGAAAATATAAATGTCAAGGCGCTGGACGGTCGACCTCTGGGAACCAGCCAGATCCACCTTTCCACCCAAATCCTCCAACTGGTGCTCGAAAGCAACCATCATGAAGAAATATCTTTCTATTTGATTAATTCACCTGAACTGCTACTTGGTCTCCCCTGGTTATCCCGACATAACCCACAGATTGACTGGTCTTTGAAGGTACTCCAAGAGTGGGGACCAGCATACCTGTCTACCTGTTTGGGCCCAGCTCAAGCTCCATTCCATGAATCCCCTCCTGTGTCACCTAAGGATATGGACCTGTCTGGGATTCCGGCTGAAAGGCCACCACCCTGCCCCCACACTGGCATACAACTGTACCATACACCTCCTACCTGGCACTAGTCCTCCCGGGGCCGGCTCTTTTCCCTCTCTCGTCCTGAAATGGTGGCCATGGAGGAATACATTAAGGAGGCATTGAGCATGGGGTTTATCCCTCCGTTAACATCGCCGGCAGGAGCAGGCTTCATGTTTGTGAGCAAGAAGGATGGCAAGCTCCATCCCCACATCGATTACCAGCCCCTGAACCACATCCCTCTTCCCTTGCTGGTGTCTGCGTTTGAACATCTCCAAAATGTTCCAATATTTTCCAAAATTGATCTGCGCAATGCTTACAATCTGATTCACATTAGAGAAGGAGATGAGTGGAAAACAGCTTTCAACACCTCTAATGGCCACTATGAATACCTGATGATGCTGTTTGACCTGGCCAATGCCCCCACCCTATTCCAGGCCTTGGTTAATGATGTGCTCAGGGACCTGTTCAACCAGTTTGTGTTTGTGTATTTAGATGACATCCTTATCTATTCCTGCTCACATCAGGAGCACGTCCAGCATGTCTGGAGAGTACTCAGATGCCTTCTTGAAAGTAACCTGTATGCCAAGCCTGAAAAATGTGATTTCCATTAAGACGAGGTGTCGATTTTGGGCTATATACTTACCCCATCCAGTGTTCAAATGGACCCTAGTAAAGTTCAGGCAGTTGCAGAGTGGCCCAAACCATCTACAGTCAAACAGGTATGGCGCTTCATGGGATTGAGAATTTTTATAGCCGTTTCATCTGGAATTTCGGCTCTATCGTGGCTCCAATTAATGCACTCACCAAGAAGACCTTGGCAGGAATCCATTGGACAGACGATGCCAACCAAGCATTTTCGGAGTTAAAGTGATGTTTCACCACTGCCCCACTGCTGCAATACCATCTCAGCCATTCATTGTCGAGGTGGATGCATCTGGTGTCGGCATTGGAGCTGTCCTCTCTCAGCACTTGTCTGCGGACAGCCGGCTGCACCCTTGTGCCTTTCTTTCCCATCGCTTAATTCCTGCTGAGGGGAATTACGATTCTCGGAACTGGGAGATTCTGGCCGTAAGGAGGCCCTGGAGGAATGGCGACACTGGCTGGAGGGGGCAGAGCATCCATTCTTGGTCTGGACAGATCACAAGAACCTCTCCTATATTCAGGATGCTAAGAGACTCAACTCCCGTCAAGCCCAGTGGAATCTCTTCTTCATAGGGTTCAATTTCGTCCACACTTGTACCGGCAGCAAGAACGCAAAGGCCGATGCTCTCTCCCAGCAGTTCGACGGATCTGAGGACAATGCTGACCCAGAGCCCATTCCTCCTCGCTCATGTACTGCCTCTCCTTCCTGCCTGGTGGATGGCTCCCTTTTCTATACTGTGTGGTGCCTCCTGGCATCTCGCCAGGTACGTGGTAAGGTCCAGTACCTTGTGGACCGGGAAGGGTGGCCCAGAAGAACATACTTGGATCCTGGCGAAGGACATCTTGGACAAGCTGCTGATCCAGGTCTTCCGGTGGACACAGGGCTGTGTTGCCTCTGGGGCTGCACCTAGAGAGGGGGCCCTGTCACAACCACAGATTCGGCAACGCAGTAGATACGGCAATTGTGCTTGTGAGTTTGCACATGCCAGCTAATTATTACTTAATCGTGCTAGTATTTAACTCCATACTTGTCGTCGTAGTGCTTGTCAAGACTAGGACAGAGCACAGCAACCTGCCTGTTTGCTTTTGGCCTTCCTTGAGAAAATTGGACTTACGAGCCAACTGACTCTGAAGACTAGCGGTATTCATTTAATGTTTAGATGTTCTTTTCAGCTGCAGTGTGGGCTTCGTTTTCCATTTGAGAGTTTTAGCTAACGGCCCTGTTTGGCCTAGTGTTTATTGTTTATTTTCCCTTTAACATTGTTCGCATTAAAGTCTGTGAGCTATCGACCTGCTTCAGTGTCTCTCACTCCGCACTTGGGCCATATCCGAACCTGGTAACACTATTTCTCTGAAAGGATGTGTTGTCATTGGAGGAGGTTCACGAGGTTGATTCCAGTAATGAAGCTTTGGGCCTGTACTCACTGGAATTTAGATGAATGTGTGGGGATCTCATTGAAACTTACTAGATGTTGAAAGGACTAGATAGGGTAGATGTGGAGAGGATATTTCCTATGATGGGGTATCCAGAACTAGCGGGCACAGCTTCAAAATTGAGGGGTGACTCTTTAGAACAGGGGTAAGGAGGAATTTTTTTAGCTAGAGTAGTGAATTTGTGGAATCCTCTGCCACAGATTGCGGTGAAAATCAAGCCCGTGGGTATATTTAAGGTGGAAGTTGATTGTTTCCTAATTAGTCAGGGCATCAAAGGCTATGGCGAGAAGGCAGGTGTATGGGATTGAGTGGGATCCAGGATCAGCCATGATAGAATGGCAGAGCAGACTTGATGGGCTGAATGGCCTAATTTTGTTCCCAAGTCATGGTCTAACCTAAAGATTGTTAAATAAAATGCCACACATTGATGGAAATACCCCAAGGTGCTCAACTGAAAATCAGAAATATTGAGATCGGCCCACAGAAGAACGTCAGGGCAAATGATCAGATATGAGTTTTACACATCTTGAAGGAAGAATTTCATAACCTATTCCCTGGACAGTAGAACTTTACAGTACAGGAAGTTTCTTCAGCCCACAGTGTCTGTGATGCAGATTTAAACAAAACCTATCTGCGTGTACATCCCTGCCTGACTAAATGTCTCTTAAACATCTCTGTTGTATCTGCTTCTAACACTACACCTTTCAGTCAGTTTCAGACACCCACTACCCTCTGCATATAAAGAAAAACTTGCTCAGTGCTTCTTTTAACTCTCCCCTCTTATCTTAAAACCATGTCACTTTGTGATTGACATTTCCAAGTTGGGGAAACAATTCTGACTGACTACTCTAACGATGCCTCTCATAATGTTATAAAATACCATCTGATCTCCCCTCAGCATCCAGTGCTCCAGAGAAAACAACCCAAGTTTGTCCAAACTCCTTAGCGCTAACGGTCTCTCATCCAGACAGAACCCTGCACCTTCTCGAAAATGCGCACGTCTTTCCTGTAATGCAGTGACCAAGACTGCGTGCAACATCCACATCTGGCCAACCAAATTTTTATACAACTGCTACATGACTTCCCGACTCACCAAACAAATCACTTAGTGTCACAGCATTCTATTGAATGGCGTTAAAGGCACATAAGATTGATAAAAGTGGCCAATTTCTAAAAGCAGAAGAAGAGAGGAAGCCAATTTTGTCATTCCCAGGAACTTATTTTTATGCATTTTATAATATTTGGAAACTCATTGCTACTCACAGTATTCATCACCCAGAGGCAACATGTAATTGTTTAAATCTTGCAGTTAAACATGATTGACAAATCTAATCATTCAGTACATTAAGGCAGGTTGTCATCAGTAAATTATAAGGGTAATAACATTGCAAACAACATTCTATATTTGGCTTAAATGTTCTCTTCTGACTTAAATGGTTTACGTGAGTCTCCTGGAGTCTGAGTTTCCAGGTAAGTGCACAATAGCTTTCAAGTTTAAACTAATTGTCAAAAGTATTTATTTATTTATTTTTAGAGAGATACAGCTCTGTAACAGTCCAATCCAGCCCAATTACACCCATGTGACCGATTAAACTACTAACCCATACATCGTTGGAGTGTGGCAGGAAACAAAAGCACCTAGAGGAAACCCACATGATCACGGGGGGAATGTACAAACCCATTGCAGAGAGCAGTGGGAATTAAACCTGGGTCACTGGCATGGCAACAGAGTTACACTACCGTGCCATCCCAGAGTATCAATACCAAGAAATTCAGCTTTCCTGAATCTCAGACCTATTTGGCTACACAATGATTTTGACTGATCTGTATTTTACGTCCTCATTAACTCCATTTACATCCCTCAATCCCATTTTTCCTTCTCCTGGAAGCAATTTCTGGCCTTCTAAACCTTCCAATCAAATGAAGAAATTTATAGTTACTTAAATTGAAAGCCATTAGTTAATCACGATACAACTCTCATAACTCGCCATCCAGCCATTGAGAATCGCCGATGGTTCTGATCTGGCTCACTAAGCAATGTTTGTCATTCTCCTTTCCAATTCACCATAGCCCAAAGTCCCTTCCCATTCATGATGTGCTGATTCCTGCATGCCCTTCCATTCACCAGGGCTTAGTTCCTGTGCTCTCTCTTTATACACCAGGGCCACAGTTCACACACTCCCCTACGATGGGGTCCCGGTTTCTCAACTTGCTAGGGACCCAGGACCTGCAGTCTATTCCTGTTCACCGGAACCCTGCTCCCATGCTCCTTCCCACTCAACAGGGCCTGGTTCACAAACCCTGTTCTGACTCATGGGGTGCTGCTACTTGTGTTCTGATGGTCCTGTTTCAAGCTCTACCTATACAGGGTTCTCTGTGGAATTTATTAAAATAGTGTGCAACTGCTTTTGAGAAAAAGTACAGGGTACTATTAAAAAGTTAACATCCAATAGTTTGGAAAATCTGCTAATTTGGCACCATGAAAGTCCTGAGTGTGCCAGAATATCCCAGTGTTCCTACGCATTCTATTTTAGCTCTCGTCGGCATTCCAGTCATTCCAACTGCTAAAATCATGCAGCATACAGATTTCAACATTCAGCTTCAAATTGTAGTTAGGTATAGATTGTGAAAAATAATTCCAATTAAGAAAATGACATCTGAATAAACTTGTGATTATTATAAATGAATACTGGGCTTGGACTTGCATCAGGAGTCTGAATGCTACAAAGTAACTCGGTCTCAAATAGATGAGAATTGGTTGAAGCTGAAAACCTGGAGATATTTGCTGGAAGTGGTGAAGGGAAAATGCCTCAAAATTCTGTGTTGGGAATGCTATGCTGATGATTATATTAATGATAAACTCAATGCTTTTGGCTGCATTTGAAATCTCAAAGGAACAATGAAAGTGATGGAACATCAGAGAATTTAATAATCACGTGGACAAAACATGTAACTGGATAAATAATGGCAGATACGATTTGAACATATGAATCAAGTAATAATAAAGAATCTATAGATGGAAAGAACATTATGTATAATAGATTAGTGAAATTAGCAAGAGAACTACAGTTGTAGAAAAGCTGTCATCATTGGACTCATGAACTGTGATAAGTAGCAGTCGAGAATGAAAGAATATTTCTGTAATTAACCCAATCACTAATGTCTTGATCCTGTCCTCATTATTCAAATGGAAGATTTACTGATCTAGTTGAAGAGCTAACAACTTGGAAAATAAGGTTGGTGCTGGATCCCAACAGCAGGATTTTATAGAATGTATAGGAGTTAGCTTTTTTGAGCAGCTTGTAGTCAAGCCCACATGCAAAAAGGCAATTATGGATTTGGCACTGTGCAATGAACCAGGTTTGATTATGGAGCTTAAGATAGAGGGACCCTTAGGAGGCAGTGATCATAATATAGAATTCACCCTGCAGGTTGAGAAGGAGAAGCTAAAATCAGATGTATCAGTATTACAGTGGAGGAAAGGGAACTACAGAGACACAAGAGAGGAGCTGACTGAAGTTGATTGGAAGGGGACACTAGCAGAGACGGTGGCAGAACAGCTATAGCTATAGTTTCTGGGAGAAATTTAGAAGGAGCAGGATAGATTCATCCCAAAGAAGAAGTATTCTAAAGGGAGGATGAGGCAACCATGGCTAACAAGGGAAGTCAAAAACAGTATAAAAGCAAAGGAGAAGAAATATAATACAGAAAAAATTAATGGGAAGCTAGATGATTGTGAAGCTTAAAGTAACCAACAGAAGGCAGCCAACAAAGTAAAAAGGCGACAAAAGATAAAGGTAAGCCAGACAATAATATAAAAGAGGATATCAAAAGTAATTTCAGATATATAAACGCTAAAAGAGAACATAGAACATAGAATAGTACAGCACATCACAGGCTCTTCGGTCCACAATGTTGTGCTGACCCTCAAACCCTGCCTCCCATATAACCCCCCACCTTAAATTCCTCCATATACCTGTCTAGTAATCTCTTAAACTTCAGTAGTGTATCTGCCTCCACCACTGACTCAGGCAGTGCATTCCACACACCAACCACTCTCTGAGTAAAAAACCTTCCTCTAATATCCCCCTTGAACTTCCCACCCTTTACCTTAAAGCCATGTCCTCTTGTATTGAGCAGTGGTGCCCTGGGGAAGAGGCGCTGGCTATCCGCTCTATCTATTCCTCTTATTATCTTGTACACCTCTATCATGTCTCCTCTCATCCTCCTTCTCTCCAAAGAGTAAAGCCCTAGCTCCCTTAATCTCTGATCATAACGCATACTTTCTAAACCAGGCAGCATCCTGGTAAATCTCCTCTGTACCCTTTCCAATGCCTCCACATCCTTCAGACCGTTGAAATCAGAATAGATTTCAGACCTGTAAAACATGATGCTGGAGAGGTAGTAAAGGAGGACAAAGAAACATCAGATGAACTTAACAAATACTTTGTGTTGGTCTTCACTGTGAAAGACACTAGCAGTATGACAGAAACTCAAGAACGTCAGGGAGCGGATGTGAATGTAGTTGCTATTGCTAAGGATAAGGTGCTTTGGAAGTTGAAAGGTCTGAAGGTAGATAAGCCAATTAATCCAGATGAACTACACCACAGGATTCTGAAAGAGGTGGTTGAAGAGATTGTGTAGGTATTAGTAGTGATCTTCTAAGAATCACTAGATTCTGGCATGGTTCCAAAGGACTACAAATGATCAAATGTCACTCTTCTTTTTAAGAAGTGAAGGAGACAAAGAAACAGGAAATTGTAGGCCAGTTAGTCTGACATCAGCGGTTGGGAAGATGTTGGAGTATATTATTAGGGATGAGATATTGGGATATTTGGAGGCACAAAATGAAACAGGCTGAAGTCAGAATGGTTTCCTTAAGACCATAAGACATGGGAGCAGAATTAGGCCATCTGCTCCATCAAGTCTGTTCCGCATTTCGATCATGGCTGATTCTTTTTTTTTCTCCTCCTCAACCTCAGTTCCCGGCTTTCTCCCCATAACCTTTGATGCCATGTCCAATCAAGAACCTATCAATCTCTGCCTTAAATACACCCAACGACCTGGCCTCCACATTCAAAAGGTTTTGATGAGATCCCCCCCTCATCCTTCTGAATTCCTGACAGTACAGACCCAGAGCCATCAAACGTTCCTTATATGATAACACTTTCATTCCTGGAATCAGCTTTGTGAACCTCCTCTAGACTTTCTCAAATGCCAGCACATCTTTTCTCAGATGAGGAGCCCAAAACTGTCCCCAGTACTCAAGGTGAGGCCTCACCAGTGCCTTATAAAGTTTCAGCATCACATCCTTGCTCTCGTATTCTAGACCTTTGAAATGAATGCTAACATGGCATTTGCCGTCCTCACCACTGACTCTACCACAAGTTAGTCTTCAGGGTGTTCTGCACAAGGAAGCCCATGTCCATCTGCATCTCAGGTTCCTGGATTTTCTCCCCATTCAGAAAATAGTCTGCACATTTATTTCTACTACCAAAGTGCACGACCATGCATTTTTTACCATTGTATTTCATTTGCCACTTTCTTGCCCATTCTCCTAATCCGTCTAAGTCCTTCTGTGTCCTATCTGTTTCCTCAACACTACCTGCCCTCCACCGACCTTTGTATCATATACAAACTTGGCAACAAAGCCATCTATTCCGTCATCTAAATCATTTATATACAGCATAAAAAGAAGTGGTCCCAACACTGACTGCTATGGAACACTAATAGTCACTGGCAGACAACCAGTAAAGGATCCTTTTATTCTCATTCACTGCCTCCTACCAATCAGCCAATGACCTAGCCATGTTAGTAACTTTCCTGTAATACCATGGGCTCTTAACTTGGTAAGCAGCCTCATTTGTGGCACCTTGTCAAAGGCCTTCTGGAAGTTCAAATATACAACATCCACTGCATCCCCTTTATCTATCCTACTTGTAATCTCCTCAAAGAATTCCATCAGGTTCATCAGGCAGGATTTTCCCTGAAGGAAACCATGCTGTTGTACTGTCTTGTCCTGTGTCACCAAGTATTCCATAACCTCATACTTAACAATTGACTCCAACATCTTCCCAACCACTGAGGTCAGGCTAACTGGTCTATAATTTCCTTTCTGCTACCTTCCTCCTTTCTTAAAGAGTGGAGTGACATTTGCAATTTTCCAGTCCTCTGGCATCATGCCAGAGTCCAATGATTTTTGAAAGATTATTTCTAGTGCCACCACAATCTCTAACGCTACCTCTTTCAGAACCCAAGGGTGCAGTTCATCTGGTCCAGGTGACTTATGTACCCTTAGATCTTTCAGCTTTTTGATCACCTTCTCTCTTGTAACAGTAACTGCACCCACTTCTCTTCCTTCACACACTACAACATCAGGTATACTGCTAGTGTCTTCCACAGTGAAGATTGACTCAAAATACTCATTTAGTTCATCAGCCATCTCCTTATCCCCCATTATTATTTTCCCTGACTCATTCTATAGCGGTCCTATATCCACCCTCATTTATCTTTTATTTTTAAGATACTTTGACATTATTTGCTATCTTGCTTTCATATTTCATCTTTTCCCTTCTAATGATTTTTTAGTTGCTCTCTGTAGGTTTTTAGAAACGTAGAAAACCTACAGCACAATACAGGCCCTTCAGCCCACAAAGCTGTGCTGAACATGTCGCTATCTTAGAACTACCTAGGCTTTACCCATAGCCCGCTATTTTCCTAAGCTCCATGTAGCCATCCAGGAGTCTCTTAAAAACCCCTATTATTTCTGCCTCCACCACTGCCACCGTCAGCCCATTCCACACACTCACCACTCTTTGTGTTTTTTAAAAAAACCAAACAAGCAACAACTTACCCCTGACATCTCCTCTGTACCTACTTCCAAGCACTTTAAAACTATGCCCTCTCGTGCTGGCCATTTTGACCCTGGGAAAAAGCCTCTAACTATCCACACGATCAATGCCTCTCATTATCTTGTACACCTCTATCAAGTCACCTCTCATCCTCAATTGCTCTAAGGAGAAAAGGCCAAGTTCACTCAACCTATTCTCATAAGGCACACTCCCCAATCCAGGCGACATTCTTGTAAATCTCATCTGCACCCTTTCAATGGTTTCCACGTCCTTCCTATAGTGAGGCGATCAGAACTGAGCACAGTACTCCAAGTGGGGTCTGACCAGGGTCCTACATAGCTGCAATATTACCTCTCAGCTCTTAAACTCAATCCCACGATTAATGAAGGCCAATGCATCGTATGTCTTCTTAACCACAGAGCCAACCTGCGTAGCAGCTTTGAGTGTCCTATGGACTCGGACCCCAAGATCCCTCTGATCCTCCACACTGCCAAGAGTCTTACCATTAATACTATATTCTGCCATCATATTTGACTTACTAAGATGAACCTCCTCACACTTATCTGGGTTAAACTCCATCTGCCACTTCTCAGCTCAGTTTTGCATCCTATCAATGTCCCATTGTAACCTCTGACAGCCCTCCACACTATCCACAACACCTCCAACCTTTGTGTCATCAGCAAATTTACTAACCCATCCCTCCACTTCCTCATCCAGGTCATTTATAAAAATCACAAAGAGTAGGGGTCCCAGAACAGATCCCTGAGGCACACCACTGGTCACTGACCTCCATGCAGAATAAGACCTGTCTACAACCACTCTTTGCCTTTTGTGGGCAAGCCAGTTCTGGATCCACAAAGCAATGTCTCCCTGGATCCCGTGCCTCCTTACTTTCTCAATAAGCCTTGTATGGGTACCTTATCAAATGCCTTGCTGAAGTCCATATACACTACATCTACTGCTCTACCTTCATCAATGTGCTTAGTCACATCCTCAAAAAAACTTGCCAATATTCTATCTTCCCATCTTTGTTGTATGCCCTTTTGTTTGCTTTTACAATAGCTTTGACTTCTCTTGTTAGCCCTGGTTGTACTATTTTACCATTCGAGTATTTCTTCATTTTTGGAATGCACATGTCCTGCAAATTCCTCATTTTTTTCCCCAGAAACGCATGCCATTGCTGCTCTGCTGACATCCCTGCCAGCTGCTCTTTCCAATTTACTTTGTCCAACTCCTCTCTCATACCACTGTAATTTCCCTTTACTGAAATACTGCTACCTCAGACTTCACTTTAACCCTATTAAATTACAAGTTGAACTATCATATTGTGATCACTGATTCTTTTCCCTTAAGCTCCCTAATTGTCTCCAGATCATTACATAACACCCAATCTAGTATAGGTAATCCCCTAATAGGCTCAACAACAAACTGCTCTAAAAAACCATCTCTTAGGCATTCAACAAACTCCCTCTCTTGAGATCCATTACCAACCTGATTTTCCCAATCGACCTGCATGTTACAATCTCCCATGACTACCATAACATTGCCCTTTTCTATTTCCTGTGATAACCTGTGGTCCACCTCCCAGCCATTGTTGGGAGGCCTGAATATGACTGCCATCAACGTCCTTTTACACTTGCAGTTTCTTCATTCAACTCACAAGGATTCAACATCTTCTGATCCTATGTCACATCTTTCTACTGATTTGATGCCATTCTTTACCAGTAAAGCCACAGCACCCCCTCTGTCTGCCTACCTTCCTATCCCTCCAATACAATGTGTAACCTTGGACATTCAGCTCCCAACCACAACCATCCTTCAGCCACAATTTAGTGATGGCCAACAATCTTGCTTGACAAATCTGCTGAACACGATAGAAACCCTTATTATTACAGGAAAGATGTCAACATGGATGGAAGATTGGCTAGCTGACTGGTAAAGAGTGGGGATAAAGGGGTCCTTTTCCAGTTAGCTGCCAGAATGGCGTGCGTTTCTGGGGAAAATGAGGAAGGGGCAGTTGTTCTGAAGGGGTCAGATTTAGGATGGCTTCTTTTCACGTTATTTGTCAAGGATCCAGATGATGGAATTGATGACTTTGTGGCTGGGTTTGTGAAAGATACAAAGATAGGTGGGAGGGGTGGTGCAGCTAAGGTTGAGGAAGCACAGAGTCTGCAGAAGTACTTGGACAGATTAGGAGAATTAGGAAAGATTTGGCAGATGGAATACAGTGTCATAAAATGCATGGTTGTGCACTTTTGTACAATGAATAAAGGCATTGACTATTTTCTAAACGGAGAAAATTCAGAAATCAGAGGGGTAAAGGGAATCAATGTGCAGGATTCCCTACAGGTTACCTTGCAGATTGAATCACTTGTATAGAAGACAAATGCAATGTTAGTATTGAGTTCAAGAGGACTAGAATATAAAGCAAGGATGTAATGCTGAGATTTTATAAGATGTTGGTTAGGACACACTTGGACTATTATGAGCAGTTTTGGGCCCCTTATCTAAGAAAGGATGTGCTGTCTTTGGAGAGGGTCTGGAGGAGGCTCACAAGAATGATCCCAGAAATGAAAGTATTATCATAGGAAGAGCATTTGATGGCTCTGGGCCTGTGTGTGTACTGGTTGGAGTTTAGAAGAATGACAAACAATCTCATTGAAACCTAAGGAATATTGAAAGACCTGGACAGAATGGATTTAGAGAGGATGTTTCCTATAATTGGGAAGTCTAGGACCAGAGAGCACAGCCTAAGAATAGAAGGCTGTCCCTTTAGAGCAGAGCGGAGGAATTATTTCTTTAGCCTAAGGGTGGAAAACTTTGTGCAATTCATTGCCACAGATGACTGTGGAGGTCAAGTCATTGGGTTTATTTAAAGCGGAGCTTGATAGGTTCTTGATTAGTCAGGGTGTCATAGGTAACGGGAAGTAGACAGAAGAATGGGGTTGAGCAGGATAATAAATCAGCCGCGATGGAACAACAGAGTAGGTTCAAAGGGTCAAATGGCCTAATTCTGCTCCTGTGTCTTATGATCTTCTGTTTGAAAGTATGCCCTCAGCAGTACTGGAGCCCAGCAGTCGGGACTGGTATGGACTTGGACCTTGTTAAATAAAATTGCTTCTTTTCTCCCCAGGATATTACAGCTCTAACTGGAATATCCATTGACATCATTCTGTCAGATAAACTTTGACAAGGAACACTTACCGCATTCATTCAGCAAACAGAGCAATATTCAAAGACAATCTATTAACTCTACCAAACAAACCTAGGAACTCCTCCTGATAAAAACGAGGTGCTATCTCCCACAACATTAACTCAATGAAGAGTACATATAATTAAATACAGAAAATCCTTCCCACTGACAATGGAATTGTTCAATTGCCTTCAAAGAGTAGGAGACTCCTTAATGAACACATCCATAGCCTGACTGACCCCATGACAAGCTTTCAAACACATTCTGCTTACCATTCATGGTGAATGATGAGGCTAATAGTCTCAAATAGTACAATATTCTTAGCAGATCAATTCTGACCCATACTTCACCTAATCTATCTTGAACCATGATCATTATAGCTTCAAGGTATTCCGTCAGATGCCCCAGACTGCAGGGTCCTCTATAAGGCAAGGAAAATGGAGTTACTGAATACTACAATTCATGACTTAAACAGTCACTGGAACTGTTAAAGCACAGGTTCCATGATCCACATAGCAGAGGATAAAGAGTAATAGGAAACATCTAAGTTCCTGATATAGCAATGTAACTTATCCTAGGATCTGTGATCCTGAATTAAGAGCAGAATTTTTAACCAGAGATCCTGGTTTAGTGACCTTTCCTGTAAAAGGTTCATGTATACAAACACTAAGCTTCAACTCTTTGCAACTCTTTGCATCTTGAATCCAGCAACAAGTTATTCCTCAGAGGGTGTGAAGGACTAGGGTAGGTATATTAATCTTCTGCTATACATAGACTGATACAATCTGAAAAACTGACGAAGGGACACACAGGAATAATGGCAGCATTCAGAAGATCCTCTCATTTTTTAACAGTAGTGATCATAATGTGAATTCTAACCCATTGATCCACCTGACTACCTGCAAGTACTTTACTGAAAATACACTGTTGTATGATGTTACCAGCAACATACGAATCCCAGTCTCTATTTTCCAACAGTAGAATTCCATAAATCTGAAGTAGATTTTCACAAACCATCATTCAAGCATGAATTTACAATGTCAGTATTCATATAGCCCTTGAACACAGGAAAGAAAAGGATAACCTGATCAAAGTAATCAAAGGAATTGATTGGGTAGGCAAATAAATATTATTTCCACTTGCATTAAAGTACAGAACTAGATGCAATAGTGAAAATGTAAAGAGAGGTCTATAATCTTATCTTATATTTGGAATAATAAAAATCCTAGATTGAGTAAACCCTTATTGCAGAAATTAAAATAGGAAGGTAGTACGGTTTTGCCAAATTTTAGAATGTATTATTGGGCGATTAATATTTGATATATTACTTTTTGGATTCATTATTCAGACATACATGAATGTCCTTCATGGTTGGATTTGGAGGAAAACTCGGTGAAGGGGTTCTCTTTGGCCTCTTTACTGGGAGCTCCTCTTCCCTTTTTGTTTTCTAAGATTAGTAGACAAAACTTTAATCCCATTACTAAACATACATTAAAAATTTGGTTTCAGTTTCGTAGATTTTTTGAGTTAAACAATTTTGTTCTTTCTAGTAATATCCATTCCAAACCATCAATTTTGGATAAGGCCTTTTCAATTTGGAAAACCAAAGGAATAACAACCTTTTCAGATTTGCTTTTAGGGGATTGTTAATGTCTTTTTCTCAGTTAGTGGATAAATATGATTTATCTAATGTACACTTTTATAGATATTTACAAATTAGGATTTTTTTACTTGGTTTGCTGCCGAATTACCCTTCTGCTTATCTACCTTATATGACAGATGCTCTCTTTCAGCTTAAACCACTTCAAAAAGGGTTGATAGCTATAATTTATAAACGATTATTGAATTTACGAATGATATCTAATGATAAAAATAAACGTGCTTGGGAATTGGAATTTCAAGAGTCATTTTTAGATAATCAATGAAGTAAAATTTTTCATTTGGTTAATAACTCATCTATTTGTGCCCGCCATTCCTTGATACAGTTCAGGGTCGTGCATCGGGCCTAAATGTCAAAGGATAAACTAGCACATATTTTTTCCAACATCAATCCTATTTGCGACAGATGTAATATTGAGGTGGTCCCTTTAACTCATATGCTTTATGAAGCTAGCATAAAGCTAGATAATTTTTGGAGAGATGCTTTTAAAACGCTTGGATCTGGACCTACAAACTTATTTACTTCCGGCAATCTTTGAGATTATCCCATCGGAAGCAGGAAATATTCCTGTTTCTGCTCAACGTATGATAGGCTTTTCAACTTTATTGGCTAGGAGAACCATTTTATTGAAGTGGTAGGATTCTAATCCACCTACTGTCTTTTATTGGCTTTCCTCCATTATGTCTTGTTTAAGTTTAAAGAAAATAAGAAGCCGGACATTTGATACATCCTTTAAATTTGAGCAAATCTGACGACCTTTTATTCAATATTTTCATTTGATTCGATTTAATACTCTTCCAATTTTTTTTTTGAAGTTTTAGATTTGATCAGAAAGTCTTTCCTTTTTTTTTGGTTGTATCTTCAGAATGGACTGCCCAGTCCCCTTTTTTTCCCCCTTTTTTCATATAGTGTAGTGGAGGGGGGGGGAGTTCTTCTCATTTTAAACATTTAAAGTTTTTTTCTCTCTCTATGAATTGATAAGAGGAGAATTAGCTGTCCTCTTTTCTATTATATACTACATATTAGCTTAATTCTATGTATGATTCTAATAATGTCTACTTCACTTTCTGTTTGTATTGTTATTGATATATATATTTGAGATAATTCTCCTCTTGTTTGTATATATGCTCTTTTTAAATCAATAAGAAGATTAATAAAGAAAGAAAGTAAAGAGAGGTGTGAGTTCTCCTGAAGTCGATAACCATCTCCTTTGTCTTGTTGACATTGAGGAAAAGATTATTTGTCTGGTACTGGGCCTCGAGCACTTCCACCTCCTCTCTGTCGACTGCCTCATCGATGTTGGTGATGAGCCCCACCACTACTGTGTCACCGGCAAATGATGAAATGATAATTTGGGTGTTTAGCCATGCAATCATGTGTGAGCAGAGTGTACAGCAATGGTGAGGGTGATCGGGAGTGAGGAGTGGTTGTGCATCCTGACTATCTGAGGTCTGTTCATTCAGAATTCCTGTTGTACAGTGGTGGATTTAGATTGAGAACTAGAAGTTTGTTCACCAAGGTCTGTGGAACAATGGTGTTGAATAGTGAACTGAAACCCAGAAAGAGCATTCTGACATAAATGTCCTTATTTTCCAGGTGTGTCAGGGCCAGGTGTATGACAGATGCTATGATCATGATAGTAGGCATCAATGCCACTAGGCAGTAGTTGTGTAGTTCTGAAGGAATAGAGTTCTTTGGTACAGGGATGATAGTGGCTGATTTGAAGCATGTGGGAACAGCATCCTGGATGAATGAAATGTTGAAGATGTCCATTAAGAGATCGGAGCACTAGATTGCACTCTCCTTGAATGGCCTGGGACGCTGGCTGGCCTAGCTGCTTTACAGTGGTTGACTCTCTGCAGAGTTTTCCTAACGTCTGTTGTTATGCATAGTGGTTGCTCATCTGGGAGGGGGATTGTTTTCGTGGCCAGCATTGTGTTGCATGACTCGAAGTGTGAGTAAGAGTTGTTTAGAGTATCTAGGAGGGAGGCACCACTGGTAATCAATATTGTTTTTCCTTTCATAGTCAGTAGTGCCTTGATGCCCAATTATATACTCCAGGATCTTTATTGGAGAGGAGTTCCTGATTTGTTTGTACATAAGAGCTCTTTGCCCTGTTGATGCCTATGATGAGGTTTCTCCTTCCTTCTCTGTCTCCAGACTTCACAGGAGCATCCTGGGCTAGATTGCACACTCCTTGAGTGGCCTGGGATGTTGTCTGTCTGAGCTGCATTACAGTGGTTGACTGTCTACAGAGTCCTCCTTATGCCTGCTGTTATTGTGCATAGTGGCTGCACGCCTGGGAAGTGGACAGCTTTCATGGCCAGCATTGTGTTGCATGAACACCTTTATGTTCAGTCAGGGCTTCTGGTTGGGCCGTGAGAGACCATTCTTGAGGTACTAACATCTTCCACACACCTAAAGGTGTAGCTGGTGGCAGATGGGGCATGTTCCTCGAAGTCTGTTTCTTCTCCGTTTGTGATGGCCTCCTTGAATTTAGTTCATTCTAAACAGCCCTGAAGCAAAGAGATTGCCTCATTTAGACCATTCAGTGATGGTTCTCTTGACTGGTTTCTTCATTTTCAGCAGGGATCAGTATGTTGGGATTAACATTATGGAGATGTGGTCAGATGAGGGTGTGGGATGGCTTCGTAGATACTCCATGTTTGCATAAACATGGTCCAGTCTGTTTGTTCCCCTATAGGCCAAGGTTATGTGTTGGTGGAATTTGAGTAAAATGTCCTGCAGGTTAACATGATTGAAGTCTCCTGCAATTATGAAGACACCATCTGGTTGCTTGTTTTGTAGAGATTTGATGGCCCTGTAAAGCTCTTCCAGTGAGTCCTTGGTGTTCACCCTCAGGGGGACGTAGACAGAAGTGATGAACACAACAGTAAACTCCCTGAGCAGGTAATGTGACCAGCTTTTAATTGTAGGATGTTCAATTGCCACAGAACAGTGACTGCTATATACAGATGAGTTTCTGCACCAAATTTTGTTCATATACACACAGATTCCACCTCCTTTGGATTTCCCCATCAGGGAGTTTCTGCCTGCACAGAGCAGTCATCCTGATGAGTCAAAAACCAAGTTGGGTATGTTGCTTAGCCACATTTCGGTGAGAACCAGAACGCTGCAGTTTCTCATCTCTTTCTCTCTGTTCGTCCTCAGTCTCAGTGAGTCCATTTTATTTTCTAGTAAATGGACTGACATTGGCGCAGAAAAGTGATGGTACCCTTGGTCTGGTCAGATTAGCTTTCAACCTAGCTAGTGCACCCAGCTCTCTTGTCATGTTTCTGATTCCTCTCGCAATGCTGTGTCTGCCTCCCAGGACAGGTCGTTGTCGAGGGGTCTGGTGTCCGTAGAATCGTTAATCCGTTGAGCATCGTTATTAACTCTGCTGCCGGCAGGCTAAAAGTAATTGTGTCTAAGAGTTCAGCAATGTTGTATTCACAGAGTTTTAGTTTACTAAAATCCCTAACTAGAAAGTTTGAAACGCTATGAAATTAAAATTAGCACTATTATTGGAAGCTGGGGAAGCTGCCATAGAATAGATGGCATATTAATTAAAGGACAGAAACTCCTAGGAATAAATTATTTATTTTTAGGCTGACAGTTTGTTCCAAACAGTGTATTGCACAATTAATATTCACTTGATTGATGTGAAGACAGGGTGTGACATAACAGGGTGCCAACAACACAAGGCTGAGTGGGAAGGTGAGCAGTGAGGAGAATGTCAAGCTCCTGCAAAGACACATTGCTGTGTGAAACATGTGGGGAAATGGGGCAGACAAGAGTAAATTGTGAAGTTATAACTTTGATAAGAAAAAATAGAAAAGCTTCTTCCTGGAAAACTAACAACTGGAGATTCACAAAGGAATCTTGATACGGCTTCTTTATGCAAGACAGGAAATTATTTTTCCTTTACATAAAACAATTCCAAAGGTAAAAGGATATGGAGATTACAATATAGTGCAAATGAGTTGAGAACAAAAACTATGAAATCTTGAATCAATTGTACAGCTCTTTGCTGTTTTCTAAAATTCCTGCTCCCAGAATTTTTGTAGTCCCACAAGATATATGCAGTTATGAACAATTATTTGAAAGTTTTCACTTACTTTCAAAGCTACTGTTAAGTATTATATACAGTGCTGTGAAAAATTCTGTAAAGTGAAGATTCTTTCAAAAATAATGAAATTAAAAATGTCTAAATATCAAAACAATTACTATAATGAGCAGTAATTAGTAAAAAAAAATAAATCAAGTCAATATTTGGTATGACCATCCTTTGCCTTTAAAACTTCATCAGTTCTCTTAGGTACACTGTCTTGCAGTTTTATAAGCAAATCGGCTGGTAGGTTGTTCCACACATCTTGGAGAACTTGCCACAGTCCTTCTGCAGACTTTGGCTGTCTCACTTGCTTCTGTCTCTCCAGGTAATCCCAGACAGCCTCGATGATGTGGAGATTAGGGCTCTGTGGAGGCCATGTCATCCGTTGCAGAACTCCTTTTCACTGAAGATAGTTCTTTATGACCGTGGCCATGCGTTTGGGGTCAGTGTCCTGCTGTAGAATGAAGTTGGGACCGATGAGACGCCTCCCTGATGGTATTGCGTGATGGATGAGAATCTGCTTGGACTTCTCAGCATTGAGGATTCCATTAATTCTGACCAAATCACCAACACCTGCTGTGCTTCACTGTTGGCTGCAGACACTCATCCATGTGGTGCTCTCTAGCTTTTCTATGGACAAACTGCCTCCTGTTTGAGCCAAAAAAATTCAGATTTTGACACTGGAGGTGTATCTTCCCACAGCCTACAAGAGGAGCCTGCCTGGTATCCCCTACTGCTGTAACTGTGCAATAAGAAAGAAAGAAAAATTAGATTAAAAATATCTACCCACATCCTTCGCCTCCTCTCACTGAAGCCTCAATGAGCCAAAGCTGAACTCTGCTGTCTAACACTGGCCTGTTCCCACAATAGCCACAATCCCACAAGACCCACTTGAACCTAACCTTTTTATTGGCCCTTGCCAAATGCCTTATTATGCACAATCCAACATCTCCTTGAGAACTGTGGCATGCAGAAGAAGTTCATAGTCATAGTCATACTTTATTGATCCCAGGGGAAATTGGTTGATGCCCAGGAAGTTAAATCTGCTCACTCATTCCACTGCTACCCCCTGAATGAGGCCTGGTGTATATTTCCCCAGTGTTGCCTGCTGGTGATAGATTGGTCCTCAAGCTGGGTGTGTGATACCCATCTCCACCATGAGCAGAGCTGAATGGAACTGGCTTCCATCTCAATAAACAACCTGATCATCCTGAGCAGCTTCATTGCCAGGGTCAGAAAAGGTACAAATGAAAGAGATGGGGAAGTTAACTCCAAAAGATTTTATACAAAGTGTCTGGAGACAGTCTGGTCACAGTGAAAATATTACTTCATCAGAGAGAGACTAGTGAAAGACTTCATGGCAACACTTCCAATCTGGCACTAACATCATCATCCAAGTGGGAAACTGCAATCAAAATGCTGGAGGAACTCAACAGGTCAGGCAGCATCTATGGAAAAGAGTTAGCAGTCTTTCTTCTCCAGATTTTGGCCTTTCCCACCCACTTGGCTTCACCTATCACCTTTTAGCTAACCTCTTTCCTGTCCCTCCACATTTCAATTCAGGCATCTCCTTGCTTCCTTCTCAGTCCTGAAGAAAGGCCTCGGCCTGAAACGCCGACTGCTTATTCCTTTCCATAGACGCTGTCTGGCTTGCTGAGTTCCTCCAGCATTTTGTGTGTGTCGTTCTGGATTTCCAGCATCTACAGACTTTATTGTGTTTGAGAAACTACAATGCTATCCATACTAACAGTGGCGTGACAAATATCATTGATTGATTTACTGAACCCACACCCCTTCTAATCTGCTCTGTCACTTCCATCTAACTGATCCCAAAACAATAGAAGCAATGCCACATGATCCTTTCCTGACCTCATCCTTCTTACAATGTGGCTGACAGGCAAGGTTGTAATGTCAGCAGCTTCAGTCTTTCTTGCCACAGTGCTGCACAAATGAGTAACAAATGGACATTATTTCCACTCCAGAACCAGTTACTCTAACCTCAGTCATCGAGTGGTAGTGTACAGATGATACTTGCCAGAGGAGACTGAGCGTCATGTCCCCTTGACACGTTCACTCAAGCACACGACAGGTGAGGGCTACACCTAACAAAGTGACACAAACACACTCCACCTTCTCAGGAATGGTATGACTAAAAACTGAAAAAGGTCCAGATAAAGTGTGAGCAGCTCCTGGAGATGGACGGAAGTGTCAGGAGCTCCTGAAGATGGATGGAAATGTCAGCAGCTCCTAAAGATGGATTGAAGTGTCAGCAGCACCCGGAGATGGACGGAAGTGTCAGGAACTCCTGGAAATGGACAGAATTGTCAGGAACTCCTGGAGATGGATTGAAGTGTCAGGAACTCCTGGAGATGGATTGAAATGTCAGGAGCTCCTGGAGATGGATGGAAGTGTCAGGAGCACCTGGAGATGGACGGAAATGTCAGCAGCTCCTGGAGATGGATTGAAGTGTCAGCAGCACCTGGAGATGGATTGAAGTGTCAGGAGCTCCTGGAGATGGATTGAAGTGTCAGGAGCTCCCGGAGATGGACGGAAGTGTCAGGAGCACCTGGAGATGGACGGAAGTGTCAGGAGCACCTGGAGATGGATTGAAGTGTCAGGAACTCCTGGAGATGGACGGAAGTGTCAGGAACTCCTGGAGATGGATTGAAGTGTCAGGAACTCCTGGAGATGGACGGAAGTGTCAGGAGCACCTGGAGATGGACGGAAATGTCAGCAGCTCCTGGAGATGGATTGAAGTGTCAGGAGCTCCTGGAGATGGATTGAAGTGTCAGGAACTCCTGGAGATGGACGGAAGTGTCAGGAGGACCTGGAGATGGACGGAAGTGTCAGGAACTCCTGGAGATGGACGGAAGTGTCAGTAGCTCCTGGAGATGGATTGAAGTGTCAGCAGCACCTGGAGATGGACGGAAGTGTCAGGAACTCCTGGAGATGGATGGAAGTGTCAGGAACTCCTGGAGATGGACGGAAGTGTCAGGAGCTCCTGGAGATGGATTGAAGTGTCAGCAGCTCCTGGAGATGGATTGAAGAGTCAGGAGCTCCTGGAGATGGATTGGAGAGTCAGGAGCTCCTGGAGATGGATTGAAGTGTCAGGAACTCCTGGAGATGGACGGAACTGTCAGCAGCTCCTGGAGATGGACGGAAGTGTCAGGAGTTCCTGGAGATGGATTGAAGTGTCAGGAACTCCCGGAGATGGACGGAAGTGTCAGGAGCTCCCGGAGATGGATTGAAGTGTCAGCAGCCAATACCAGTACTTAGCCAAGTATAGCAAAGGTAGTTGCAAAAAGAAGAACTCACAGAATTTCTCATCTTGGGAGCCATTTGAATCATAGATACACAGAAAACATACAGCACAATACAGGCCCTTCAGCCTGCAAAGCTGTGCCAAATATGTCCCTACCTTAGAACTACCTGGGCTTTACCCATAGTCCTCTTTTTTTCTAAGCTCCATATATCCATCTTAAAAGACCCTATCGTTTCTGCCTTTACCACCGCCGCCGGCAGCCCACTCCACGCATTCACCACTCTCTGCGTAAAAAACTTACTCCGACATCTCCTCTGTACCTACTTCCAAGCACCTTAAAGCTATGCCTTCTCATGCTAGCCATTTCAGCCCTGGGGAAAAGCCTCTGACTATCCACATGATTAATGCCTCTCATCATCTTGTACACCTCTATCAGGTCACCTCTCATCCTCTGTCGCTCCAAGGAGAAAAGGCCGAGTTCACTCAACCTGTTCTCATAAGGCATGGCCTCAATCCAGGCAACACCCTTGTAAATCTCCCCTGCACCTTTTCTATGGTTTCCACATCCTTCCTATAATGAGGCAACCAGAATTGAGCACAGTACTCCAAGTGGGGTCTGACCAGGGTCCTATATAGCTGCATTATTACCTCTCGACTCTTAAACTCAGTCACATGATTGATGAAGGCCAATACACCGTATGCCTTCTTAACCACAGAGTCAACCTGTGCAGCTGCTTTGAGCGTCCTATGGACTCAGAACCCAAGATCCCTCTGATCCTCCACACTGCCAAGAGTCTTACCATTAATGCTACATTCTGCCATCATATTCGACCTACCAAAATGAACCACCTCACACTTATCTGGATTGAACTCCATCTGCCACTTCTCAGCCCAGTTTTGCATCCTACCAATGTCCCATGGTAACCTCTGACAGCCCTCCAGACTATCCACAACACCCCTAACCTTTGTGTCATCAGCAAATTTACTAACCCATCCCTCTACCCCCTCATCCACGTCATTTATAAAAATCACATAGAGTTGTGGTCCCAGAACAAATCCCTGAGGCACACCACTGGTCACCGGCCTCCATGCAGAATGTAACTTGTTTACAATAACTCATTGCCTTCTGTGGGCAAATCGTCCACAAAGCAATATCCCCTTGGATCCCATGCCTCCTGACTTTTTCAATAAGCCTTGCATGGGGTACCTTATGAAATGCCTTGCTGAAATCCATATACACTACATCTACGGCTCTACCTTCATCAATGTGTTTAGTCACATTCTCAAAATATTCAATCAGGCTCGTAAGGCACGACCTGCCTTTCACAAAGCCATACTGACTATTCCGAGTCATATTATGCCTCTTCAAATGTTCATAAGTCCAGCCTCTCAGGATCTTCTCCATCAATTTACCAACCACTGAAGTAAGTCTCACTGGCCTATAATTTCCTGGGCTATCCCTACTCCCTTTCTTGAATAAGGGAACAACATCCACAACTCTCCAGTCCTCCAGAACATCTCCCGTCCTCATTGATGATGCAAAGATCATCGCCAGAGGCTCAGCAATCTCCTCCCTCACCTTTCACAGTAGCCTGGGTTACATCCTGTCCAGTCCCAGTGACTTATCCAACTTGATGCTTTCCAAAAGCTCCAGCATATCCTCTTTCTTAATATCTAGATGCTCAAGCTTTTCAGTCCACTGCAAGTCATCCCTACAATCTCCAAGATCCTTTTCCATAGTGAATACTGAAGCAAAGTATTCATTAGGTACCTCTGCTATTTCCTCTGGTTCCATACACACTTTTCCATTGTCACACTTGATTGGTCCTATTCTCTCATGTCGTGTCCTCTTGTTCTTCACATACTTGTAGAATGCCTTGGGGTTTTCCTTTATCCTTTCTGCCAAGGCCTTCTTATGGCCCCTTCTGGCTCTCCTAATTTCATTCTTAAGCTCCTTCCTGCTAGCCTTGTAATCTTCTAGAGTCATATCATTACCTAGTTTTTTGATCCTTTCGTAAGCTCTTATTTTCTTCTTGACTAGATTTACAACAACTTTTGTGCACCAAGAGATCTTGTACCCTACCATTCTTTCTATGTCTCATTGGAACATATCTACTCAGAACCCCACGCAAATATCTCCTGAACATTTGCCACATTTCTTCGGTATGTTTCCCTGAGAACATCTGTTTCCAATTAATGCTTCCAAGTTCCTGCCTGATAGCCTCATAGTTCCCCTTACTCCAATTAAACATTTCCCTAACTTGCCTGTTCCTATCCCTCTCCAGTGCTATAGTAAAGGAGATAGAATTGTGATCTCTATCTCCAAAATGCTCTCCTATTGAGAGACCTGACACCTGACCAGGTTCATTTCCCAATACCAGATCAAGTACAGCCTCTCCTCTTGTAGGCTTATCTACATATTGTGTCAAGAAACCTTCCTGAACACACCTAACAACTCCACCCATCTAAATCCCTCACTTTAAGGAGATGCCATAGAAACCATAGAAAAACTACAGCACAGAAACAGGCCTTTTGGCCCTTCTTGGCTGTGCCAAACCATTTTCTGCCTAGTACTGACCTGCACATGGACCATATCCCTCCATATACCTCCCATCCATGTATCTGTCCAATTTATTCTTAAATGTTAAAAAAGAACCCGCATTTACCACCTCGTCTGGCAGCTTATTCCACACTCCCACCACTCTCTGTGTGAAGAAGCACCCCCTAATGTTCCCTTTAAACTTTTCCCACCTCACCCTTAACCCATGTCCTCTGTTTTTTTTCTCCCCTTGCCTCAGTGGAAAAAGCCTGCTTGCATTCACTCTATCTATACCCATCATAATTTTATATACCTCTATCAAATCTCCCCTCATTCTTCTATGCTCCAGGGAATGAAGTCCTAACCTATTCAACCTTTCTCTGTAACTGAGTTTCTCAAGTCCCAGCAACATCCTTGTAGACCTTCTTTGCACTCTTTCCACCTTATTTATATCCTTCTTGTAATTTGGTGACCAAAACTGAACACAATACTCCAGATTCGGCCTCACCAATGCCTTATACAACCTCATCATAACATTCCAGCTCTTATGCTCAATACTTCGATTAATAAAGGCCAATGTACCAAAAGCTCTCTTTACGACCCTACCTACCTGTGATGCCACTTTTAGGGAATTTTGTGTCTGTATTCCCAGATCCCTCTGTTCTACTGTACTCCTCAGTGCCTTACCATTAACCCTGTATGTTCTACCTTGGTTTGTCCTTCCCAACGTGCAATACCTCACACTTGTCTGTATTAAACTCCATCTGCCATTTTTCAGCCCATTTTTCTAGCTGATCCAAGTCCCTCTGCAGGCTCTGAAAACCTTCCTCACTGTCTACTACACCTCCAATCTTTGTATCATCAGCAAATTTGCTGATCCAATTTACCACATTATCATCCAGATCACTGATATAGATGACAAATAACAATGGACCCAGCACTGATCCCTGAGGCACACCACTAGTCACAGGCCTCCACTCAGAGAAGCAATTCTCTACCACCACTCTTTGGCTTCTTCCATTGAGCCAAAGTCTAATCCAATTTACCACCTCTCCATGTATACCTAGCGACTGAATTTTCCTAACTAACCTCCCATGCGGGACCTTGTCAAAGGCCTTACTGAAATCCATGTAGACAACATCAACTGCCTTCCCTTCATCCACTTTCCTGGTAACCTCCTCGAAAAACTCCAATAGATTGGTCAAACATGACCTACCACGCACAAAGCCATGTTGACTCTCCCTAATAAGTCCCTGTCTATCCAAATGCTTGTAGATTCTGTCTCTTAGTACTCCCTCCAATAACTTATCTACTACCGACGTTAAACTTACTGGCCTATAATTTCCCGGATTACTTTTCAATCCTTTTTTAAACAACGGAACAACATGAGCCACTCTCCAATCCTCCGGCACCTCACCTGTAGACAGCGACATTTTAAATATTTCTGCCAGGGCCCCTGCAATTTCAACACTAGTCTCCTTCAAGGTCCGAGGGAACACCCTGTCAGGTCCTGGGGATTTATCCACTTTAATTTTCCTCAAGACAGCAAGCATCTCCTCCTTTTCAATCTGTACAGTTTCCATGATCTCACTACTTGTTTCCCTTAATTCCATAGGCTTCATGCCAGTTTCCTTAGTAAATACAGATGCAAAAACCTATTTAAGATCTCCCCCATTTCCTTTGGTTCTGCACATAGCCGACCACTCTGATCTTCAAGAGGACCAATTTTATCCTTTACAATCCTTTTGCTCTTAATATACTCTTTGGATTATCCTTCACTTTGACTGCCAAGGCAACCTCATGTCTTCTTTTAGCCCTCCTGATTTCTTTCTTAAGTATTTTCTTGCACTTCTTATACTCCTCAAGCACCTTATTTACTCCCTCTTTCCTATACATGTCATACAACTCCCTCTTCTTCTTTATCAGAGTTGCAATATCCCTTGAGAACCAAGGTTCCTTATTCCTATTCACTTTGCCTTTAATCCTGACAGGAACATACAAACTCTGCACTCTCAAAATTTCTCCTTTGAAGGCTTCCCACCTACCAATCACATCTTTGCCTGAGAACAACCTGTCCCAATCCACGCTTTTTAGATCCTTTCTCATTTCTTCAAATTTGGCCTTCTTCCAGTTCAGAACCTCAACCCTAGGACCAGATCTGTCCTTGTCCATGATCAAGTTGAAACTAATGGTGTTATGATCACTGGAACCAAAGTGCTCCCCTACACAGACTTCCGTCACTTGTCCTAACTCGTTTCCTAACAGGAGATCCAATATTGCATCCCCTCTAGTTGGTCCCTCTATATATTGATTTAGAAAACTTTCCTGAACACATTTTACAAACTCTAAACCATCTAGACCCCTAACAGTATGGGAGTCCCAATCAATATATGGAAAATTAAAATCCCCTACCACCACAACTTTATGTTTCCTGCAGTTGCCTGCTAACTCTCCGCAGATTTTCTCTTCCAATTCTTGTTGACTATTGGGTGGTCTGTAATACAATCCCACTAATGTGGCCATACCTTTCCTGTTTCTCAGCTCCACCCATAAGGACTCAATAGACAAGCCCTCTAATCTGTCCTGCCTGAGCACTGCTGTAATATTTTCCCTAACAAGCAATGCTACTCCCCCACCTTTCATTCCTCTGCCTCGATCACATCTGAAACATCAGAACTCTGGAATATTAAGCTGCCAGTCCTGCCCCTCCTGTAGCCAAGTTTCACTAATCGCTATAACGTCATAATTCCACGTGTCAATCCATGCCCTCAACTCATCTGCCTTCCCCGCAATACTCCTAGCATTGAAATATATACACCTCAGAAGATTTTTACCACCACTCACAACCTTTCTATTAGCGGATTTGCTTGAACTTTTAACATTATATGCCAATCAATATTCGGGAAATTAAAATCTCCCACCACAACAGATCCTTCCCAGAATCTGTCTCCCTATCTGCTCCTCAATGTCCCTGTTACTACTGGGTGGTCTATAAAAAACACCCAGTAGGGTTATTGAATCCCTCCTATTCTTAACTTCCACCCACAGAGACTCCATAGACAACCCATCCATGACTTCCTCCCTTTCTGCCACTGTGACACTGTCTCTGATCAACAGTGCCACGCCCCCACCTCTTTTTCCTCCCTCCCTGTCCTTTCTGAAATATCTAAAGCCTTACCCTGCACCATCCAAGTCTCTGTAATGGCCACAACATCACAGCTCCAAGTGCTGATCCGCTTTATTCATGATACACCTTGCATTAAAACAGACACATCTCAAACCATCCATCTGAGCGTGTCCCTTTTCTATCACCTGCCTATCCTCCCTTTCGCACTGTCTCCAAGCTTTCTCAATATGTGAGCCAACCTCCCTTTCCTCCATCACTTCAGTTCGGTTCCCACCCCCCCCCCCCGCCCCCGCCAGCAATTCTAGTTTAAACTCTCCCCAATAGCTTTAGCAAACCTTCTCACCAGGATATTGGCCCCCTCGGATTCAAGTGCAACCCGTCCTTTTTGTATAGGTCACATCTGCCCCAGAAGAGGTCCCAATGATCCAGAAATCTGAATCCCTGCCCCCTGCTCCAATTCCTCAGCCACGCATTTATCCTCCACCTCACTCTATTCCTATACTCACTGTCACGTGGCACAGGCAGTAATCCCGAGATTGCTGCCTTTGAGGTCCTGGTTCTCAACTTCTTTCCTAACTCCCTATAGTCTTTTTTTAGGGCCTTCTCCCTTTCCCTACCTATGTCGTTTTTACCAATATGTGCCACGACCTCTGGCTGTTCTGCTTCCCACTTCGAGATATCGTGGACGCAATCAGAAATATCCTGGACTCTGGCACCTGGGAGACAAACTACCATCTGCGTTTCTTTCCTGCATCCACAGAATTGCCTGTCTGACCCCCTAACCATAGAGAGCCATATCGTTGCTGCCTTCCTCTTCCTTTCCCTACCCTTCTGAGCCACAGGGCCAGACTCTGTGCCAGAAACATGACACTGTTGCTTCTATTGTTAAGGGGGACAGACACTGGGGTACTCTCTAGCATCTGCCTCTTTCCCTTCTCTCTCCTGTTACCCACTTCTCAGTCTCCTGTGGTCCTGGGGTGACTACCTGCCTATAGCTCCTCTCTATCGCCTCCTCACTCTCACTGACCAGATGAAGGTCATCAAGCTGCAGCTCCAGTTCCCTAATGTGGTCTCTAAGGAGCTGCAGCTCGACGCACCTAGTGCAGATGTGGTCATCTGGGAGGTCAGGAGTCTCCAGGACCTCCCACATCTGACACCAAGCACAGAAAACCGGCCTCACACTCATACTCTCTGTCTTTATTTTAATCAGATAACCTACCTGGCCTCGACCCTTTATCAAACAAGCCCCGTTGAGCTAAAGCCTTCCTACTCTGTCTCCCACTACAAGGATGCCCGCTCCTGCGATGCCCGCTCTGTAAATCTGTCTTCCTTTTAAACTCTTCCTGCTGTTCTCACTGGCCAACCTCCACGCACTTGCGCAGTCATGCCCCGTTCAAACTGTCGAAGAAATAACCATCACCATTTCAATTCTGCTCGCTTTTAAACTCATGCTGGGATTATGACCAAGATAATGTTACCTGGTCTCTTTGATAAAAAGAAATACAACTGAACGCACAAGGATGACATTACTCTTTTGACAGCAAGAACAATTTGACTGAAGGCCATACTAATCTTGAAGAATGTCACTACTTGGAACATTGCCATAGCTACCAATCACCACCTTTCACTATTGATGCAATAGGGCAAATACCAACTCGCTAGATATAAAAAAAGATTATCAAAGAGATCGTTCCTGAGAAAGGAAGGAGTAAAGTAAGCTTTTATAATCAAAGTACACAATGCATATGTCACCACTGTTACGTACCCCGTAACTGGGTCGCCAAACCAGCAGAAATGGATCACTCAGTTGGAGTCTGGAGTACTAGAACTAAGAAAGTTTTATTAAAGAAACAAGCAACACAGTAATCGAAAGGATAATAAATGCAACAATTCAACAATGATAACCACACATGTGCACAGAATTAAGATAACAGCATCAATCAAGCTCTATCGTTGTCTAGGGGTAAATGACCAATTTCAAAATGACTCAAAGTTCAGTCCAGTTAGTAGTTCAGTTCGCAGTAATCGTTGCCATGGCGATGGACAAGGTGGGGGAAGAGAGACAGAGAGAACAGGAACAACTCATCATTCAGCACAGCTTCACTCACAGACCAGCGAGATTGCTCACGAGCAACTTTTGGGCGGGTCCTTGGTGATGTCACCTGAGGTCACCGACTGTGACCCCTCCTCCAGATGCGGTCGATCCTCTGCAGTGAACCCGGCACCCAGGCAAGGGCGGACACACACCGGGTTCCCGCTGATCGTACCTTTCCACCCTTGTCGTTGTCTGGTACTTCTCATCCACTCGTGAGAGGCGCACCGCTTCCAGGGTCTCGTTACCTCAGGTGGCGTGTGTCTGTCTTAGCGAACCTGTCCCTTTTTATCCCCCTGCTGGGGTATCGCCTGTCCATCACTTCAAACAGTTCAGGGTTCAAAGGGGGAGCCGCTCCAGACAGCTCTCTCTCCCCCATCCCTTCATTACACATCTCCAGACGCTGCTCCATTGTTCCTTATCTCTCCTTCCCCTGAGGGCAGGTGGCAGACCAACTGCTGATGCCACTGATGCTAGCCCAGGCCAGCAAACATCTTAATTTTATGTGTATTCTCGTAACACCACATACAACCCTGAGATTCATTTCCCCGTGGGCAGGCTCAGCAAATCTATAGAATAGTAACTGCAACAGGATCAATGAAAGATCAACCAGAGTGCAGAAGACAACAAACTGTGCAAATGCAAATATAAATAAATAGCAATAAATAACCAGGACATGGGATAATGAGATAAAGAGTCCATGATTAGATTTAAAGGCATTAGAGAGGAAGCTTTCCATTTAAATTTAAGCAACCCCTGTGTCTTTTTATAATCTCCATCTGAAAGGCACTGAGATAATTACACTACACAAACAAAGAGGACAAAGCCAACTACAGGATCTATCAAAACATATCCATGGAGGGCAAAGCATTTGGTATGGTTCTGCTTTAAGTTTCCCTGAGAGTCACAATGGATTTCAAATGAGTTGCTTCAAGACTGATATGTCCTTAACACTACTTGTAAGAGAAAAGCTACAAACATGATTTATTGGGCTCCTCTAAGAGCTCAGCAGCAATAGCATCTATAAGGTGTTCGCTGAACATCTACGCTCTGTCGGCCAGAGAAAGCAGGATCTCCCAGTGGCCACACATTTTAATTCCATGTCCCATCCCCATTCTACGGCCTCCTCTACTGTAAAGATGAAGCCACACTCAGGTTGGAGGAACAACACCTTATATTCCGTCTGGGTAGCCTCCAACCTGATGGCATGACCATTGACTTCTCTAACCTCCGCTAATGCCCCACCTCCCCCTCATACCCCATCCGTTATTTATTTATTTATATGTACACATTATTTTTCTATCTCTCCCTTTTCTCCCTCTGTCCCTCTCACTATACCCCTTGCACATCCTCTGGGCTTCCCCCTCCCCCTTTCCTTCTCCCTGGGCCTCCTGTCCCATGATCCTCTCATATCCCTTTTGTCAATCACCTGTCCAGCTCTTGGATCCATCCCCCCGCCTCCTGTCTTCTCCTATCATTTCGGATAAACCCCTCCCCCTCCCACTTTCAAATCTCTTACTAGCTCTTCTTTCAGTTAGTCCTGACGAAGGGTCTCGGCCCAAAACGTCGGCTGTACCTCTTCCTAGAGATGCTGCCTGGCCTGCTGCGTTCACCAGCAACTTTTAAGTGTGCTGCTTGAAATTCCAGCATCTGCAGATTTCCTCGTGTTAGCGTCTATAAGATTGTGTTGAACATTAACTGTGCCCAAAAATGCACTGCCTATTCAGGGTGTTCCAGGAGGTCACACAGGTAACCATAAGGTACCTTTGAATTGAAAGTTAATGCTAATGGGGAAGTACACACAGTGGCCATTTTATTGTTACAGGAGGTTCATGGTCTTCTACTGCTGCAGCCCATCCACTTCAGGGTTTGATGTATTGTGCGTTCAGAGATGCTCTTCTGCATCCTACTGTTGTAATATGCGGTTATTTAAGAACATAAGAACATAAGAAATAGGAGCAGGAGTAGGCCATCCGGCCCATCGAGCCTGCCCCACCATTCAATAAGATCATGGCCGATCTGTCCGTAAACTCAGCTCCATCTACCTGCCTTTTCCCCATAACCCTTAATTCCCCCACTATGTGAAAACCTATCTAACTGTATCTTAAATATGTTCAGTGAAGAAGCCTCAACTGCTTCCCTGGGCAGAGAATTCCACAGATTCACCACTCTCTAGGAAAAACAGTTTCTCCTCATCTCCATCCTAAACCTTCTCCCCTGAATCTTGAGACAATGCTCCCTAGTTCTAGTCTCACCTACCAATGGAAACAACTTTCCTGCTTCTATCTTATCTATCCCTTTCAAAATTTTGTATGTTTCTATAAGATCCCCTCTCATTCTTCTGAACTCCAGAGGGTATAGTCCCAGGCAACTTAATCTCTCCTCATAGGTTAACCTCTTCATCCCTGGAATCAACCTGGTGAACCTCCTCTGCACTGCCTCCAAAGCCAATATATTCTTCCTCAAGTATGGAGACTAGAACTGCACACAGTACTCCAGGTGTGGCCTCACCAGTTCCCTGTATAGTTGCAGCATTGACTCCCTTCTCTTGAATTCAATCCTTCTAGCAATGAAGGCCAACATTCTGTTTGCTTTCTTAATAACCTGTTGTACCTGCAAGCCAACTTTTTGCAATTCATGGACAAGCACTCCCAAGTCCCTCTGCACAACAGTATTCTGCAATATTTCGCCATTTAAATAATAATCTTACTGGAGAAGATGGTGGCGCGCCTGCGCGTGCGCAGCCCTCTGGTGAAAAAATGATATCGTATCTGTTAAATAGGGGCCATGGACAATTCTGATTCGATGGAGAATGGACGTGAAAGCACAGAGGAACATCTGGAGAAATTTCTGAAATGCTCGTTCGCTGCTGTCATTACTGTGTGATCGGGAATCTTTCGGAGGGTAGGCCTCAAAATCCCCGGCCTTGCCTGCTTTTGGCGACCGAGAAGGAGGTCGAATTGTTCGGACAGAGGTGGCGCTCAGTACTCGGAGTCAGAGAGCTGATCAGAGCTCGACGTTTTCGGATGACAGAGTCGGATTGTGGTCGGCATGGCAGGGAGAGTTTTTCTTCCTTCTCCCGTCTGCGTGAGATGTGGGACATTTGAGAAACTTTGAACTTTACTGTGCTCATGGACTTCTTCGTCAAGTTATGGCACTGTTGCACTGTTGTAACTATATGTTATAATTATGTGGTTTTGTCAGTTTTTTCAGTCTTGGTCTGTCCTGTGTTTTGTGATATCACACCAGAGGAAATAATGTTTCATTTCTTAATGCATGCATTAGTAAATGACAATAAAAGAGGACTGCGTGTCATCATAATCTAAATAATCTAATCTGCTCTTCTATTATTCCTTCCAAAGTGGATGATGTTCCATTTACCAACGTTGTATTCCATCTGCCAGACCTTGGTCCACTTACTTAACCAATTTATATCCCTCTGCAGACTCTCCACATCCTCTGTACAATTTGCTTTTCCACTCAGTTTAGTGTCATCAGCAAATTTTGCTACGCTACACTCAGTCCCCTCTTCCAAATCATCAATGTAAATGGTAAACAGCTGCAGGCCCAGCACTGACCCCTGCAGCACCCCACTCACCACAGACTGCCAACTGGAGAAACACCCATTTATGCCAACTCTCTGCCTTCTATTGGTTAACCAATCCACAATCCATGCCAATACACTTCCTCCAACTCCATGCATCCGTATCTTATTTATAAGTCTTTTGCGCTGCACCTTATCGAACTCCTTCTGGAAATCCAAGTATAAGACATCCACCTGTTCCCCTCTATCCACTGCACTCATTATGTCCTCAAAGAACTCCAGTAAGTTTGTCAAACAGAACCTGCCCTTTCTGAATCCATGCTGCACCTGGCTAATGGAACCACTCCTTTCTAAATTTTTCACTATTTCTTCCTTATTGAGAGCTTCAAGCATCTTCCTGATTACAGATGTTAAGCTAACTGGCCAATAGTTGCCTGTCTTTTGCCTACATCCTTTCTTAAAAAGTGGCGTAACATTTGCTGTCTTCCAATCCGCTGGGCCCTGCCCAGAGTCTAGAGAATTTTGGTAAATGATTACCAACGCATCTACTATAACCTCCACCAATTCCCTCAGAACCCTGGGATGCATCCCATCAGGACCGGTGGACTTATCTACCTTCAGGCCCTCTAGTTTGCTCATCACTATCTCTTTAGTGACAGTAATTTTATCTAGGTCCTCACCTCCCATTTCGTCCATAACATCATTCTTTGGCATATTAGATGTGTTCTCCACCGTGAAGACCGAGTTACTGTCGCCTTCCTGTCAGCTTGAACCAGTCTGGCCATTCTCCTCTGACTTCTCTCATTCACAGGGTGTTTACACCAACGGAACTGCCACTTGGATGTTTTTTGCCCTGTTCTCTGTAAACTCCAGATTTGTGCATGAAAATACTCAGAAATCAGCAGTTTCTGAGATTCTCAAATGACCCCATCTGGCACCAACAATCATTGCACAGTCAAAGCCACTTAGATCACATTTCTTCCCCATTCTGATGTTTGCTCTAAACTTCAACTGAACATTTTGACCAAGTTTGTACGTTTTTATACAAATATGAACATTATGCACAACCGAACATTTTGAGTTGCTGCCACATGATTGGCAGATTAGATGCTTGCAAAAATGAGGTGTACAGGTGTACCTCTCTGGGGTACTGCCACCTTGTCGTGGTGTGATCCTGACAACCTGAGGGTGATGTCATCTGGTCAGGTCATCCATGGCAGCAAGGTCAAGGAGTAGAATCCAGGTGAAACATGGTCCAACCAAGACCTCAGCGGTGGAGCAGGCAGAAGATGGTGGTAAATTAGAGTCTCTGGAATCTCAGAACTATGGGTCCCCCATATCTCAGAAAGGATGTGTTGTCATTAGAGAAAGTCCAGAGGAGGTTCATGAGGATGAATCCGGGAATGAAGGGGTTAACCTATGTGGAGTGTTTGGCAGCTTTGGACCTGTGGGGAGATATCATTGAACCAACATGAACAACATACAGCAGGCACATAAAATCCCTGGAAACCTACCATCAACAATAACTCTGAAAGATTCTGAGAGTTAGCTGGAAGAACAGGCACACTAACTCCAGCATCTAGGAGGAAGCTAACATAACTCCATAGCCACAATCGTGACTCAACACCAATCGTGATGGGTCAGCCACATCATCCATGTGCCTGACTTCCGTCTCCCTAAACGACTCCTGTTCGGCCAGCTCAAGGATGCAAAGCGCAGTCCTGGAGGGCAGAAAAAGTGGTTCAAGGACAACACCCATTTGAGGAAATACCACAGAAACCTGAATGGAAGGGAGAAATTAGCACAGGATGGGGAAAGCTGGAGAAGGACTGTCTCTGAGGGGACTGCACAGCTCAAAGAATACCTCCACCGTGCCGCTGAGACTAAATGGCTTCAACATAAGGAGAGACTGGGAAAGACTCAACCAGCTACATCCACCACCACTTCAATGACCTACACCTGCCAACACTGAAATAGGACTTGTGGATCACAGATCGGCCTCTTCAGTCATCTCAAATCCACAAGTGACCAGATCAACCACCAGGAGAAGAATCATACTGGACCACGACGAGTGATCGCAGATGATGATGATGATGATTGGTTGATTAGATGCTTGCAACAATGAGCAGGAGTACTGATGTACACTGAGTATCAATTTTGTCTTGCTGCCTACTATCCTTGGCATTTCTCTCACAAGTCTGAGTCTTTTAAAGGATTGTGATTAACAGAACAGGTAAGGAGGAACTGGCATGCAAATGTTTAAGGATTTTCAAAAAGCATTTAATAAGAAACCACACAAAAAATTGTTACATAAGAGCTTATGGGTTATGGAGAATATAAAGTACTGATCAAAACCGAGAAGGAATCATTGGGTCATTTTCAGGCTTGCAGGCTATTATTAGGAAGGTGTCAAATGGATTGGGACTGGTCGAAACATTGATATTCCATATTAGGGACTTGGATGAAAGACAGAAAGTAACACATTCAGAATTGCTGTGTGGTAACAGAATTGACTGCAAATCAGAAACTGTCTGCAGCAGTTGAAAGTGCAAAAACAGCAGATGCAGTATAAAATGGGACAGTGTGATAATAATTCTCATTTTTAAACATCAAATTACAGGTGTCAGATATTTTGAAGATGGTTCCAATGTATCTACAGTGTGCTGAGGTTCATGAGACAAAACACTTAACTTGGTACCAATTAATAAAAGCTCCTTGGACATAGGATACAGATTCCTCTTTGCTGTTGCAACTACATTTATTTCAGCAAGCATTAGCATTCCATCACATTCCTGACCTATGCCTCACAAAGTGACTCTGGGAGGAACTGCGTCACTTCCCTCAGACTACACAGCTTCTTGTAGTCATTATTAATTTATGAACAAGAGTTAGACAAAAGTAGAAAGATTATTGATTATTGATAAGGCGGATAGCATCTCATGTGTCATTGTATCTCACATATGTAGATTTCTTGATGTTGGAAATGGTCCTCATCTACAAATTGAATTTTACTTGTTAAGTTTGAAATTTGTCCAGGAAATTCTGCTGGCAAACACCAAGTCTGAGCAGCTACAAATGGAACTGAACACAATGCAACCAGTGAGTACACCCATTCTCAATATGAATGAGAAAGGCTCATTGACAAAGGAGCTCTGGGTAGTTGGGCCAAGGCCACTGCACTGAGAATTCCTGATCAGCTGACAAGCATTTTCTTTGACCAATTACACACATCTTCCACTGCAGTATAACCATCGGCCAGGATCTGTTCTTGCTAATTCCCATTGACTTCACGTTCACTCCGATATGCTGCTCTGATGTTGAATGCAGTCATTCTCACCCCTAATCTTCACCTCTTGCTAATATTTGAACACAAATTCAATGGAATTGGAGTTATAGACAATAGACAATAGGTGCAGGAGTCGGCCATTCGGCCCTTCGAGCCAGCACCGCCATTCACTGTGATCATGGCTGATCATCCACAATCAGTATCCAGTTCCTGCCTTATCCCCATAACCTTTGATTCCACTATCTTTAAGAGCTCTATCCATCTCTTTCTTGAAAGCATCCAGAGACTTGGCCTCCACAGCCTTCTGGGGCAGAGCATTCCATATATCCACCACTCTCTGGGTGAAAAAGTTTTTCCTCAACTCTGTTCTAAATGGCCTACCCCTTATTCTTAAACTGTGGCCTTTGGTTCTGGGCTCACCCATCAGCGGGAACATGCTTCCTGCCTCCAGCAAGTCCAATCCCTTAATAATCTTATATGTTTCAATAAGATCCCCTCTCAGCCTTCTAAATTCCAGAGTATACAAGCCCAGTCGCTCCAATCTTTCAACATATGACAGTCCCGCTATCCCGGGAATTAACCTCGTGAACCTATGCTGCACGCCCTCAATAACAAGAATGTCCTTCCTCAAAATTGGAGACCAAAACTGCACACAGTACTCCAGGTGTGGTCTCACCAGGGCCCTGTACAGCTGCAGAAGGACCTCTCTGCTCTTATACTCAATTCCCCTTGTTATGGAGGCCAGCATGTCATTAGCTTTCTTCACTGCCTGCTGTATTTGCATGCTTGCTTTCAGTGACTGATGTACAAGAACACCTAGATCTCGTTGTACTTCCCCTTTTCCTAACTTGACTCCATTTAGATAATAATCTGCCTTCCTGTTCTTACCACCAAAGTGGATAACCTCACATTTATCCACATTAAACTGTATCTGCCATGCATCCGCCCACTCACCCAGCCTGTCCAAGTCACCCTGCATTCTCATAACATCCTCCTCACATTTCACACTGCCACCCAGCTTTGTGTCATCGGCAAATTTGCTAATGTTACTTTTAATTCCCTTATCTAAATCATTAATATATATTGTAAACAGCTGCGGTCCCAGCACTGAACCCTGTGGTACCCCACTGGTCACCGTCTGCCATTCCAAAAGGGACCCATTAATCGCTACTCTTTGTTTTCTGTCAGCCAGCCAATTTTCAATCCATGTCAGTACTCTGCCCCCAATACCATGTGCCCTAATTTTGCCCACTAATCTCCTATGTGGGACTTTATCAAAGGCTTTTTGAAAGTCCAGGTACACTACATCCACTGGCTCTCCCTTGTCCATTTTCATAGTTACATAGAAACATTGAAAATAGGTGCAGGAGTAGGCCATTTGGCCCTTCGAGCCTGCACCGCCATTTATTATGATCATGGCTGATCATCCAACTCAGAACCCTGCCCCAGCCTTCCCTCCATACCCCCTGATCCCTGTAGCCACAAGGGCCATATCTAACTCCCTCTTAAATATAGCCAATGAACTGGCCTCAACTGTTTCCTGTGGCAGAGAATTCCACAGATTCACCACTCTCTGTGTGAAGAAGTTTTTCCTAATCTCGGTCCTAAAAGGCTTCCCCTTTATCCTCAAACTGTGACCCCTCAAAAAATTCCAGAAGATTAGTCAAGCACGATTTCCCCTTCGTAAATCCATGCTGACTCGGACCGATCCTGTTACTGCTATCCAGATGTGCCGTAATTTCATCTTTTATAATTGACTCCAGCATCTTTCCCACCACCGACGTCAGGCTAACTGGTCTATAATTCCCTGTTTTCTCTCTTCCTCACTTCTTGAAGAGAGGGACAACATTAGCCACCCTCCAATCCACAGGAACTGATCCTGAATCTATAGAACATTGGAAAATGATTACCAATGCGTCCATGATTTCTAAAGCCACCTCCTTAAGTACCCTGGGATGCAGACCATCAGGTCCTGGGGACTTATCAGCCTTCAGACCCAACAGTCTATCCAACACCACTTCCTGCCTAATATAAATTTCCTTCAGTTCATTCATTACCCTAGGTCCTTTGGCCACTATTATATCTGGGAGATTGTTTGTGTCTTCCCTAATGAAGACAGATCCAAAGTACTTGTTCAACTCGTCTGCCATTTCTTTGTTCCCCATAATAAATTCACCCGTTTCTGTCTTCAAGGGCCCAATTTTGGTCTTAACTATTTTTTTCCTTTTCACATACCTAAAGAAGCTTTTACTATCCTCATTTACATTCTTGGCTAGTTTATCTTCGTACCTCATTTTCTCACCGCGTATTGCCTTTTTAGTTACCTTCTGCTGCTCCTTAAAAGTTTCCCAATCCTCCGGCTTCCCACTCGTCCTGCTTTTTTGTAGAATTGGCTTGATTACGAACATTCTGACTTTTGTGGATTAGTTTGGTTAAATATATAGTTGGTTTGGTGAACAAATGTCCAACAGCACAAATGTCCAACAGCCTACCGCCTTGTCTATAAATTACACCTGTTGAAGGTAGCTTCAGTGGAGAACCTGCAAAAGTGGATGATCCACGTAGCATTTCTGCCTGAAGTTGGCTGCAACTTCGGCATTGTCTTCTGCACTCACAAATTGGGTTCTGCTGTCAATGAGTGCAATAGTCCAGTTAGACGCGTGGATCGAGTCTAATATTGGTCAGAGTCAGACATCGCAGGACTTTAGAAATTCCATCTCATCTATTAGTTGTGGGACTTCACAGCTGTGTTCACGGCCTCATACACATATAGAACTTCACAAATTTGGCACTTCATTTCTATGTGCACAGTGCATTGGTGTTTGCCTCCCCACTTACAGCAGTGGATACACACAGCATGGGAACGGCCCATTGAATCAACCACCCAGTTACACTCACCCTTCATTCATCCCATGCATTCTTAGCCTTAAATACTTGGTTATTTTCCTTGAATGCTTATACCACTTCAATAGTTAGTGAATTGGCAATCATATTTTTATGCAGCTAGAATCACAATTATCTTAAATCAGGTAGGAGAATGGAGTTCCTCATCTTAAGAGCATTCGTGATTGAGTTTTTAATGACAATTTGGTAGTCACCATTTAATTAATTTAAACTGAATTCAAACTCCAGAGAGATGTGGAATAGAGTAACTGTATCATTTACTTAGATTTCTGGATAACTGAAAACAAAGAACAAAAGATGCTGGATTTCTCAAAGTTCACAGTAAAATTTATTATCAGAGTACATATATGTCACCACATACAACACTGAGGTTATTTTTCTGTGGCCATACTTAGCAATTCTATAGAACAGTAACTGTAAACTGTAAACATCAGGAACTGATGTGAAAGAGTGAGTAGTTTCAAGTACCTTGGTGTACACGTCACGGAGGATCTCATCTAGACTGTACACACTGGAGGTGTGGTGAAAAGAACACAACAGCATCTCTTTTACCTCAGACGGCTGAAGAAGTTCAGCATGAGTCCCCAGATCCTCAGGACATTCTACTGGGAAACCATTGAGAGCATCCTGACTGGCTGTGTCACTGCCTGGTATGGGAACTGTACTTCCCTCAATCACAGGTCTCTGCAGAGAATGGTGCGGACAGCCCAGCGCATCAGTATATGTGAACTTTCCTTCATTCAGGACATTTAACAGCAGCAGGTGAGTCAGAAAGGCCTGGAGGATCATCAGGGACTCCAGCCACCCCGACCACAAACTGCTTCAGCTGCTTCCGTCTGGTAAACGGTACCGCAGCATTAAGGTCAGGAGCAACAGGCTCTGGGACAGCTTCTTTCACCAGGCCATCAGATTTATCAATACACATTGATCTGATCACATATCTGACTGTACATACATGTATACAAAACAATTATGTATACAATCTCAGTGTTTGGGCAATATCCTCCCACATTTCCCTTCCTTATTGCTTGTACATTGCGACAGAGACGCAACATAAAGATTTTACTTTAGAAATAAAATAAATAAGTAACCAAACTGTGCAAATACAGATATAAATAAATAGCAATAAATAACGAGCATGAAATAACAATATAACAGAATCCTTAAATGAAGAATATAAACATAAATAAAGATTTTAGACTTGAAATGTTAATTATGTTCCTCTCCCCAATGATGCTGCCGAACTCTGACTATTTTCAGAAATTTATTCGGGTTTTCGGCATTTGTGGGTACATTTTTTTGTTTTGTTTTTATTTACTGTGGAATGATAAGCCAGCAAACACCATGACTTTCAATTGATGGTCAAGAAATGATAGGCAAGAAAGACTTCAGCAAAACAAAAATTGCTTGTCATAAATTCATCTTGGAGCTAAGCAGCAAAGAAACTGCAAGACCCTATAATCCAGATCTTCAGTCATATCAGTTGTTATGATCCATCTGGTTTGTTTCTAGGGTCTTCCTGCTCTTGTGTCAAAATGCCATGGTCACACCATTGGAAACTGTTTCATAAAAGAAAGCATCCCATCTCTTAAAAATGAATTTATTTTTTGTCATGGTAACACTTACCCAGCAAAAAGTATTTTTGGAATCTCACCAACAAAAGCTTCTGCCATTTTCTAACTTCCAACATTTGCTATGCAATGCAGAGCCAGATCGGTGAAAACAGGGTAGTGGGTGGCTCGGTAATTATTCTGAGCATTGTTTATTAAACACATCAACTCACAGTTTGAATTCACTAAAATCGAGATGAAGAGATAACCCTGTAAATGAGCTAAATGTAGAACTTGTATAAAAGTATGTGCCAATAACAGAAACACCATCTGATTCTCCCTCTAATATTGGCTCTGAGACAAAATCTATGCTATAGTTCCCCAGATACGGAATGGAAAACACTCTGTCAGGCAGAAACAATAGGGTGACCAATAATCATCTCAGAACGGTAAAGAGAGTCACCCAGATTTAACGTTGCCTCCCCTCTTTCCTGCAATCAATTTGATGCATGAACTACCAGGTCCCAGATTTAAAACCCACAGAGAGTGGAGTGATTTCCTGTTAAAGCTCTGAATCATTTTCTGTTTTAGTTTAATCTTGTTGAATCAATTTTGTTTAAATATTTATGTTAATTTTGTTGTTCCTTTTTCCCCAAGCTTAGGATACGAAAGTAGAAGAGAAGTATGATAGTTCTGTGAAATATATGGTGAGAAAATGGGGTGGGGAGATGTTGACCCTGGGTCATCAGACAAACAGAAAGTGAGGTAGAACATACAGTACCAGCATTGTGGAATGTGGAACTATCGACTGGGAGTACCAAAATAGCAACTAATGATTCATGGAACGGCAGTATTAACCGAAGTCGTAGGGCATGGTGCAAGATTTGAGAGACATGGGCAGGGACTTACGAGTGGGTCACCATTGGAGAGTGACAAACATGAATGGAGAGGCAAGGTGGTAGGGAAGATTGCTGGCTAAGAACGTGTCAGCGATTTCCAGGATAAAGAAGAATGCCAGTGTGGCTTGAGTTATAGTGTCGCAAATGAAGAGACAGGGAGAGGGACTGGTGACAAGGAATGGAGCTGGGGTCGGTAAGAGTGAATGAAAGAGACAGGTTGTCAGAAAAAGACTCAGACTGACAGCCACTAAAGTACTACTGTATGTCAGGCCAATATCACCCCTGGTTCAATTTGGAAGTTTAAGTAACATCATACTCCCCCTCCCCCCCAACTTACTTCCTTCTGAAATGCTTTATCTCTCACAAGGACTACAAAATATGGTACCTAAAGGGAGTATCACACCATCACCATCACCCACTCCTTGTCCAGTCATGCAAAATACAGACTCATTCAGGGGAAAATGGAAGAGTTTTGTATAATTTTGGTGGTATGATGGCACAACTTGCAGTCTGTGCCTCATTACACTAGAGATGCTGGTAAAGGATAAAAACAATAAATATCAGGAGCACGAGATGAAGAGTCCTTGAAAGTGAGTCAATAGGTTGTAGGAACAGTTCAGTGATGGGACGAGTAAAGTTGACTGAAATTATCAAGTAACACACATCAAAGTTGCTGGTGAACGCAGCAGGCCAGGCAGCATCTCTAGGAAGAGGTACAGTCGACGTTTCAGGCCGAGACCCTTCGTCAGGACTAACTAAAGGAAGAGTTAGTAAGAGATTTGAAAGTGGGAGGGGGAGGGGGAGATCCAAAATGATAGGAGAATACAGGAGGGGGAGGGATGGAGCCAAGAGCTGGACAGGTGATAGGCAAAAGGGGATACGAGAGGATCATGGGACAGGAGGCCCAGGGAGAAGGAAAAGGGGGAGGGGGGAAAAACCCAGAGGATGGGCAAGGGTTATAGTCAGAGGGACAGAGGGAGAAAAAGGAGAGTGAGAGAAAGAATGTGTGTATATAAATAAATAACGGACGGGGTACAAGGGGGAGGTGAGGCATTAGCCTGAGTCAAAATGTGGTCGAAAAGTTGAAGAGCCGAGGAAATTACAGATGGGGAGCAGTGAGACTGAGTCAAAATGTGGTCAAAAAGTTGAAGAGCCGAGGAAATTACAGATGGGGAGCAGTGAGACTGAGTCAAAATGTGGTCGAAAAGTTGAAGAGCCTGAGTCAAAATATGGTCGCCCCCCCCCTTTCCTTTTCCCTGGGCCTCCTGTCCCACGATCCTCTCATATCCCTTTTGCCAATCACTTGTCCAGCTCTGGGCTCCATCCTTCCCCCTCCTGTCTTCTCCTATCATTTTGGATCTCCCCCTCCCGCTCCCACTTTCAAATCTCTTACTAACTCTTCCTTCAGTTAGTCCTGACGAAGGGTCTCGGCCTGAAACGTCGACTGTACCTCTTCCTAGAGATGCTGCCTGGCCTGCTGCGCTCACCAGCAACTTTGATGTGTTGCTTGAATTTCCAGCATCTGCAGAATTCCTCGTGTTTGCGTGAGTGAAATTATCCCTGTGATTTGTGGGTTTCCTCTGAGTGCTCAGTTTTCTTCCCAGATTCCAATTGCCCTTAACGAGAAGGTTGGTGGAAGAATCTGGGGAGCTGATGAAAATGTGCCGAGACTACTGTGAGATTAGTTGTAAATGGGTGGCATAATCTTGATGGACCAAAGGGTCTGTTTTGTACTGTATCTCTCTGTCTATTTTTACACTGGTGTAAAGAGGGATCTTGGCCTCCACATCCTTTCAGGCATCCCAAAATTTTCTACATCAAAAAAATTTTAAATATTGTTTACGATATTGACTGAGGGTTGAATATTTATCAAGAAGCTAGGGATACCTCCAATCTTGTGTAAATTAACCCCAATGGAGCCTTTCCATCCACCTACCATTGGTTTGAACAGCGGCACTTCTAAAGCTGGAGCATTCCTTCAGTACTCAACAAGAACATCAGGAAATATTTGTGTGTTCAGGGGCTGGAGAACAGCTTGAGCATGCAATGTTCTAATACAGAGGCAAGGGCACTTTCGTGGATTCATAGCTAATGGTGGAACAGAGCTGCTATTGTGATAGATAAATATAAATGACTTGGATGAAAACATGGATGGGTTAGTAAAATTGCAGATGGCACCAAGATTGGTGGCATTCTTGGTAGTGTAGAAGATTGCCAAAGAATACAGTGGGATATATTACTGTTTCAGATATGCAGAAATGATGGATGGAGTTTAATCTAAGCAAATGTGAATTCTTGCACTTTGGGAAATCAAAAGTAAAAGGCAAGTACATAGTTAATGTTAATTAATAGTTAATGGCCGCAACAGACACACAAAATACTGGAGGAATTCAGCAGGCCAGGCAGCATCTATGGAAAAGAGTAAATAGTCAACGTTTCGGGCCGGGACCCTTCACTAGTCCTGATAAAGGGTCTCACTCAAAATGTTGACTGTTTAGAAAGGGGTGATGGAAAATAGGCTAATAGTTCAAAGTGAATTGATTATCAAAGTATATATATATATATGACACCATATACAACCCTGCGATTCATTTTCTTGTGGGCATATACAGTAACTCCAAGGAACACAACAGAATCAATAAAAACCTGCACTCAGTAGGATGGACAAACAACCAATGAGCAAAAGACAACCAACTGCACAAATACAAAGTAAAAAAAATAAACAATAAACATCGAGAACATGAGATGGCAAGTTTGAAAGTGAGTCCATAGGTTGTGGGAACAATTCAGTGATGGGGTGAGTGAAGTTATCCCCTCTGGTTCAAGAGCCTGATGGTTGAGTGGTAATAACTGTTCCTGAAACTACTGTTGCTTCTTCCGGATGGCAGCAGTGAGAAGAGAGCATGACCTGGATGGAGGGGTCCTGATGATGGATGCTGCTTTCCTGTGACAGTACTCTATGTAGATGTGCTCAACAGTGGAGAGGGCTTTGCCTGTGATGGACCGGGCCATATCCACTTCTTTTTGTAGGCATTTCACTTCAAGGTCATTAGTGTTTCCATACCAGCTCGTAATGCAGCCGGTCAATATACTCTCCACCACATATCTATAGAAGTCTGCCAAAGTTTTAGATGGCATGTCTAACCTTTGTGAACTTCTAAGAAAGTAGAGGCCCTGCCATGCTTTCTTCATAATGGCACTTATGTGCTGGACCCAAGGCAATCCTCTGAAATGATAACTCCAAGGAATTTAAAGTTGCTGATCCTTACCATCTCTGATCTCCTGATGAGGACTGGCTCATGGACCTCTCTGGTAATCAGCTCCTTGGTCTTGCTGCTATCGAGTGAGAGGTTGTTGTTATGACATCACTCAGGCTACATCCACACTAGACCGGATAAATCTGTAACCAAAGCTTTTTCTCTTCGTTTTGACCCTCCATCCACACTGAAACGGCGTTTTCCTCCCCCAAAAATGGAGCTTTTCTAAAACGCCCTCCAGAGTGTGTAAATTTGAAAACACCGACTGTGCAGAGCAGTGTGGACGGCGTAAACGGAGATTTCTAAAAGCACTGTCATGAGGTGCCGGAACAGATGGTAACAGCAGCACGGCATTTCATTGTTTTCTTGAACACAACTCCCCACACAACCATCACACTTTGCCCTGTTTTCTGTCCTTGCTTGTATGAAGGTGGTTTACCTACTTATGCAAGTACTTCTCTGACAATAGATGTGTAACAGCCTAATGTAACATTGTATGGAAATACAAGATAACACTGATGCAGACATGTTTTATACATTTAACAAGGTGCTTTATTACTGCAACAGAGTTAGTCAGTTTTTCAATGTTCGTTGTCAGCCGGGTCATACTGTCCGTGAACTCCCTGTTGGCTGCCTCCATATGCTCCAGTATTTGTTTTTTCTGAGTTTTAAGTCCTCCTGCGCGAGAGCCAACAGCTGTCCCTCGTTTGGCAATTTCCTTTTAAGTTTTTCTAGTCTATAACTGCACAAACGCACACTTTCACAGCGAGATTTAATACCAAACATGTCACTTGTTTTCTGTAGATGTGTCCAGCGCATGCTCAGTAGGAGGAGATTTGCCCAAATACCCGTTTTATTGTGGACCGAGGTACTTTCAAAAGCGCCTGGTGTGGACTCCTATCGTTTTTACGCAAAACCGACATTTTCAAGATTATCTGGTCTTGTGTGGACGTAGCCTCAGCTGGACTTTTGATCTCCCAGCAACAGAGGTGTCGTCAGCAAACTTAAATATGGCATTGGAGCTGTGCTTAGCCTCACAGTCACAACTATAAAGTGAATAGAGCAGGGGGTTAAGCACAAAGCCTTGTGGTGCATCTGTGCTGATGGAGAATTTGGAGATGTTGTTACCAATCTGAAATGACTGAGGTCTGTAAGTGAGGAAATTGAGGATCCAGTTGCACAAGGAGATATTGAGGCCTAGGTCTTTAGTGATTAGTTATGAGGGGTTGATAGTTTTGAATGCTGAGCTGTAGTCACTGTAGAGCATCCTGATGTGTGCATCATCACTGTCCAGATATTCCAGTGAAGGGCCAATGAAATGACATCTGCTGTTGACCTGTTGTGCAGGTAGGCAAATTGGAGCAGATCCAAGTCACTCCTCAGGCAGGTGTTTCATCAGCAAACTCTCAAAGCACTTCATCACAGTGTTTGTAAGTGACACCGGACATTAGTGGAGCTGACTTAAAGAAGCATGTAATATTTAGATCAGTGAAGTTTTTAGATTACAAGACATGGCTAGCTGAAGCAGGGATAAACAAATGGAGGCTGGAATATAGCTTAAGTGCGGAGAATGGATCACGAGATAATCTGAGTCACAACAGAAGGAGAAGAACATAAATGACAGCATCCAATTGCAGAGAGAATGGGGGTGGGTAGAGCTGTCTGGCAAAGGGCAGAGTTCCATTTGTCAGACAGTTAGAGGCAATCCCTGCAGAGATAAAACAAAGATCAAATACTACAAAGTGAAGGACTGATGAAATTGTGAAATCCGCAATATAACTGTTGAAATGTGAATACTATAAATTGCTGGGAGATTTTTGGGTGAATGGAGTATCTTTGAGGTCTAACTCAAAGTGTTCCCCAGTGTGCAATGTAGTTGAGAATAAACCAATTTATTGAAGAAACTCACTATTAATGTACTGGAGATCTTCTTTGTGAACTGTCACAATCTCCACTGGAATTAGGAGGGGGACTGTATTGCACAATGAAGTCAGATTCAGGATGTAGTATTAACAGACAAATACATCCAAAAGTGACGGAGCCAGATGCAACAGAGGCACTTAAGAGGCTCTTAGAGAGCCACATGAATATGGAGGGATACAAACTGATCAGGCAGACGGGATTAGGCATAATTAGCTTTATTCCTATAGCTTTTGTGGGCTGAAGGGCCAGTTCCTGTACTGTACTGTTCTATGTTCTATGGACATAATACTTGGCGATAGACAATAAAACAGAAAGGAATGAAGTATAACTAGTAACATGCAAACATACAGAAATGGGCGAATACAGCAAAACTGCATCCTACATGAACACATGGCAGCTGAGCTGGTCAAAACATGTGCCTATACATGTACTGTGTAAAATCACAGAACGTAGAAAACTACAGCACAGTACAGGCCCTTTGGCCCACTAATTTGTACTGACCTTTAAACCTAATCCAAGAACAGTCTAATGCTTCCTTTCCACAGAGCTCTCTATTTTTCTTTCATCCATGTTTCTAACTCTTCTTTTAAGATTCTCTAAATGTGTCTAATGTATCTGCTCTACCACCCCTTCTGGCAGTGCATTCCACGCACTTACCCCTCTGTGTATAAACATGACTTCCTCTCTATTTCCTTCAAACACCTTCAAATTATTCCCCCTCATACTAGCTATTTTTGAAAAAAAGTCTCGGGTTGTCCACTCTACCTATGTCTCTTATCTTATCCCTCCATCAAGTCACCTCTCCTCCTCCTTCTCTCCAAAGCCCTCTAATTTTCTTTCATCCACATGTTATTGAAGAGAAACAAGAAAGCCTAGCTCACTCAACTTATGCTCATAAAACATGGTAAATCTGCATTGCAGCCTCTCTGAAGCACCACATCCTTCCTATCATGAGGAAATTAGAACTAATATTCCAAATGTGGTCTAACCAGAGTTGTATAGAGCTGCAACATTACCTGTTGGCTCATGAACTCAATGCCCTGACTAATGAAGGCCAACTCACCACAGGCCTTCTTAACCACCCCTTCAACTTGCACTACAACTTAAGGGATGTATAGACATGCACCCCATGATCTCTCTGTTCATCCACACTGCTAAGAATCCTGCCATTAATGCTGTACTCTGTGTTCAAGTATCACTACACACTTCCATCTGCCACTTCTCAGCTCAGTTCTGCATCTTATCAATATCCCCTTGTAGCCCATGACAAACTTCTATATTGTCCATATCACCACTAACCTTCATGTTATCTGCAAACTTACTAACACACCCTTCCACTTGTTCATCCAAATCATTTAAAAAAATCACGCATGGGTTCCAGAGCAGATTCCTGTGGAACGATGATGGTCACCAACCTCCAAGTGCAGGGAGTTCAGTAGAAACATTTCCAGCATGATTCCAGCTACTTATTCTTGACATTCATCAGCACTTATATTGATAAATTCTCCAAATCCTGGGGGGCAGGGGCCACCACCGAAATCACGTGGGCTGTTCCGTAAATAGTATGGCAACAAGAACAGGTTAGGACCTGGGTGTCCAACAGTGAGTGTGATGGGATCTTGAATTAGCCCTATGAACTGTGCTCGATTACCCCTATGAACTGAGCTTTTGAAAAGAGAGAGAGAGAGTTGTTTTACACCGACATGTTGTTTTGAAAATAGAGAGAGACGAAGACTAAATTTTGGACTGTCACTTTAAGGCACGAGAAAGAATTACCTAACTTTTGGATTTCTGCTAAGTTGGAGATGGCACCGAGCAGCTCGTAAGTTGCTATGGTGACCGAAGGTGGCGTTATTTGATGGACAATTGATGTTATGATTATTCAACAACGTGTTGATAGTTCCCAAGGACATTTGCCTGCTAGTGCATTTCTTACACAGACAGAGAAGGGCAGAGTTATTTGAGAGACAGTTGGTGCTCAGCACAGGAAGATAAAACAGAAGGTCGGATGATAGACCTTAGACACATGTTTTGGACACTGAATGAGCTTTGTTGTGCCCGCAGAAAATGTATGTTTTTGGAGGATTGATCAGGCAGATCGACCAGTGGCTCTTGCAGTGCAAAGAAAAGGCAGTGACCGGTGGGGAGTTGTCCATGTGTCCACCCTTGCCTGGATGATAGCTCCACCACAGAAAACCAGTCCCCTTTGTTGAAGTCACAGTCAGTGACTTTTAAAGGATTTCGGAGGACAACAAGAAGATCGACGGGATCAGCTCAACTGAAGACTAAAATCTCTCCCCCTCTCTCTCTCCATCACTACCACTCTCAATACCATGAACTGAACTGAACTGAACTTTACTCATCATCGTAAGATTGTATTTTACCCCTAGACTTGAAGAAGCTTGGTTTTCCATATATATATATATTTCCACAGTTACTGATTTACTTACTTGTATATATAATCATTGCTAACCTGTTTGATTTATCTACGTTTACATTACTGTATTGCATAGTTACTAATAAATATTATTAGTTAATAGTGTTACGTACCCCGTAACTGGGTTGCCAAACCAGCAGAAATGGATCACTCAGTTGGAGTCTGGAGTACTAGAACTAAGAAAGTTTTATTAAAGAAACAAGCAACACAGTAATCGAAAGGATAATAAATGCAACAGTTCAGCGATGATAAACACACATGTGCACAGAATTAAGATAACAGCATCAATCAAGCTCTATCGTTGTCTAGGGGTAAATGACCAAATTTCCAAGTGACTCAAAGTTCAGTTCGCAGTAATCGTTGCCATGGTGATGGACAACGTGGGGGGAAGAGAGAGATAGAACAGGAACAACTAATCATTCAGAACGGCTTCACTCACAGACCGGCGAGATTGCTCACAAGCAACTTTTGGGCGGGTCCTTGGTGATGTCACCTGAGGTCACCGACTGTGACCCCTCCTCCAGATGCGGTCGATCCTCTGCAGTGAACCCGGCACCCAGGCAAGGGCGGACACACACCGGGTTCCCGCTGATCGTACCTTTCCACCCTGGTTGTTGTCTGGTACTTCTCACCCACTCGTGAGAGGTGCACCGCTTCCAGGGTCTCGTTACCTCGGGTGGCGTGTGTCTGTCGCCTTAGCGAACTGGTCCCTTTTTATCCCCCTGCTGGGGTATCGCCTGTCCATCACTTCAAACAGTTCAAGGTTCAAAGGGGGGAGCCGCTCCAGACAGCTCTCTCTCCCCCCTTCCTTCATTACACATCTCCAGACGCTACTCCATTGTTCCTTATCTCTCCTTCCCCTGAGGGCAGGTGGCAGACCAACTGCTGATGCCACTGATGCTAACCCAGGCCAGCAAACATCTTAATTTTATGTGTATTCTCGTCACAATAGCAATACTGGACTCCTAAGTGTTTTCTATTTCTGCTGGTTCTTTATTCCCGTCACGGGGTACGTGACATGAGTAACTCACCTAGTGTCAGCAAGACTACTACAAGTCTGATGAGTGTAACTCCAAAAGAACTCAAGAAGCTCAATGATATTTTAGATGAAGCTTGATTAATCCCTCACCCACCCATCCCTCCACCACAAGCACCATGACTTAAGTGTGCACCATCTACAAAATGCACCGCTCCACCCATGCTTCCCAACAGAAGGACAGGGGGAATATGTGCATGTAGCACCACTGCCTCCATCACACGCCATCCTGGCAAATGAAGCCTGTCATTATTGCAAACACGAGGAAATCTGCAGGTGCTGGAATTTCAAGCAAAACACATAAAAGTTGCTGGTGAACGCAGCAGGCCAGGCAGTACCTCTAGGGAGAGATACGGTCGACGTTTCGGGCAGAGAACCTTTATGTATGTTGCCTGTCATTATTGCTTCACCATTGCTTCGTCTAAGTGCTGGAACTTCCCGCTGAACAGCTCTGTAGAATTATCTTCAGTTTAGATCAAAATGGGGTTATGATCAAAATGGAGTCCACCTTCATCCACTTCTTATCCTCCAAAACTCAAACTTTCTTCATAAGACATGGTCTCTAATCCAAGCAGCATCCTGGTAAATCTCCTCTGCGCCCTCTCCAAACCGATAAGTTCTCACTTAAACTACTCCAACAGCCCCTCCCAATCCCTGATCTCCACCATCAGGAAGAATAAGATCTGCAAGTGCAGGGGAAGACTAACTGTTCCCCTCCAAGTCACACATCATTTTAACACAGAAGCCGATTTTTCTTCTTCCAGGGTTGCTGGTCCCCAGTCCTTCCCTGACAACACTGGGGGAGTATCTTCACTCGAAGGATGCAATAGTGCAAGGCGGTGTTCAGCAGCACCTTCTCAAGGGAAGTTAGGGACTGGCAACAAATGCTGGCCTTGCCGATGTTTGCTCAGAGCCTGAAAGTATTATTTAAACCTACTGCAGTGGATCATGTGGAGATGTCCTACACCAACTGTTCCACAGTTCCTGTAGGAAATAATGAGAAAAACCATAGTTCACAATACAACGGCACAATAGATTCTTCAACAGATAGATATCTCCAACTAATTCAAATTCAACCAATAAAAATTTCAATTAAATAACTTCCATTAGCAACACTGTTTGATAAGCAACATCATTGCAAATCCTTCACAAAATATTTCACACATTTTTTTCTCCTGAACTCTCCATGTCATAGTTATCCAGGATTTTAAACCCTGTTATGCATGTCTCATGCAACCTGTCCCTCCACTTGTTCACTAACTCTTCAGGACTAGGATACCAGATGCAGACTCGCTCAGAAACTCTCCACTACTTGTGCAGTTTATCATTAATGTGCATGGGATCCACCGTTACTGAGCTGTTTGGATTCAGAAAGGCTTGTCCATAGAAGACAAGGGATAGTTGTTAGGACTTAGTCAGACTGGAGGACGAGTGGTGTTCTGCAAGGACCTGTACTGGGTTCTCTGTTGTTTATGAAATAAGTGGATTAATTGGGGCAGCCACTGATTGAGACAACTCTTAGAGAATTTTAAAAAATCAAGAAAATAGCCATGATTCCCTTTTCCCTTCGTTTACTTGGGACAAGTTGCTGCTTAATTAGTGCAGGAGACGGCGAACATTTTCTAACTGGTATCAGTCGTGTGCATGTCGAAGGCCGTTAGACACTACACCGTACTTAGAGTGAGCTGTTTTTAAACAGCGCTAGTTCCGTTTATTTGTGTTCAAAAAGCAGTGATTTTTGTCACTGATAGTTGGGGAGAAATAAGCAGTAATACAATTCAGAACTGTTTTGCCCATTGTGGTTTCAAACACTCAGGCTTGGAGATGCCAGAAATGGCTGGGAGTGCAAATGAAATGATTTCATTACTTCGACAAGTTAGAATTATGAAGAACTTGAAGGTATCAACAATCATCTTGAATGTTGCCTTTGGTCTCCACAGGACACCCTGCTCTTACCTGTGGCTCCCAGTAGCTGTTTGCATGTGACAGCAGCCACACCCCGGACAGGCAGCCTAAACCAGGTGAGGGTAGCTGGCAAGTCTGAGACCCCGGTGAGACAGGTTCACGCAAAGTCAGCTCTGACAGACTGGGCAGATGATATCTACAGTGAGATCCAATGGCCAAGAAGGTAGTTCTGCAATGCTCCGCGGAAAGTGAAAGGCAAGAAGAGTCCATGGTCATCCAGTTGTGATCTCTACTCATACCACTAGGCCCGGGCCCGGACCCAGACCCAGACTTCCAAGGGGGCGAGAATGGAACTGCCCCAGTTTTAACTATTTTAACCTTTTAACTATTTACTGGTTCCAGTGTGTCCCAATTAACTGGAAACCGCTGTGTATATATGTAGCCCCCCCGGCCACCCTCAGGGTCGCTCGGCTCGCTGTCGTCTAGGGAAACAGCTTCGGCCCCGGCAAACTGGGTAATTAGTTTGTGTGGATGCTGTGTGAGGTACCCCATCCCACCCAAATAACAGACAATACACCAGATGCAATTAAATGATTTACAGTTTATAGATATTACTGGAACTATATAATTAAAAGAGAATAAAATATAAAAGGAAAATAAAAGGCGCCACACTTATCAAAGTTCAATCTCTTCGTGCACAAAAACCATTGGAGCTCAAGGACCTTCTTCTTCACCCTGTGACCCCCTCGGACCACCTCGACCGGCCGCCTGGGACCAACAACGGTAGTCGACCAGATGCTCCACACGAGTCCGTCTCCATCTCCTCGCCAAACGTCCCGCTCGGGGTCCGACCCCGTTAGCGGACTCACAGCACATTGTCCATCCTCTGTCTCGCTCTCCCGCCTTCTGCCCCAAAACCCCGCGCATACAGTATCTTCAAATACACCAAAACCATAACAACTATCCCAATTGGTTAATAGCACCCTCTTATCACCCTCTAAACCACAACAAGCTGCTAGCGCAAACTTTCTCAGCGTTTAACACAACAAAGCCGCATTCCCCAGATTAACATAACAAAGACGCCATTTTAATTAGCCTCCACAATAACATAAAAGTCAAAACCCCCTTACACTCTCCCCCCACCAAATAAAGTCATGTCCTCATGACTTCTAAATAACTCGCCAACCAGTCCTGCAGACACACAACACACACATACACAGATACACACAGTGACAGTGCTCCCCAAACAGTGGACCTTACTCCCGTCCCACGGGCGCTACATAGGCCAACCTATCTGGGAGCTTTTTAACCCTCTGAGACCTCCGTACCCCCTCACCTAAACCCAAAAGGCTCAGACACTACTAGGGATACCTCGGGCCTGCTTGCCAACTCCTCTCTCACTCAGGCCACCACTACAGCTCGGAGCCCCCTGTCCCGTGTCTGGGGCCCCGCCCCTCCTCCTTCCCAATCCTGCCGCAACTCAGACTGCCCACAGCTAACCCTCCCCACCACACCTGACTCAGTGGGAGAAGGGCCAAAGGTCTCTTCCTCAATCACGGGGAAGTTAGCGAAAGGCAGCATGTACCACATGTGCAGCACATCATCCTTCAAGCCCGTATCCTTCCTCATTCCCTCGATCGGTAGCTGCTGTTTGAGTTTCTCCAAACTGAAACATTTAGCCGGGGCTACCCCTTCAGCCTCCTGCAGTCGAGACGTCAGCTTCTTCGGGGACTCCTCCAACTCTCGCCACAGCCTCTGCAGTTCTGACTCAGGGTTCCTGGCCATCTCAATCTGGGATGCAGTTACCCCACCAGCTTCTTCCTCCCTGACCTGAAAAGCAGCAGTTAAAGAATGTTCAGCCTTCGGTTGTTTCTTCCTGAGGGCGTCCTCCAGGTCAACTTTCAGTTTTTCCACTTCATTTAAACTCACGATAGTCACCTTCAGGTTCCTTTCAAGCGTCCGCCTCCTTTTCCGAGATCTGTCCTCCATTTCTTCACCTCCTCGGGAGTGTAGTCAAACTCCCCTCCCTGGGCTCCCGGTTTTCTGTTGACCTTAGTCAGAACACTTCCTTGATCTTCCCCAACTTGCAAGTCTTCCAATCTGTTCTGAATCGATGCCTTGAGTTTCTGCTGATCCCTTCGAAGGCGGGTCATTGTTTCTTCTCGTTGGATTAATTCGTCAGTATATGACCGCAGTGCGGAGCAAATCCCCTCTCTCCCCTGTGTCTCATTCAGATTGACGACCTGGGTTTCCATCCCCCGGTCCACCACCGTCTGTCCCAACACCAGGAAGTTCAACTGGTATGTCGGGTCATTTTCCTCACATTGCACCAAACTCCTCTGGCCAAAAACTCCTCCACATTTGACACTTCGCTTCGGTCGCCCGGGCTCAGCCACTCACCTCGCCTCATAGTCCCCCCAGGCGAATCCAAGCTCTAGGCGGTCATCCACATAAGTCAAAATTCCACACACCTTCCCTTCCCCCATGGTCTTCCTCATGCCCCGCGGGAAGGATGCAGGGGCTCCGGATATGCCCTTGGGCATCTTTTCGGATTGGAAGATTCCTAGGGAACTAGTAAAGGCCGTCTTCGGCTCAACAGCTGCACTCCTCAGGATCTGGCAACATCCACTCCTCAGATGCAGCACATCGCATAGTCCACACACACGCTGCCTTCATCTTCCACGCCGCTAGGGTACATTTGCCGCGACCTCTCTCTCTCACTGAGGTGTCTTCAGCGGTCAACTCCCCTCCCTCGTGGTCGTACGGAGCGTCTACTAAAAGGGTCTCACCTTCAGCTACTTTTCCCAGGCCGTACCACCGCTGGGTCTCGTTTAAATTTGGTACTGGCTCAAGGGTGCTACCCACGTCCTCAGAAGCAACTCGACACGCTGGGTACCCAGAAAATGCCTCCATGAACTCCAGGGTCATTAACCAATCATCATCTTCTGGATAACTACTGCCACTAGTACCCAAAGTCTCCGGTGCCCTTGCGGTTGTCAAGGATAAATGCTTCAGACACCGGTTGTAAAACGAACTGTACAACAACTTGACCTGTGCCCCGGGGTCGAGGATAGCTTTAGCATTGCTTCCCTCTATCCATAGCGACACCCTGGGGCGTGGTCCCTCTAAGCCTTCAGGAATAGGGTCTTTTCCTTTCCGAAGCACATTGGTATATTGCTGGGAACGTGCTTCCCCAGAGACCCCAAGCTGTTCCCCCACTGGGCCTCCACTAAGTTTCTCGATCCCTCTCTGATCAGCTGAACAACTGATCCCCTGAAACGATCCCCCAGGCACTGCAAGCAATTTAGCCGCCCTCCTCACCAGAGAAGACACACTGAAAACTTTCCCCCCTCTTTCAAATAACTGACAGCTGTCACTACCGTGTAAGTGAGCCTGACAGCTCTAACACCGTCACCAGCCCGCCTACTCAAACTTTCAACCAACCCCTGTCGCTCTCCCTCAACCGAGCACTGCCACTCATCTAAAAACTGAGAGATCCGCTCCACCCACGTCTTGCACACCTCCGCCCCTCTTGGAGTGGACACTATCCCAAGTGCCAGGCGGAGCCTACCAGAATACATTTATTCGCAGACAGTACCTCCAAATCAGACCACTCTTTCCTCTCTCTCCCAACTGCATGGACAGCCCTGAGTGCCACCTCCAACTCGTCAATGCCAGCCTGAACTCGAACAAAGACCGCACCCACAACGCATACAGCAATCAACAGCAATTAACCCACAGAGACACACATTACAGATTTAAACCACACAGCATACCAGCAGAGTCAATTCCGGATGAGCCCCAGAATGTAGCCCCCCCCGGCCACCCTCAGGGTCGCTCGGCTCGCTGTCGTCTAGGGAAACAGCCTCGGCCCTGGCAAACTGGGTAATCAGTTTGTGTGGATGCTGTGTGAGGTACCCCATCCCACCCAAATAACAGACAATACGCCAGATGCAACTAAATGATTTACAGTTTATAGATATTACTGGAACTATATAATTAAAAGAGAATAAAATATAAAAGGAAAATAAAAGGCGCCACACTTATCAAAGTTCAATCTCTTCATGCACAAAAACCATTGGAGCTCAAGGACCTTCTTCTTCACCCTGTGACCCCCTCGGACCACCTCGACCAGCCGCCTGGGACCAACAACGGTGGTCGACCAGACGCTCCACACGAGTCCGTCTCCGTCTCCTCGCCAAACACCCTCCTCGGGGTCCGATCCCGTTAGCGGACTCACAGCACCTCGTCCATCCTCTGTCTCGCTCTCCCGCCTTCTGCCCCAAAACCCCGCGCATACAGTATCTTCAAATACCCCAAAACCATAACAACTATCCCAATTGGTTAATGACATTCTCTTATCCCACTCTAAAGCAAAAACAAGCTGCTAGCGCAAACTTTCTCAGCGTTTAACACAACAAAGCCGCATTCCCCAGATTAACATAACAAAGACGCCATTTTAATTAGCCTCCGCAGTAACATAAAAGTCGAAACCCCCTTACATTATATGACCTGGATGAATGGGTTAGTAAGTTTGTGGAAGATACAAAGACTGGTGGTGTTAAAGATAGGGTAGGTTACTAAAGGACACAATGGGATATGGGTCACCCAGAGAGATGGCTGGAGAAATGGCAGATGGAATTCAACCTGCACCAGTGTGAGGAGCTGCACTTGGGGAGATCAGGTTCCAAGAAAAAATACATAGTTAATAGCAGAACCCTTAACAGCATTGATGTAGAAAGGGGCCAAAGTTCATCATTCCAAAAAGTAGCTGCACAGTTTGATCGGAGAGGATCAGTAAATTTAAATTCCTTGAGGATTTATCCTGAGAACAGCATGTAAATGGGTGCTATCACAAAAAGGCATTATAGTGTGGTAAACCATATACATATATTGTAACTGGGTTACCTGTCTGGACATGCCTCTCTGCTGACTGCTCCTGTGGCTCCTCCCACTGAACTCTGAATAAAGGTGATTGCACCATTGCTCCTCCTCCTCAGACCAGGAGCAGATACTCGGCATGATGGAGGTCACATTTTACTGCTAATAAAAGCCTTTCAGTATTTACTATACTTCCAGTCTTTTGGAGTTATTGATGGTGCATCAATTTTGTTAGCAGTAATTTTAAAGCATGGAACACATCCTGAGACCCGACAAGTTAGACATCGACCCTCAAACACCTGAAGCCAGAAACGCTTTCGAACTCTGGCTGGCCAGTTTCAAATCATACCTGGAAGAAATTGAAGTGACTGAGTCCACAACGAAGCTCAGAGTTCTCCTCTCCAGGGTCAATCCACGGGTCTACTCGGTGATCAGAGACCAGCCGAACTATGACGGCGCAATGAGCGCCCTCAAAAGACAATACCTGTGGCCAGTAAACACCGTCTACGCACAGCATTGCTTAGCGACACGGCACCAGCGGCCTGGGAGTCGAGCGCTGAGTTTATCCGGGCACTACAGACACTCGCGCGGACTTGCGGCTGCCAAGAACTGACGACAGAACAGCATGCGGAGCTCCTAGTGAGAGACACCTTCGTTACGGGGACCAGGTCAGTGTACGTGCGCCAGCGGCTGCTGGAACACGCTGATCTTACCTTACATCCGGCGATCGAGCTGGCTGACATGCTGGAGGCTGCTCTGCACAACTCTGAGGCTCTCCAGGCACGCGATCCCCCGATGGCCTCGTGGGCGCCACAGACCCTGCAACCCGCCGGTGAATCGACCTCGGCTGCTGCCAGTCGCGAGTCCGCGAAGTGCTACTTCTGTGGACTGGAGAAGCACCCCCGGAAACGCTGCCCGGCCCGACAAGCTACCTGCTCCAGCTGCGGAAAGAAGGGCCACTTCGCCAAGGTCTGTAAGTCCAAACCGCGAGTGGGATTGAGCGGCGCCGCGTGCGAGACATGGGGGCCGCCATCTTGCCTACCACCATTTTCCCTGCACACCACCACCACGTGCGAGACATGGGGGCGGCCATCTTGGTCGGCTCCACCTCCTACCGGGTGCTCACGGGGCACCCCACCGCGCCGGACCAAGACAGCGGCTCAACCCTGGCCTCTGTGACCCTCGACCAAAGCGCTCCCCACCAGCTCGCAAGGTCAATGATGGACATCCTGGTGGAGGGGCGCAGGACAAGTTGCCTGTTTGACACAGGCAGCACGGAGAGTTTTATCCACCCGGACACGGTGCAGCATTGCGGACTCATGATACGGCCGATAAATCAGAGGGTTGCCATGGCTTCCAGGTCACGTGCAACAGACATCCAGGGGGGTTGTGTAGTGATGCTAGTGGTGCAGGGCACAGAATATAGAGACTTTACATTGCTGGTCATGCCTCAACTGTGTGCCCCTGTGCTATTGGGGCTCAACTTCCAGAGCCACCTGAAAAGCGTGACAATGGAGTATGACTGGCCCCTCCCACCAATCACTGTCAGAAATCCTCAGTTTTGTAGGAATACGTCACATACCCCACTACTGACTACCTCCACACACTGACCCGCACATCCCACCCAACATCATGCCAACTGCCGCACTACCGACACCACTTGTGGCCTCTCCACCCTCCGGATCCCTCCCCCACCGCTGTTTGCCAACCTGACCCCCGACTGTAAACCTGTGGCAACTAAAAGCAGGAGGTACAGCGCGGGGGACAGAGCTTTCATTAAGTCGGAGGTGCAGCGGCTGCTCAAGGAGGGGGTCACTGAGGCCAGCACAAGTCCTTGGAGGGCGCAGGTGGTGGTTGTTCGGAACGGGGAGAAGAATAAGATGGTCGTGGACTATAGCCAGACAATCAATAGGTTCACGCAGCTCGACGCGTACCCTCTACCCTGCATCGCGGATATGGTCAATCAGATAGCACAGTACAAGGTGTACTCGACCATAGACCTGAAATCCGATTACCATCAGCTCCCCATCCACCGGGAGGACCGCCCTTACACTGCCTTCGAGGCGGACGGCAGTCTTTATCGATTCCTGCACGTCCCCTTCGGTGTCACGAATGGTGTATCTGTCTTCCAGAGGGCAATGGACTGGATGATGGACCAGTGCCAACTGAAGGCCACGTTCCCATATCTGGATAACATCACCATCTGTGGTCACGACCGGCAGGATCACGACAACAACCTCCAAAAATTTCTCCAAGTGGCCAAAGCTTTCAATCTCAGCTATAACAAGGACAAGTGTGTATTCCGGACCACCCAACTTGCTATCCTTGGGTGTGTCGTGGAGAATGGAGTCATTGGTCCTGACCCCGACCGTATGTGCCCCCTGTTGGAACTCCCTCTTCCCAATACCCTCAGAGCCCTCAAAAGGTGCCTGGGCTTCTTTTCATATTACGCCCAATGGGTCTCTACGCAGACAAGGCCCACCCCCTGGTCAAGTCCACCACATTTCCCCTCTCAGCAGAGGCCCGCGCGGCCTTCAGCCGCATTAAAGGGGACATTGCCAAAGCAGCAATGCATGCGGTGGATGAGGCCATTCCCTTCCAAGTAGAGAGTGACACCTCTGACTTTGCGCTGGCTGTTACCCTCAACCAGGCAGGAAGACCAGTGGCATTCTTCTCCCGTACTCTTCAAGGCCCTTAAATTCGGCACTCAGCGGTGGAGAAAGAGGCCCAGGCCATAGTGGAAGCTATCAGGCACTGGAGGCACTATCTCGCCGGCAAGAAGTTCACCCTGCTGACTGACCAGCGCTCAGTCGCATTCATGTTCAGTAACCAACAGCGGGGCAAAATCAAAAATGATAAAATTCTGAGGTGGAGAATCGAACTCTCCACCTTCAACTATGACATCATGTACCGGCCTGGGAAGCTCAACGAGCCCTATCCTGGGGAACATGCGCCAGCGCGCAGATCGACCGGCTATATGCCCTACATGTAGATCTTTGCCACCCGGGGGTCACCCGGCTTTTCCACTTCGTGAAAGCCCGGAACCTGCCTTACTCCCTTGAGGAGATCAGGATGATGACCAGGGACTGCCAAGTCTGCGCAGAGTGCAAACCACACTTCTACCGACCCGAAAAGGCAGAACTAATCAAGGCCACCTGCCCTTTTGAGCGACTGAGTGTTGACTTTAAGGGCCCCCTTCCCTCCACCAAACGCAATGTGGACTTTCTTAACGTTATCGATGAGTACTCGCGGTTCCCCTTCGCCATCCCCTGCCCCGACACCACTACCATGTCAGTTATAAAAGCCCTGCGCAAACTCATCACTCTGTGTGGATACCCATGCTATATCCACAGTGACAGAGGGTCCTCGTTTATGAGTGAGGAGCTGCGCCAATACCTGCTGGCTAGGGGAATTGCAACTAGTAGGACCATGAGCTATAATCCCCGGGGGAATGGACAGGTGGAGAAGGAGAATGGCACAGTGTGGAAGGCCACACTCTTAGCCCTCAAGTCAAAGGGACTGCCGGTCTCCCGCTGGCAGGAGGTCCTTCCCGAGGCACTCCACTCCATCCGCTCCCTGTTATGCACGGCCACGAATGCCACCCCTCATGAGCGGCTCTTTTCTTTTCCCAGAAAGTCGACCACTGGTACCACCCTACCAACTTGGCTGACGTCCCCGGGGCCAGTGCTGCTCCAGAAACATGCGAGGAGCAATAAATACTCCCCGATAGTCGAGAGGGTTCACTTACTTCATGCGAACCCCCAGTATGCCTACGTGGTTTTACCTGATGGGCGGGAGGACACGGTCTCCATCTGCGACCTGGCGCCCGCAGGAGCTCCGGGCCCCTACCCTGGACACTCCATGGTGACTATTGACCCCGTACCCACTGATGTATGTACCCACGAGACACCGCGCACTCCAAACCCTACACAAGCACCACACGACACTCCCATTCCGGAAGCGATGCACACGCACGGGGTTTTACCGACGCCTAACGTGCTGACACCTCAAGTCAGGCCGGAGCCAGCATAACCACCGTTGCCAGTGCAATTACCACTGGTGCTACGTAAATCACAGCGACAGACTCAACCGCCTGATAGACTTGACCTGTAAATATTCTTGTTTTAAATATTGTCAGTCACTTCACCCCATGGGACTCTTTTAAAAAAAAGGAGGGGTGAATGTGGTAAATCATATATATATGTTGTAACTGGGTTACCTGTCTGGACACACCTCTCTGCTGACTGCTCTTGTGGCTCCTCCCACAGATCCCTGAATAAAGGCGATTGCGCCATTGCTCCCCCCTCCTCAGTCCAGGGGCAGACACTCAGCATGATGGAGATCACATTTTACTGCTAATAAAAGCCTTTCGGTATTTACTCTACTTCCAGTCTTTTGGAGTTATTGATGGTGCAGCACATAGTGCCTCTACATTCTTACAAATCTGTGTAGATTTGACATGCCATTCAAAACTTCGGCAATCTTCTATAGATGAGCAGTGGAGAGTATCCTGTCTGGCTGCACCTTGGCAGGGAATGGAAAAGTCTCCAATAAAGTGGTGGATACAGCTTAGTCCATTGTCGGCAGAAATCCTCCCCATCATTCACCACACAAGGAGTCCTGCCGTTAGAAAGCAGCATCCATTATGATTGAGGTATAGGGCAGTGTAACTGGTGGAAATGTACATAATTCACAGCCACCGTCATTGGGTTGGGGTTCCCTTTAAGAGGCTGGTCTGACATGATGACGTAACTACATAAAGAATTTTTACTGTGTTTTGTGTTCAGTATTTGGAACACAATAAATGAGCTGTTACTGTTTTTCTTAAACACAAAAGCCTTCCACCATTTTTATTTGCAAAACCCTACATTGGTGAATCTGATGCTCTAAGACAATTCCAGAGTTATTGAACCTGTCAGCCAATGCAGTCACTTTGAAACTGCTGAAGTTTTGGGAGCAAAATTCCATTGCTTGGTTTGTGCAAGCCGAGGCCTGATTTGAGTTGTGAGAAATCAACGCCAACAACACCAAATATCTCTATGTTGGAGCATTGCTCAGAAGCTCTGTTGGACTATTGGAGTCTGAGCGCGCCAAACAGTTGCTGTCCTTACCCGGCCTGGGCGATGCTAAGCCATCAGAACTAATGGATCACATGCTGCGTCTCCATGGAAATCACCATCCTTGTTTTGTTTTTAAAGAAATCTTCATGCCTCAAGTTCCTGATCAAGTTCGCACAGTCCTCTCTAATGCACCCATAAAGGATTATAGGGAGCTCCCTAAGATGGCTGACAGTCTACACTCAGCCAGGCAGCGGTGCATCATTCCTCCTCCTTTCTCTACCTCAATAAACCGGGTCAGCAAGGCTCCCAGCGCAAGGGCGCCAGCCGCTGTGAAACAGACGATGCTGGGCCTGTGTTTTTACCACCCTCTCTTTGGCATGAACGCTAGGAAGTGCCAATGCCTTACAGCTTTGACAGTGCCAGAGCATCAGAGGTCTGTGAACAGCGTGGGTTCCAACTGCCTGGGGTCATCTACTGTTCATTACAGACACCCTTTCAGGGTGATGCTTCCCATGTGACCTGGGTACTCAAGTGAGTGGCTACTGGCATCGCCTATTGGTGAGAAGACAAAGAATGATGAAACCTCACTGGAGGCTGACATCGGCAACAGGATCCAGACTTACGGGTCATGATGGGTGATGCTTTGCTTCAGTGGGTGATGTTACACGTGGGACTTCGTCCTGGCTGAAGTGGCTAGACCTCTGCTCAGTGCAGATTTCCTGTATGCCCCAGGACTGTTAATCGATCTGAAGAACTGCCGGCTTGTGGATGTCAAGGACTTTGAGTAGTTACCCTGCTCCCCCAGTAAGCGCCTACACCACCACATGTGAGTTTACTCGACTGCTGGGCGAATTCCCAAAACTCACCAAAACCACATTCTCCACTACAGTCACAAAACATGGGGTCGAGCATCACATTCGGACAACTGGCCCATCAGTCCGTGCCTGTGCACGTAGACTGGACCGAAAAGAGCTGGCAACCATGAAAACTGAGTTTGCCAACCTGGAAAGACTTGGCATTTTACACCGGTCAAATAGCCCCTGGTCTTCACCTCTCCATGTGGTCCCCAAGTTCAATGATGGTTGACGCCCATGTGATGATTACTGACACCTTAATGAGGTCACCACCTCATTAATTTACCTGGTCCCACATGTTCTAGACTTTTTGGAACAGTTAGTCAGAAAGTTAATTTTTCCCAAAGTCGATCTAGTTAGGGGCTTATATCAGGTGCCTGTGTTCTCGGGGACATTCCCAAAATGGCGGTGATAACCCTATTTGTCTTCTTTGAGTTTCTGCACAGACCACTTGGGCTGAAAAATGCAGCACACACTTTCCAACGGTGGATCAGAATCACAATCAGGTTTAATATCACCAGTATATGTTGTGAAATGTGTTAACTTAGTAGCAGCAGTACAATGCAATACATGATGAATATAGAAAAAAGCTGAATTGCAGTGAGTATATATATATATATATATGTATATTAAACAGTTAAAATAAATAGCACAAAAATAAACATTTTAAAAAGTAGTGAGGTAGTGTTCATGGGTTCAATGTCTACTTAAAAATTGGATGGCAGAGGGGAAGAAGCTGTTCCTGAATTGTTGAGAGCGTGCCTTCAGGCTTCTGTACCTCCTACCTGATGGACGGTAACAATGAGAAGAGGGCATGTCTTGGATGGTGGGGATCCTTAATAATGGGCCTGAGGCATTGTTCCTTGATGTCACGGATACTACGGAGGCTAATACCCATGACGGAGCTAATTAATTTTACAACCTCCTGTAGCTCCTCTCATTCCTGTACAGTAGCCCCCACCTCCCTCCCTCCATTCCAGACGGTGATGCAACCAGTCAGAATGCTCTCCATTGTACATCTGTAGAAGTTTTGATGGACTTTGTATTAAAAGGCTTAAATTTTCCTTTTGTTTACCTGGATGACATACTTGTTCTTTTCAAATCTTTTTATTGTATATATATAGGAAAAATAACATAAGTACATCAAAGTAACGACACTTACAATGCCTGAAAAAAAACCCATCATCTTAAAGATTGAAAACAAAATTTTGTGATAACAAAAAAAACCTACTAAGCAGAAAAGTGAGAAAAAAAAAGAGAACCCATTAGGTGTACAACCCCGGAGCCATGCGTCATACAAAAAGCTTCTAAAAATAAACACCAAACCACTAGCAAGAAAAGAAAATATACTAAAAGAATTTACAATTAAATCGTAATGAGCCCCATCTTTTCTCAAAATCAAATACTTGTTGCCAGGGCATCCAAACCTGAACACATACCTCATTTCTGCATACTTTTCGAGCCCTTAAGCCAACACGGGTTGATTATTAACCCTGCTAAATACCAGTTTGAGTTGTCAACCATTGACTTTCTCAGCCATTACATCTCTGCAGAAGCTGTGAAACCCCTCCCATCAAAAGTAGTCACTATTATGGATTTCGCACCACCCCACACTACTGAAAAACTACCGGAGATTTTAGTCATGGTGGATTTCTCTCACCGCTTCATGTTGCAAGCTGCCGAGCTTAAGCTCCCCTGTCATCATTGTCGTGGCCATCCCTCGAGGTGGAGGATGATGGTCTTCATTCTGAAGAACTGGCCAACAGAGCAAAGGTGCCTGTGCGTGTATTTGTTTAACATGTACTTGATGTTGCACTCCAAGAAGCACGCGATACTTCACAAATCAACCAACTGATTCCAATGGCATGGAAACCACGACGATTGGAGCTGATGGATTTGTTGCAGCCTTCATCCGCCTTCACAGCCGTTGAGTTTGAAGTAACTTCGTCCGCCTGTTCCACCTTTGAGGTCTTGGTTGGATTGTTCTTCGTCAGGGACCTCACCCTCGACCTTACCGCATGGGTGACCCTACCAGGAGAACAGCTCCAGACGGCATTGCTCTCGGGATCACAGGACCACACAAGCCTCTCCACCACAACAAGGTGACAATCCATGGAGAAGGATAGTGTGTTTAAAGACAATACCTCGAATCACATGCTTGACTGGTCAGCAGACATGACCAGGGCATTTGATGATACTAAACGAGCTCTTTCTAATGGGACCCTACTGGCACACCAGCTCCCCAACGTACCAAATACATTACTATGACACTTCAGACTATGCTGTGGGTGCTGTGCAGGAACAGTTGGTCAGAGGCGTGTGGCAGCCAGTCACCTTCTTCAGTTGGCAGTTCCATCTCCCCGAAACGAAGCACAGCACGCTTGACTGTGAGCTTCTCGGTCTCTATCTGGCTGACCGTTATTTTCGTTTTCTTCTAGAGGGTCGCCATTTCACAGCATTCATTGACCACACACCCCTCGTGCACACCATGGCCAAAATATCAGACCCTTGGCAACACCACCTGGCCTACATATCCCAGTTCACAACTGATAGACAATATAACAAAGGGAAAAGTAATTTTGTGGCTGATTGCCTCTGACGGCCAGCCATTGAAGCTGTACACAGAGGGGTTGACTCTCCTGGCATGGCAGCTGACCAAGCTACTGACCCAGAGGTCCAGGCTTACCGAATAGCAGTCACAGGCCTGCGGTTGGCTGACATTAAGTTCAGGGAAGCTGGGGTTTCTCTCCTATGTGATATTTCAATTGGTCGCCCTCGCCCCATCGTGCCCACAAACTGGAGGTGGACAGATTTTAATGCCATTCACGGCCTCTCACATCCAGGCAAGAAGGCCTCACAGAAACTGGTTGCACCAGAGTTTGTGTGGCTTGGCCTTAGGAAGGATGTGTTGCAATGAGGCGTTGAAAGCGGACCCAAGTGCGGGACACAGGCACAGAGAGTGGGTTAGGATTCTTATGTGGACTTGAACGTTGACTTGGACTCGGAGCCTGGACTTGGACTTGACTTGGACACCAAGCCACAAAACCAAACAACGACAGACAATTCATATCGTGGCTCGGAGCAGCAGCAAATGGCCTGCAATACTCAGCCGGACACAAGACGACAAAAACAAACAATGACAGCCCATTTGTAACTTGACTCCGGGTAGCATGTGAAGCGGCAAACGGCCAGCAAAACTCAGCTGGACAGCAGGCTCTCGACTCGACCCAGGAACTGCGGACGACAGGCTCTCGACTCGACCCAGGAACTACGGACGACAGGCTCTCGACTCGACCCAGGAACTGCGGACGACAGGCTCTCGACTCGACCCAGGAACTGCGGACGACAGGCTCTCGACTCGACTCGACCCAGGAACTGCGGACGACAGGCTCTCGACTCGACCCAGGAACTGCGGACGACAGGCTCTCGACTCGACCCAGGAACTACGGACGACAGGCTCTCGACTCGACCCAGGAACTACGGACGACAGGCTCTCGACTCGACCCAGGAACTACGGACGACAGGCTTTCGACTCGACCCAGGAACTGCGGACGACAGGCTCTCGACTCGACCCAGGAACTGCGGACGACAGGCTTTCGACTCGACCCAGGAACTACGGACAACAGGCTTTCGACTCGACCCAGGAACTGCGGATGACAGGCTTTCGACTCGACCCAGGAACTGCGGATGACAGGCTTTCGACTCGACCCAGGAACTACGGATGACAGGCTTTCGACTCGACCCAGGAACTGCGGATGACAGGCTTTCGACTCGACCCAGGAACTGCGGATGACAGGCTCTCGACTCGACTCGACCCAGGAACTGCGGATGACAGGCTTTCGACTCGACCCAGGAACTGCGGATGACAGGCTTTCGACTCGACTCGACCCAGGAACTGCGGACGACAGGCTCTCGACTCGACTCGACCCAGGAACTGCGGACGACAGGCTCTCGACTCGACTCGACCCAGGAACTACGGACGACAGGCTCTCGACTCGACTCGACCCAGGAACTGCGGATGACAGGCTTTCGACTCGACCCAGGAACTGCGGACAACAGGCTTTCGACTCAACCCAGGAACTGCGGACGACAGGCTTTCGACTCGACCCAGGAACTACGGACGACAGGCTTTCGACTCGACCCAGGAACTGCGGACGACAGGCTTTCGACTCGACCCAGGAACTGCGGATGACAGGCTTTCGACTCGACTCGACCCAGGAACTGCGGATGACAGGCTCTCGACTCGACTCGACCCAGGAACTGCGGATGACAGGCTCTCGACTCGACTCGACCCAGGAACTGCGGATGACAGGCTCTCGACTCGACTCGACCCAGGAACTGCGGATGACAGGCTCTCGACTCGACCTGACCCAGGAACTGCGGATGACAGGCTCTCGACTCGACCCAGGAACTATGGACGACAGGCTTTCGACTCGACCCAGGAACTGCGGACGACAGGCTCTCGACTCGACCCAGGAACTGCGGACGACAGGCTCTCGACTCGACTCGACCCAGGAACTGCGGACGACAGGCTCTCGACTCGACCCAGGAACTACGGACGACAGGCTCTCGACTCGACCCAGGAACTACGGACGACAGGCTCTCGACTCGACCCAGGAACTACGGACGACAGGCTTTCGACTCGACCCAGGAACTGCGGACGACAGGCTCTCGACTCGACCCAGGAACTGCGGACGACAGGCTTTCGACTCGACCCAGGAACTACGGACAACAGGCTTTCGACTCGACCCAGGAACTGCGGATGACAGGCTTTCGACTCGACCCAGGAACTGCGGATGACAGGCTATCGACTCGACCCAGGAACTACGGATGACAGGCTTTCGACTCGACCCAGGAACTGCGGATGACAGGCTTTTGACTCGACCCAGGAACTGCGGATGACAGGCTCTCGACTCGACTCGACCCAGGAACTGCGGATGACAGGCTTTCGACTCGACCCAGGAACTGCGGATGACAGGCTTTCGACTCGACTCGACCCAGGAACTGCGGACGACAGGCTCTCGACTCGACTCGACCCAGGAACTGCGGACGACAGGCTCTCGACTCGACTCGACCCAGGAACTGCGGACGACAGGCTCTCGACTCGACTCGACCCAGGAACTACGGACGACAGGCTCTCGACTCGACTCGACCCAGGAACTGCGGATGACAGGCTTTCGACTCGACCCAGGAACTGCGGACAACAGGCTTTCGACTCAACCCAGGAACTGCGGACGACAGGCTTTCGACTCGACCCAGGAACTACGGACGACAGGCTTTCGACTCGACCCAGGAACTGCGGACGACAGGCTTTCGACTCGACCCAGGAACTGCGGATGACAGGCTTTCGACTCGACTCGACCCAGGAACTGCGGATGACAGGCTCTCGACTCGACTCGACCCAGGAACTGCGGATGACAGGCTCTCGACTCGACTCGACCCAGGAACTGCGGATGACAGGCTCTCGACTCGACTCGACCCAGGAACTGCGGATGACAGGCTTTCGACTCGACCCAGGAACTGCGGATGACAGGCTCTCGACTCGACCCAGGAACTATGGACGACAGGCTCTCTGCTCGACTCGACCCAGGAACTGCGGATGACAGGCTCTCGACTCGACCCAGGAACTGCGGATGACAGGCTCTCGGCTCGACTCGACCCAGGAACTGCGGACGACAGGCTCTCGACTCGACCCAGGAACTGCGGATGACAGGCTTTCGACTCGACTCGACCCAGGAACTGCGGACGACAGGCTCTCGACTCGACTCGACCCAGGAACTGCGGACGACAGGCTCTCGACTCGACCCAGGAACTACGGACGACAGGCTCTCGACTCGACCCAGGAACTGCGGATGACAGGCTTTCGACTCGACCCAGGAACTGCGGACGACAGGCTTTCGACTCGACTCGACCCAGGAACTGCGGACGACAGGCTCTCGACTCGACTCGACCCAGGAACTGCGGACGACAGGCTTTCGACTCGACCCAGGAACTGCGGATGACAGGCTTTCGACTCGACTCGACCCAGGAACTGCGGATGACAGGCTCTCGACTCGACTCGACCCAGGAACTGCGGATGACAGGCTTTCGACTTGACCCAGGAACTGCGGATGACAGGCTCTCGACTCGACCCAGGAACTATGGACGACAGGCTTTCGACTCGACCCAGGAACTGCGGATGACAGGCTCTCGACTCGACCCAGGAACTACGGATGACAGGCTTTCGACTCGACCCAGGAACTGCGGATGACAGGCTTTCGACTCGACTCGACCCAGGAACTGCGGATGACAGGCTCTCGACTCGACTCGACCCAGGAACTGCGGATGACAGGCTTTCGACTCGACCCAGGAACTGCGGATGACAGGCTCTCGACTCGACCCAGGAACTATGGACGACAGGCTCTCGACTCGACTCGACCCAGGAACTGCGGACGACAGGCTCTCGACTCGACCCAGGAACTGCGGATGACAGGCTCTCGACTCGACCCAGGAACTGCGGATGACAGGCTCTCGACTCGACCCAGGAACTATGGACGACAGGCTTTCGACTCGACCCAGGAACTGCGGATGACAGGCTCTCGACTCGACCCAGGAACTGCGGATGACAGGCTCTCGACTCGACTCGACCCAGGAACTGCGGATGACAGGCTTTCGACTCGACCCAGGAACTGCGGATGACAGGCTTTCGACTCGACCCAGGAACAGCGGATGACAGGCTTTCGACTCGACCCAGGAACTACGGATGACAGGCTTTCGACTCGACCCAGGAACTGCGGATGACAGGCTTTTGACTCGACCCAGGAACTGCGGATGACAGGCTCTCGACTCGACTCGACCCAGGAACTGCGGATGACAGGCTTTCGACTCGACCCAGGAACTGCGGATGACAGGCTTTCGACTCGACTCGACCCAGGAACTGCGGACGACAGGCTCTCGACTCGACTCGACCCAGGAACTGCGGACGACAGGCTCTCGACTCGACTCGACCCAGGAACTGCGGACGACAGGCTCTCGACTCGACTCGACCCAGGAACTACGGACGACAGGCTCTCGACTCGACTCGACCCAGGAACTGCGGATGACAGGCTTTCGACTCGACCCAGGAACTGCGGACAACAGGCTTTCGACTCAACCCAGGAACTGCGGACGACAGGCTTTCGACTCGACCCAGGAACTACGGACGACAGGCTTTCGACTCGACCCAGGAACTGCGGACGACAGGCTTTCGACTCGACCCAGGAACTGCGGATAACAGGCTTTCGACTCGACTCGACCCAGGAACTGCGGATGACAGGCTCTCGACTCGACTCGACCCAGGAACTGCGGATGACAGGCTCTCGACTCGACTCGACCCAGGAACTGCGGACGACAGGCTCTCGACTCGACTCAACCCAGGAACTGCGGATGACAGGCTCTCGACTCGACCTGACCCAGGAACTGCGGATGACAGGCTCTCGACTCGACCCAGGAACTATGGACGACAGGCTTTCGACTCGACCCAGGAACTGCGGATGACAGGCTCTCGACTCGACCCAGGAACTACGGATGACAGGCTTTCGACTCGACCCAGGAACTGCGGATGACAGGCTTTCGACTCGACCCAGGAACTGCGGATGACAGGCTTTCGACTCGACTCGACCCAGGAACTGCGGACGACAGGCTCTCGACTCGACTCGACCCAGGAACTGCGGACGACAGGCTCTCGACTCGACTCGACCCAGGAACTACGGACGACAGGCTCTCGACTCGACCCAGGAACTGCGGACGACAGGCTCTCGACTCGACTCGACCCAGGAACTGCGGACGACAGGCTCTCGACTCGACTCGACCCAGGAACTGCGGACGACAGGCTCTCGGCTCGACTCGACCCAGGAACTGCGGATGACAGGCTCTCGACTCGACTCGACCCAGGAACTGCGGATGACAGGCTTTCGACTCGACCCAGGAACTGCGGATGACAGGCTCTCGACTCGACCCAGGAACTGCGGACGACAGGCTGTCGACTCGACCCAGGAACTGCGGACGACAGGCTCTCGACTCGACCCAGGAACTGCGGACGACAGGCTCTCGACTCGACTCGACCCAGGAACTGCGGACGACAGGCTCTCGACTCGACCCAGGAACTACGGACGACAGGCTCTCGACTCGACCCAGGAACTACGGACGACAGGCTCTCGACTCGACCTGACCCAGGAACTGCGGACGACAGGCTCTCGACTCGACCCAGGAACTGCGGACGACAGGCTCTCGACTCGACCCAGGAACTGCGGACGACAGGCTTTCGACTCGACCCAGGAACTACGGACAACAGGCTTTCGACTCGACCCAGGAACTGCGGATGACAGGCTTTCGACTCGACCCAGGAACTGCGGATGACAGGCTTTCGACTCGACCCAGGAACTACGGATGACAGGCTTTCGACTCGACCCAGGAACTGCGGATGACAGGCTTTTGACTCGACCCAGGAACTGCGGATGACAGGCTCTCGACTCGACTCGACCCAGGAACTGCGGATGACAGGCTTTCGACTCGACCCAGGAACTGCGGATGACAGGCTTTCGACTCGACTCGACCCAGGAACTGCGGACGACAGGCTCTCGACTCGACTCGACCCAGGAACTGCGGACGACAGGCTCTCGACTCGACTCGACCCAGGAACTGCGGACGACAGGCTCTCGACTCGACTCGACCCAGGAACTACGGACGACAGGCTCTCGACTCGACTCGACCCAGGAACTGCGGATGACAGGCTCTCGACTCGACTCGACCCAGGAACTGCGGACGACAGGCTCTCGACTCGACTCGACCCAGGAACTGCGGACGACAGGCTCTCGGCTCGACTCGACCCAGGAACTACGGACGACAGGCTTTCGACTCGACCCAGGAACTGCGGACGACAGGCTTTCGACTCGACCCAGGAACTGCGGATGACAGGCTTTCGACTCGACTCGACCCAGGAACTGCGGATGACAGGCTCTCGACTCGACTCGACCCAGGAACTGCGGATGACAGGCTCTCGACTCGACTCGACCCAGGAACTGCGGATGACAGGCTCTCGACTCGACTCGACCCAGGAACTGCGGATGACAGGCTTTCGACTCGACCCAGGAACTGCGGATGACAGGCTCTCGACTCGACCCAGGAACTATGGACGACAGGCTTTCGACTCGACCCAGGAACTGCGGATGACAGGCTCTCGACTCGACCCAGGAACTACGGATGACAGGCTTTCGACTCGACCCAGGAACTGCGGATGACAGGCTTTCGACTCGACCCAGGAACTGCGGATGACAGGCTTTCGACTCGACTCGACCCAGGAACTGCGGACGACAGGCTCTCGACTCGACTCGACCCAGGAACTGCGGACGACAGGCTCTCGACTCGACCCAGGAACTACGGACGACAGGCTCTCGACTCGACCCAGGAACTGCGGATGACAGGCTTTCGACTCGACCCAGGAACTGCGGACGACAGGCTTTCGACTCAACCCAGGAACTGCGGACGACAGGCTCTCGACTCGACCAGACCCAGGAACTGCGGACGACAGGCTTTCGACTCGACCCAGGAACTGCGGATGACAGGCTTTCGACTCGACTCGACCCAGGAACTGCGGATGACAGGCTCTCGACTCGACTCGACCCAGGAACTGCGGATGACAGGCTTTCGACTTGACCCAGGAACTGCGGATGACAGGCTCTCGACTCGACCCAGGAACTATGGACGACAGGCTTTCGACTCGACCCAGGAACTGCGGATGACAGGCTCTCGACTCGACCCAGGAACTACGGATGACAGGCTTTCGACTCGACCCAGGAACTGCGGATGACAGGCTTTCGACTCGACTCGACCCAGGAACTGCGGATGACAGGCTCTCGACTCGACTCGACCCAGGAACTGCGGATGACAGGCTCTCGGCTCGACTCGACCCAGGAACTGCGGACGACAGGCTCTCGGCTCGACTCGACCCAGGAACTGCGGACGACAGGCTCTCGACTCGACTCGACCCAGGAACTGCGGACGACAGGCTCTCGACTCGACTCGACCCAGGAACTGCGGATGACAGGCTCTCGACTCGACCCAGGAACTGTGGATGACAGGCTCTCGACTCGACCCAGGACCTGCGGACTACAGGCTCTCTGCTCGACTCAACCCCGGAACTGCGGATGACAGGCTCTCGACTCGACCCAGGAACTGCGGATGACAGGCTCTCGACTCGACTCGACCCAGGAACTGCGGATGACAGGCTCTCGACTCGACTCGACCCAGGAACTGCGGACGACAGGCTTTCGACTCGACCCAGGAACAGCGGATGACAGGCTTTCGACTCTACCCAGGAACTACGGATGACAGGCTTTCGACTCGACCCAGGAACTGCGGATGACAGGCTTTTGACTCGACCCAGGAACTGCGGATGACAGGCTCTCGACTCGACTCGACCCAGGAACTGCGGATGACAGGCTTTCGACTCGACCCAGGAACTGCGGATGACAGGCTTTCGACTCGACTCGACCCAGGAACTGCGGACGACAGGCTCTCGACTCGACTCGACCCAGGAACTGCGGACGACAGGCTCTCGACTCGACTCGACCCAGGAACTGCGGACGACAGGCTCTCGACTCGACTCGACCCAGGAACTACGGACGACAGGCTCTCGACTCGACTCGACCCAGGAACTGCGGATGACAGGCTTTCGACTCGACCCAGGAACTGCGGACAACAGGCTTTCGACTCAACCCAGGAACTGCGGACGACAGGCTTTCGACTCGACCCAGGAACTACGGACGACAGGCTTTCGACTCGACCCAGGAACTGCGGACGACAGGCTTTCGACTCGACCCAGGAACTGCGGATAACAGGCTTTCGACTCGACTCGACCCAGGAACTGCGGATGACAGGCTCTCGACTCGACTCGACCCAGGAACTGCGGATGACAGGCTCTCGACTCGACTCGACCCAGGAACTGCGGATGACAGGCTCTCGACTCGACTCGACCCAGGAACTGCGGATGACAGGCTTTCGACTCGACCCAGGAACTGCGGATGACAGGCTCTCGACTCGACCCAGGAACTATGGACGACAGGCTTTCGACTCGACCCAGGAACTGCGGATGACAGGCTCTCGACTCGACCCAGGAACTACGGATGACAGGCTTTCGACTCGACCCAGGAACTGCGGATGACAGGCTCTCGACTCGACCCAGGAACTGCGGATGACAGGCTCTCGACTCGACTCGACCCAGGAACTGCGGACGACAGGCTCTCGACTCGAACTCGACCCAGGAACTGCGGACGACAGGCTCTCGACTCGACCCAGGAACTACGGACGACAGGCTCTCGACTCGACCCAGGAACTGCGGATGACAGGCTTTCGACTCGACCCAGGAACTGCGGACAACAGGCTTTCGACTCAACCCAGGAACTGCGGACGACAGGCTTTCGACTCAACCCAGGAACTACGGACGACAGGCTTTCGACTCGACCCAGGAACTGCGGACGACAGGCTTTCAACTCGACCCAGGAACTGCGGATGACAGGCTTTCGACTCGACTCGACCCAGGAACTGCGGATGACAGGCTCTCGACTCGACTCGACCCAGGAACTGCGGATGACAGGCTTTCGACTTGACCCAGGAACTGCGGATGACAGGCTCTCGACTCGACCCAGGAACTATGGACGACAGGCTTTCGACTCGACCCAGGAACTGCGGATGACAGGCTCTCGACTCGACCCAGGAACTACGGATGACAGGCTTTCGACTCGACCCAGGAACTGCGGATGACAGGCTTTCGACTCGACTCGACCCAGGAACTGCGGATGACAGGCTCTCGACTCGACTCGACCCAGGAACTGCGGATGACAGGCTTTCGACTCGACCCAGGAACTGCGGATGACAGGCTCTCGACTCGACCCAGGAACTATGGACGACAGGCTTTCGACTCGACCCAGGAACTGCGGACGACAGGCTCTCGACTCGACTCGACCCAGGAACTGCGGACGACAGGCTCTCGACTCGACTCGACCCAGGAACTGCGGATGACAGGCTCTCGACTCGACCCAGGAACTATGGACGACAGGCTTTCGACTCGACCCAGGAACTGCGGATGACAGGCTCTCGACTCGACCCAGGAACTGCGGATGACAGGCTCTCGACTCGACTCGACCCAGGAACTGCGGATGACAGGCTTTCGACTCGACCCAGGAACTGCGGATGACAGGCTTTCGACTCGACCCAGGAACTGCGGATGACAGGCTCTCGACTCGACCCAGGAACTGCGGATGACAGGCTTCGACTCGACCCAGGAACTACGGACGACAGGCTCTCGACTCGACCCAGGAACTGCGGATGACAGGCTCTCGACTCGATCCAGGAACTGCGGATGACAGGCTCTCGACTCGATCCAGGAACTACGGACGACAGGCTTTCGACTCGACCCAGGAACTGCGGATGACAGGCTTTCGACTCGACCCAGGAACTGCGGACGACAGGCTCTCGACTCGACCCAGGAACTACGGACAACAGGCTTTCGACTCGACCCAGGAACTGCGGATGACAGGCTTTCGACTCGACCCAGGAACTGCGGATGACAGGCTTTCGACTCGACCCAGGAACTACGGATGACAGGCTTTCGACTCGACCCAGGAACTGCGGATGACAGGCTTTCGACTCGACCCAGGAACTGCGGATGACAGGCTCTCGACTCGACTCGACCCAGGAACTGCGGATGACAGGCTTTCGACTCGACCCAGGAACTGCGGATGACAGGCTTTCGACTCGACTCGACCCAGGAACTGCGGACGACAGGCTCTCGACTCGACTCGACCCAGGAACTGCGGACGACAGGCTCTCGACTCGACTCGACCCAGGAACTACGGACGACAGGCTCTCGACTCGACTCGACCCAGGAACTGCGGATGACAGGCTTTCGACTCGACCCAGGAACTGCGGACAACAGGCTTTCGACTCAACCCAGGATCTGCGGACGACAGGCTTTCGACTCGACCCAGGAACTACGGACGACAGGCTTTCGACTCGACCCAGGAACTGCGGACGACAGGCTTTCGACTCAACCCAGGAACTGCGGATGACAGGCTTTCGACTCGACTCGACCCAGGAACTGCGGATGACAGGCTCTCGACTCGACTCGACCCAGGAACTGCGGATGACAGGCTTTCGACTCGACCCAGGAACTGCGGATGACAGGCTTTCGACTCGACTCGACCCAGGAACTGCGGACGACAGGCTCTCGACTCGACTCGACCCAGGAACTGCGGACGACAGGCTCTCGACTCGACTCGACCCAGGAACTACGGACGACAGGCTCTCGACTCGACTCGACCCAGGAACTGCGGATGACAGGCTTTCGACTCGACCCAGGAACTGCGGACAACAGGCTTTCGACTCAACCCAGGAACTGCGGACGACAGGCTTTCGACTCGACCCAGGAACTACGGACGACAGGCTTTCGACTCGACCCAGGAACTGCGGACGACAGGCTCTCGACTCGACCCAGGAACTGCGGATGACAGGCTTTCGACTCGACTCGACCCAGGAACTGCGGATGACAGGCTCTCGACTCGACTCGACCCAGGAACTGCGGATGACAGGCTCTCGACTCGACTCGACCCAGGAACTGCGGATGACAGGCTCTCGACTCGACTCGACCCAGGAACTGCGGATGACAGGCTTTCGACTCGACCCAGGAACTGCGGATGACAGGCTCTCGACTCGACCCAGGAACTATGGACGACAGGCTTTCGACTCGACCCAGGAACTACGGACGACAGGCTCTCGACTCGACCCAGGAACTGCGGATGACAGGCTCTCGACTCGATCCAGGAACTGCGGATGACAGGCTCTCGACTCGATCCAGGAACTACGGACGACAGGCTTTCGACTCGACCCAGGAACTGCGGATGACAGGCTTTCGACTCGACCCAGGAACTGCGGACGACAGGCTCTCGACTCGACCCAGGAACTACGGACAACAGGCTTTCGACTCGACCCAGGAACTGCGGATGACAGGCTTTCGACTCGACCCAGGAACTGCGGATGACAGGCTTTCGACTCGACCCAGGAACTACGGATGACAGGCTTTCGACTCGACCCAGGAACTGCGGATGACAGGCTTTCGACTCGACCCAGGAACTGCGGATGACAGGCTCTCGACTCGACTCGACCCAGGAACTGCGGATGACAGGCTTTCGACTCGACCCAGGAACTGCGGATGACAGGCTTTCGACTCGACTCGACCCAGGAACTGCGGACGACAGGCTCTCGACTCGACTCGACCCAGGAACTGCGGACGACAGGCTCTCGACTCGACTCGACCCAGGAACTACGGACGACAGGCTCTCGACTCGACTCGACCCAGGAACTGCGGATGACAGGCTTTCGACTCGACCCAGGAACTGCGGACAACAGGCTTTCGACTCAACCCAGGATCTGCGGACGACAGGCTTTCGACTCGACCCAGGAACTACGGACGACAGGCTTTCGACTCGACCCAGGAACTGCGGACGACAGGCTTTCGACTCAACCCAGGAACTGCGGATGACAGGCTTTCGACTCGACTCGACCCAGGAACTGCGGATGACAGGCTCTCGACTCGACTCGACCCAGGAACTGCGGATGACAGGCTTTCGACTCGACCCAGGAACTGCGGATGACAGGCTTTCGACTCGACTCGACCCAGGAACTGCGGACGACAGGCTCTCGACTCGACTCGACCCAGGAACTGCGGACGACAGGCTCTCGACTCGACTCGACCCAGGAACTACGGACGACAGGCTCTCGACTCGACTCGACCCAGGAACTGCGGATGACAGGCTTTCGACTCGACCCAGGAACTGCGGACAACAGGCTTTCGACTCAACCCAGGAACTGCGGATGACAGGCTCGTATCGACTCGACCCAGGAACTACGGACGACAGGCTTTCGACTCGACCCAGGAACTGCGGACGACAGGCTTTCGACTCGACCCAGGAACTGCGGATGACAGGCTTTCGACTCGACTCGACCCAGGAACTGCGGATGACAGGCTCTCGACTCGACTCGACCCAGGAACTGCGGATGACAGGCTCTCGACTCGACTCGACCCAGGAACTGCGGATGACAGGCTCTCGACTCGACTCGACCCAGGAACTGCGGATGACAGGCTTTCGACTCGACCCAGGAACTGCGGATGACAGGCTCTCGACTCGACCCAGGAACTATGGACGACAGGCTTTCGACTCGACCCAGGAACTGCGGACGACAGGCTCTCGACTCGACTCGACCCAGGAACTGCGGACGACAGGCTCTCGACTCGACTCGACCCAGGAACTGCGGACGACAGGCTCTCGACTCGACTCGACCCAGGAACTACGGACGACAGGCTCTCGACTCGACCCAGGAACTGCGGACGACAGGCTCTCGACTCGACTCGACCCAGGAACTGCGGACGACAGGCTCTCGACTCGACCCAGGAACTACGGACGACAGGCTCTCGACTCGACCCAGGAACTACGGACGACAGGCTTTCGACTCGACCCAGGAACTGCGGACGACAGGCTCTCGACTCGACCCAGGAACTGCGGACGACAGGCTTTCGACTCGACCCAGGAACTACGGACAACAGGCTTTCGACTCGACCCAGGAACTGCGGATGACAGGCTTTCGACTCGACCCAGGAACTGCGGATGACAGGCTTTCGACTCGACCCAGGAACTACGGATGACAGGCTTTCGACTCGACCCAGGAACTGCGGATGACAGGCTTTCGACTCGACCCAGGAACTGCGGATGACAGGCTCTCGACTCGACTCGACCCAGGAACTGCGGATGACAGGCTTTCGACTCGACCCAGGAACTGCGGATGACAGGCTTTCGACTCGACTCGACCCAGGAACTGCGGATGACAGGCTCTCGACTCGACTCGACCCAGGAACTGCGGATGACAGGCTCTCGACTCGACTCGACCCAGGAACTGCGGATGACAGGCTCTCGACTCGACTCGACCCAGGAACTGCGGATGACAGGCTCTCGACTCGACTCGACCCAGGAACTGCGGATGACAGGCTCTCGACTCGACTCGACCCAGGAACTGCGGACGACAGGCTCTCGACTCGACCCAGGAACTGCGGACGACAGGCTCTCGACTCGACTCGACCCAGGAACTGCGGACGACAGGCTCTCGACTCGACCCAGGAACTACGGACGACAGGCTCTCGACTCGACCCAGGAACTACGGACGACAGGCTCTCGACTCGACCCAGGAACTGTGGACGACAGGCTCTCGACTCGACCCAGGAACTACGGATGACAGGCTTTCGACTCGACCCAGGAACTGCGGATGACAGGCTTTCGACTCGACTCGACCCAGGAACTGCGGATGACAGGCTCTCGACTCGACTCGACCCAGGAACTGCGGATGACAGGCTTTCGACTCGACCCAGGAACTGCGGATGACAGGCTCTCGACTCGACCCAGGAACTATGGACGACAGGCTTTCGACTCGACCCAGGAACTGCGGATGACAGGCTCTCGACTCGACTCGACCCAGGAACTGCGGATGACAGGCTCTCGACTCGACCCAGGAACTGCGGATGACAGGCTCTCGACTCGACCCAGGAACTATGGACGACAGGCTTTCGACTCGACCCAGGAACTGCGGATGACAGGCTCTCGACTCGACCCAGGAACTGCGGATGACAGGCTCTCGACTCGACTCGACCCAGGAACTGCGGATGACAGGCTTTCGACTCGACCCAGGAACTGCGGATGACAGGCTTTCGACTCGACCCAGGAACTGCGGATGACAGGCTCTCGACTCGACCCAGGAACTGCGGATGACAGGCTCTCGACTCGACCCAGGAACTACGGACGACAGGCTCTCGACTCGACCCAGGAACTGCGGATGACAGGCTCTCGACTCGATCCAGGAACTACGGACGACAGGCTTTCGACTCGACCCAGGAACTGCGGATGACAGGCTTTCGACTCGACCCAGGAACTGCGGACGACAGGCTCTCGACTCGACCCAGGAACTACGGACGACAGGCTCTCGACTCGACCCAGGAACTGCGGATGACAGGCTCTCGACTCGACCCAGGAACTACGGACGACAGGCTCTCGACTCGACCCAGGAACTACGGATGACAGGCTCTCGACTCGACTCGACTCGACCCAGGAACTGCGGACGACAGGCTCTCGACTCGACCCAGGAACTGCGGACGACAGGCTCTCGACTCGACTCGACCCAGGAACTGCGGACGACAGGCTCTCGACTCGACTCGACCCAGGAACTGCGGACGACAGGCTCTCGACTCGACTCGACCCAGGAACTGCGGATGACAGGCTCTCGACTCGACCCAGGAACTACGGACGACAGGCTTTCGACTCGACCCAGGAACTGCGGACGACAGGCTTTCGACTCGACCCAGGAACTACTACGGATGACAGGCTCTCGACTCGACCCAGGAACTACGGACGACAGGCTCTCGACTCGACTCGACCCAGGAACTGCGGACGACAGGCTCTCGACTCGACTCGACCCAGGAACTGCGGACGACAGGCTCTCGACTCGACCCAGGAACTGCGGATGACAGGCTATCGACTCGACCCAGGAACTGCGGATGACAGGCTTTCGACTCGACCCAGGAACTACGGATGACAGGCTCTCGACTCGACCCAGGAACTACGGACGACAGGCTCTCGGCTCGACTCGACCCAGGAACTGCGGACGACAGGCTCTCGGCTCGACTCGACCCAGGAACTGCGGATGACAGGCTCTCGACTCGACCCAGGAACTACGGATGACAGGCTTTCGACTCGACCCAGGAACTGCGGATGACAGGCTCTCGACTCGACCCAGGAACTACGGATGACAGGCTCTCGACTCGACCCAGGAACTACGGATGACAGGCTCTCGGCTCGACTCGACCCAGGAACTGCGGACGACAGGCTCTCGACTCGACTCGACCCAGGAACTACGGACGACAGGCTCTCGACTCGACCCAGGAACTGCGGACGACAGGCTCTCGACTCGACTCGACCCAGGAACTGCGGACGACAGGCTCTCGACTCGACCCAGGAACTACGGATGACAGGCTCTCGACTCGACCCAGGAACTACGGACAACAGGCTCTCGACTCGACCCAGGAACTACGGACAACAGGCTTTCGACTCGACCCAGGAACTGCGGACGACAGGCTTTCGACTCGACCCAGGAACTGCGGACGACAGGCTCTCGACTCGACCCAGGAACTACGGACGACAGGCTCTCGACTCGACCCAGGAACTACGGACGACAGGCTTTCGACTCGACCCAGGAACTGCGGACGACAGGCTTTCGACTCGACCCAGGAACTGCGGACGACAGGCTCTCGACTCGACCCAGGAACTACGGACGACAGGCTTTCGACTCGACCCAGGAACTGCGGACGACAGGCTCTCGACTCGACCCAGGAACTACGGACGACAGGCTCTCGACTCGACCCAGGAACTACGGACGACAGGCTCTCGACTCGACCCAGGAACTGCGGATGACAGGCTCTCGACTCGACCCAGGAACTACGGACGACAGGCTTTCGACTCGACCCAGGAACTGCGGATGACAGGCTTTCGACTCGACCCAGGAACTACGGACGACAGGCTCTCGACTCGACCCAGGAACTACAGACGACAGGCTTTCGACTCGACCCAGGAACTGCGGACGACAGGCTCTCGACTCGACCCAGGAACTGCGGACGACAGGCTCTCGACTCGACCCAGGAACTACGGACGACAGGCTTTCGACTCGACCCAGGAACTGCGGACGACAGGCTTTCGACTCGACTCATTCTCGGCGGCCCAGAACAAGCATAGCCTACTGCTGAGGTGACGTACCAGCAGCGAGTAGATGAAAGCCAGAGTTTTTATGCTGCCGGCTCGAATGAGGTTCAGGTGCCCTAATCAAAGAGCCCAGTGGAACACGGGGAAAAGGAAATTAACTGAAATGAGGAGTCAACGGACCGGACCATGACAGGACGTGTGTGATTGGACTGCAGCCTGTGTGGAGTGCCAGTGGGCAAAAATTAAGCAACATGTCCAGGTGCCATGGGGACCTTTTTGATGTCCCTGAGTGACCATTTGACCATGTCAATGTGGGCCTTGCTGGTCTTCTCTCCCCCTCCCCCCACCCCACCACCTTCCGTGGTTTCTCGCATCTCCTTACAACGGTGGCCCATACCAGCAGGTGGCCAGAGGTCATCCCTCTAGCATCAATGATGGCTGCAATTGTGGCTCCAGTGTTCATCAGCACCTGGGTTGTTTGGTTTGGCACCCATCTGGTATTTCCTCTGACCGTGGTCCCCAACTTATATCAGATCTCTGGGCTGTGATGGCCCAGAACCTCTGCATTATGCTACATCACACCACAGCGTATCACCAATCACCAACAGTTCAATGGCCTATGTGAGCGGCTTCACCGCTTCTTAAAGGCTGCTCTGAGGGCTTCCCTGACGGATGAGATTAGCATGGTCATCTCCCGTGTGTTCTGCTGGGGCTCAGAACAACTCTGAAAGAGGACCTGCAGTCATCCATGGCTGAATTTGTTTCCCAGCAACTATTGTGAGTGCAAGCTGATTTTATTCTTGATTCCACGACCGACTGGTCGATTTCTCAACAGCATTCCACCCTCTGTGGTAAATTCAGTTCCTTCGCACCTATTGCCTCCTCCCATCATGGCGAACAGCTCGCCTGGGTTCCTATTGACCTACACTCCACCACGTTTGTTTCTGCTGCTATGATGCACATCAACAGACTCTTTGGCCCCCTTACAATGGCCCATTTCACATTTTGGAATGGGCAGAAAAGACTCTTATCAAAGATAAGAGGGTAAACCTGAACATATTTTGGTAGATCTTTACCTTGCCCTGCTGTCACAGCATCACCATGAGCGTGTCAATGTACCTCGGGATGAGCCAGAGGCCTCTGCTGTTCCTCCACCTATGGGACATAGGACCTGAGCCAGGCGTCTCGTCCGAGTTTCAGACAGGCTCACAATGCCGGTTTTAGTGAATTCTGGGGGGACCTGTGTCAGGTAGTGTAATCGGTGGAAATGTACATAATTCACAACCACCAACATTGAGTTGTGGTTTCACTTTAAGAGGCAGGTCTGATGATATAATGTAATTATGTGAAGTTTTTGTTAACCGTGCTTTGTGTTCAATATCTGGAGTACAATAAATGAGTTGTTACAGTTTTCTTTAAACATAAAATACTTCTGCTGTTTTTATTTGTGAAAACCTACAGTAGCAAGAGGAGAGCTCATGCTCTCTTCTCACTTCTACCATTGGGCAAGAGGTACAGGAGCCTTAGGTTCCACACCACTAGGTTCAGGAGCAGTTGTTATCCTACAACCATCAAGCTCCTGAACCAGTGTAATAACTTCACACACGTCTAGGCTGAACTGACTCCACAACCCAGAAACTAACTTTTAAGTACTTAATTGTTTGTTTCTATTTTGTTAATTATTTACTCAATTTGTCTTCTTTTTCACTTTGGGGGTGTTTTTCTGTCTTTGTTATTTATAGTTTGTCATAAATTCAGTGGTATCCCTTCATTTTCCTGTAAATGCCTATGGTCCACCATGGTAAGGAGATGCGTGAGACCACGGAAGCTGGTGGGAGGGGGGCAGTGGAGGAGACCAACAAGGTCCACATTGACATGGTCAAGCTAGTACTTGGAGAGATATTTGTACTATGATTAGACAAGGCACTGACTTCAAGAGTCAGGAACGTTATGTTGCAGCTTCAAAAACACAAGCTAGGTGGCAGCTGGAGTATTACATTCAATTCTGGGAGTTCCATTATGGGGAAAGATGCAGAGGCTTTGGAAAGGGTGTAGGACAGGTTTACCAGGATGCTGCCTGGGTTTGTGTGCATGTGGTTATAGAGTTATAGAGAAGTACAGTACATATGCCCTTTGGCCCATCTAGTCCATGCTGAAACTATTTAACTGCCTGCACCCATTGACCTGCTCCAGTACCATACCCCTCAATACCCCTACCATCCTTGTACTGTACCTGGTCAAACTTCTCCTAAACATTGAAATCGAGCTGGCATGCACCACTTGTCCTGGCAGCTCATTTCACACTCTCACAGCTCTCTGAGTGAAGAATTTTACTCTCACGTTCCCTTTAAACTTTCCATAACCCATAACCTCTGGTTGTAGTCCCACCCAAACTCAGTGGGAAAAGCTTGCTTGCACTTACCCTATCTATACCCCTATCAAATCTCCTCTCTATCTTCCATGTTCTATAGAATGAAGTTCCTAGCCTATTCAATCTTTCCTTTTAACTCAGGTCCTCCAGACCTGACAACATCCTTGTAAATTTTCTCTGTACTCTTTCAACTTTGTTTACATCTTTCCTGTAGGTAGGTGACCAAAATTGCACACAATACTCCAAAATAGGTTCACCAACATCTTACACAACTTGAATATAACATCCCATCTTCTGTACTCAATACATTGATTAATGAAGGCCAACGTGCCAAAAGCTTTCTTTACAATCCTACCTACATGTGATGCCACTTTCAATGAATTATGTACCCGTATTCCCAGATCCCTTTATTCTACAACACTCCTCAGTGCCCTACCATTCACTATGTAAGACCTACCCTGGTTGGTCCTACCAAAGTGCAAAATCTTGCACTTGTCTGTATTAATTTTCATTTGCCATTTTTCAGCTCATTTTTCCAACTGATGCAGATCCCTCTGCAAGACATGATAGTCTTCCTTGCTGTTCACTACACGCCCAATCTTGGTGTCATCCACAAATTTGTTGATCCAGTTAACCACATTGATATAGATGTCAAGAAACAACGGACCCAGCTCCAATCCCTGCGGCACACCACTAGTCACAGGCCTCCAGTCAGAGAGGCAACTATCTACCACCACTTGGCTTCTCCCACAAAGCCAATGTCTAATCCAATTTACTACCTCATCTAGAATGCTGAGTGTCTGGACTTTCCTGTCCAGCCTTCCATGTGGGACTTTGTCAGATGCCTTACTAAAGTCCATGTAGACAACATCCACTGCCTTGCCTTCATCCACTTTCCTGGTAAATTCCTCAAAAAAGGAAAGCGATCTAAGGAGAGGTTAAACGAACTTGGTTTGTTTCCTCTGGAATGGATTAGGCTGAAGAGAAACCCGATTGAAGTTTATAAAATTATGAGAAGCATAGAGCAGGCAGTCAGAATCTTATTCCCAGGGTCAGAAAATAAGGAAGCATGTAGGATTGGGGATGAGTTCAAAGGATATGAGCAGGGCATTTTTTTATGCAAAGAATATTAGGTGCCTGGAATGTGCTGCCAGAGGTTGTGGTGGAGGCAGATATGATATATGTATTTAAGAGGGTCTTAAATAGGCATGTGAATAGGCAGAGATATGGAGCATGTTCAGCTAGAGGTGACTGGTTTGGCACAACATTGTGGGCCAAAGGGCCATACTGTTCTATGTTTGATGTGCGTAAGTCTTATTTGTTTTTGCCATCAGTTCAGGCACAAACTGCACCAACAATTTTAGTGTTAAGAAATTTATCCCCTTGTATTTCTGTTTGTATTTATGGTTGAATATCAAATCTATATTGAAATTCCAATACCAGATTATTATCATACTTTCGTTTTTAAATTTGTTCTTTAATATGATTCAGCATGGTAATCTGATGACAATAGACATTTTAAACAGAGTTTCCAGTCATTATTGATTAATAATCTACTTATTAAAAAATAAACGATTTTAATAAGTTATTGATTAATTTACTTTTGCCACTATTACTTCCTTGGTAACTAAAGCATATGTACCTTTAAAACAAGTTCATTAATATCCTGGAAAATAAAAATAGTTTGATTTTTTTGAGCTTCCGTGTGCAGTTAATAAAAATGCTTCACCCTACCATCCCTTTTCTGCCTCAGTGGAACAAACCAATGCAGAACACAATGCAAGTGTTGCCTAAACAACCTCCACATTGTACACTGTACATGTCCCTGAAAACATTGGTTCCGAATTTATGCTCCCAAGTTCATACCAAATAACATTATAATTAGCTATAAGTCTATAAAATAAGTGAACAGAGTTAGGCCATTTTGCCCATCATGTCTGCTCTGACATTTCATCATGGCTGATCCATTTTTTCCCCAATATATCAACCTCTGCCTTAAATATATCCAACGACGGCCTCCACAGCTGGCTGTGGCAATAAATTCCACAGATTCACCACTCTCTGGCTAAAGAAATTCCTCCTCATCTCCATTCTAAAAGGACACCCCTCTATTCTGAGACTGTGTCCTCTGGTCTTAGACTCTCCCACCATATGAAACATCCTCTCCACATCAACTCTATCAAGGCCTTTCACCATTCGATAGGTTTCAATGAGGTCACACCTCATTCTTCTGAATTCTAGTGAATACAGGCCAAGAGCCATAAAACACTCTTCATATGTCGTCGTCGTCATGGCTATCCCTCGAGGTCGAGAATGATGGTCTTTGTTCTGAAGAAGTGGCCCACAGAGCGAAGATGCCTGTGTGTGTATTTGTTTAACATGTACTTGATGTTGCGCTCCAAGAGGCACACGATACTTCACAAATCAACCAACTGATTCCAATGGCATGGAAACCACGACGATTGGAGCTGATGGATTTGTTGCAGCCTTCATCCGCCTTCACAGCCATTGAGTTCGAAGTAACTTTGTCCGCCTGTTCCACCGTTGAGGTCTTGGTTGGATTGTTCTTTGTCAGGGACCTCACCCTCAACCTTACCGCCATGGGTGACCATACCAGGAGAACAGCTCCAGACAGCATTGCTCTCGGGATCACAGGACCACACAAGCTTCTCTACCACGACAAGGTGACAATCTACGGAGAAGACTTCATATGACAAGCCATTCAATTCTGGAATCATTTTCGTGAACCTCCTTTGAACCTTCTCCAGTGTCAACACATCTTTTCTAACAACACACACAAAATGCTGGTGGAACGCAGCAGGCCAGTCAGCATCCATAGGAAGAAGCACAGACAACATTTCGGGCCGAGACCCTTCGTCAAGACTAACTGAAAGAAGAAATAGTAAGAGATTTGAAAGTGGGAGGGGTAGGGGGAGATCTGAAATGATAGGAGAAGACAGGAGGGGGAGGGATGGAGCTAAGAGCTGCAAAGTTGATTGGCAAAAGGGATACAAGGGTGGAGAAGGGAGAGGATCATGGGATGGGAGGCCTAGGGAGAAAGAAAGAGGGAGGGGACCCCAGAGGGGGAGGGAGGAGGGGGAAAGAAAGATGAGGGGCCCAAAACTGCTCACAATTCTCCATGAGGCCTCATTGGTGCTTTATATTACTCCCTTGTTTTTAAATTCTAGTCCCCTTGAAATAAATGCTAACATTGCAATTGCCTTCCTCACCACAGACTCAACCTGCAAATTAAACTTCAGGGAATCCTGCACCAGGACCCTCAAGTCTCTTTGCACCTTGGGTTCTCTCCATTTAGAAAATATTCAACCCTTTCATTTCTTCTACTAAAGTGCATGACCATACACTTCCTGACACTATGTTCCATCCTCCATTTCTTTGCTCATTTACCTACTCTGTTTATGTCCTTATGAAGCCTCCCTAATTCCTCAAAACTACCTGCCCCTTCACCTATCTTCGTATCATCTGCAGACTTTGCAGAAAAGCCATCAATTCTGCCAGCCAGATCATTGACATATAATGTAAAAAGAATCGGTCCCAACACAGACACCTGTGGAACACCACCAGTCACTGGCAGCCAACCAGAAAAGGCTCCCTTTATTCCCTCTCTTTGCCTCCTGCCAATCAGTCACTGTTTTATCCATGCTAGGGAGAGAGATGATGACTTCTGCTCATCAACACTGGTATCACCATACCAGGCAGTGCATTCCAGGAACCCACCACTCTGTGTAAAAGAAGCTTGCCTCTCACATCTCCTTTGAACTTGCTCCTCTCACCTTGAATGCATGTCCTCTGGGATTACACATTTCAACCCCGAGAAAAAGATACTGTGTGTCCACTCTATCTCTGCCTCTCAGAATATTATAAACCTCTATCAGATCTCACCTCAGCCTCTGTTGCTCCAGAGAAAACAACCTGAGTTTGTCCCACTTCTTGTTATAGATTAGATTAGATTCAACTTTATTGTCATTGTGCCGAGTACAGATACAAAGCCAATGAAATGCAGTTAGCATCTAACCAGAAATGCAAAGAATAGTGTTATTTACAAAATAACTGTGAATAAAAAGTAAGTGCTACAGCACACAAATATAAAAGTACTGAGACAGTACAATACGGATGCAATACTGCTTAGCGCTGTGATGTGAGGTTCAGCAGTGTCACAGCCTCAGGGAAGAAACTCTTCCTGTGCCTGCTGGTGTGGGAGCGGAGGTTCCTGTAGCACCTACCGGATGGGAGGAGAGTAAAAAGTCCATGGTTGGGGTGAGATGCATCCCTGATAATGCTTTTCACCCTGCCCAGGCAGCATTTATGGCAGATTTTCTCAATGGTGGGAAATTGAGTGCCGATAATCCGCTGGGCAGTTTTCACCACACGCTGTAGGGCTTTGTGGTCCGATACGGGACAATTGCCATACCACACTGAGATGCAGTTGGTGAGTATGCTCTTAATGGTACAGTGGTAAAAATCCGACAGTATCCTGGGACAGAGGTGAGCTTTCCTGATGCTCCGCAGGAAATAAAGGCACTGTTGTGCCTTTTTGATCAGGATGGAGGAGTTCAGGGACCAGGTGAGATCCTCAGAAATGTGGACACCAAGGAATTTGAAGCTTGATACACGCTCCACTACAGCTCTGTTGATGTAGATGGGGACGTGAGTGT